>NC_140940.1:36923851-37363851 GCF_014529385.1 Adiantum capillus-veneris
TAAGTGTAGTCCAGCTGTAGAATCACTGGCAGAGATCCTCCGTGTCGGTCACCTAACGCGCCAGTGAGTAAATGCCGTAAGCGGCCAAGACCCGTAGTGGATGCCAGCTCAAGGTGTAGAGCTCGACATCTCAACACTCCCCCTCGAGCTCTGCATGTCGTAGAGTCCAAGCATAGTCCGGAAATGTCGAAGCTTCTCAGCTCCGAGGGCCTTGGTAAAGATATCCGCTATCTGCTCCTCTGTGCTGACGTAGACCAAGTCGATGTCGCCCGCCAACACTCGCTCTCGAACGTAGTGGTAATGGACCTCTATGTGTTTGGTCCTGGCATGGAACACTGGGTTCCTAGCCAACTGCATGCTGCTGAGGTTGTCACAATGGATGAAAATCTGCTGGTCCACCTGCACTCCCAAGTCCTCAAGTAATGTGCGTAGCCAAGCTACCTCGCACGCCGCAACTGCTGCACCTCTGTACTCGGCCTCTGTGCTCGATAAAGCAACCGTAGGCTGCTTTTTGATGCTCCAAGTAACAGCAGCACTCCCAAAAGAGAACATGAAGCCACTCGTAGATCTCCTATCAACAATGCTACCTACCCAATCTGCATCTGTATACCCATACAATGCTAATGGTGCATCTGCTGCATAGAACAATGCGTAGTCAAGAGTCCCTTGCACATACCTAAGTGTGCGTCGTACTCCATCCAAATGTGGCTTCCTCGGAAGCTGCATGAACTGACTCTCCAAGCCTACTGTGTAGCTCAAGTCTGGCCTTGTGATAGTCAAGTAGATTAGACTACCCACCATCTTCCTGTACATATTGACATCCTCAACAACATCACCCTTCTCTGCACTCAGCTTTGCATTCACATCCAAGGGAATGGAAATCGGCTTACAATCAGCCATACCATACTTTGACAACATGTCCAAAGCATACTGTCTCTGTGATAGCCATACACCCTCTGGAGTCCTGATCACTTCAATGCCAAGAAAGTAGCGCAACTCGCCTAAATCTTTCATTTCAAACTCCTGTTTGAGAAGACCCTTCACATGGTCAATCTCCATAGCATTGTCACCAACAATAATAAGGTCATCTACATATATGGTAATGACCACAATCCCCACATCACTCTCACGTACATAGAGTGAATGATCAGCATGAGCTCTCCTAAAACCAATACTGACAAGATACTTGGCAATCCTGTCATACCATGCTCTAGAGCCCTGCTTCAAACCATACAAAGCTTTGAGAAGTCTACATACATAATCTGGGTAACCTGGATCGACATAACCAGGTGGCTGATCCATATACACTTCCTCTTTCAACTCACCATTCAAGAAGGCATTCTTTACATCCATTTGATGCATAATCCATCCTCTAGATGCAGCCACTGCTATGACAGCTCTCACAGTCGTCATCTTTGCCACTGGAGCAAAGGTCTCCTCATAGTCTATGCCATACGTCTGTGCATAACCCTTTGCGACCAGCCTTGCCTTGTGACGCTCAATGTTACCATCAGCCTTATGCTTGGTTTTATACACCCATTTACAGCCAATAGCTTTCTTGCCACTTGGCAATGGCACCAACTCCCATGTGTCATTTGCTTCCAATGCAGCCATCTTTTCATTCATTGCATCATCCCAATGCACATTTCCAACTGCATCCTCAAAACATGTGGGCTCCACATCCTGTATCACCTTAGCCATGTAGGCTTGGTGATGCGCTAGATACCCATCATAAGTCAATTTCTGAACTGGATTTCTGACTCTATTAGATCTGCGCGGTCCTTGGTCACTCCTTTGCCCTCTAGCATCTTCTTGTAGTTTCCTTACACCAGGTGTCCTCACAGCCGGAATTCCAAATTCCTCATCAAGACTTTGTTCAGAACCATCTGAATCCATGTCTACATGTGAAAAACCTGATGATGCATCAACCATAAAGGGAGGTTCATCAACCTTTTCCTTTCCTTTTCGTGATACATTCCCTGTACCTGTTGGTGGAGTAACCTGCGTACGTAGTCTACCATTCCATGGTTTCTCAACAGAGCCACGAGAAGAGGACTCTTGTGGTCCACTCAAAACCTGTGACTGTGGCCTCACATTTTGTACAACCACATCATCTTTTACATCAGCCCCAATAGTGCCATGTGCATTACTGTACCAGCTGCTCATCTCATCAAAGACTACATCTCTGCTCACTCGTAATTCTCGTGTAGTAGGATTGTAGCACCTGTACCCCTTTTGTTCAAGGGAATATCCCACAAGAATACATTTCTCTGCTTTAGGATCCAATTTCCTACGCAACTCATCTGGTACATGCACGTAAGCTATGCAGCCAAACACTTTCAAGTGTGCCAAATCAGGCTTTGTACCTGTAAACTTTTCCTCAGGTGTTACATCATGCACCGCAGCTGTAGGTGTCCTGTTCATAATGTACACAGCTGTATTTACAGCCTCAGCCCAGAAATGATGAGGCATGTTCTTCTCATTCATCAATGCACGTGCAACCTCTGCAATGTGCCTGTTTTTCCTTTCTGCGACCCCATTCTGCTGTGGAGTATATCTGCATGTAAACTGCCTGTGTATACCATGCATTCGCAGAAAATCTGAAAAATCATTGGAGAAGTACTCTCCCCCTCCATCTGACCTCAATGTCTTGATTTGCATATCTGTCTCCTTCTCAATCATGACTTTGAAGTCTTGAAAGTGACCAAACACTTCACTTTTGTTACGCATGAAGTAGACCCATACTTTCCTTGTATGGTCATCAATGAAAGAGACATAATACCTGCAACCATGTATACTTGCAGTATCGGTTGGACCCCAAACATCTGTGTGCACCACCTCAAGTGGCCTTTTACATACATTGCGCTCATGTGGAAATGAGCCCTTTGACTGTTTTCCAAACTGGCATGCTGCACACACTTTATGCATACCATCCACCTTGAATTTGGGCAAACCTTTTACAATGTGTTTTGATTGCATGCTGCACAATCTCTGCTCATTGACATGGCCAATGCGTTTGTGCCAAATGTCAACATCAGCCACAACACCTGTGCCCTGTGCAAATAATGCAGCTTTTACCTCAGGCATGTCTACATTCAGCGTAAACATTCTGCCCACACATTTGCCCTCTGTGATCAGCTTACAGCCATTCTGGAAATCTTCTACATAACAGCCATTTGGATTGAAGCGAACCTGCAAACCCTGCTCAACCATTTGTCCAACAGAAACAAGATTCTTTGTAATGTTTGGGACATGAAGTACATCTGCTAAGTACTTTGATTTCCCACTCTTCGTATTTAGAGGTATGTCCCCTACATGAGCAATGGGGTGAGCTGTGTCATCTCTTGTCTGCACATAGCCTGACACATCTGGTTTGCGCATATCTCTAAACCACTCTCCACGAGACGTCATGTGATTAGAGGCACCTGAATCCACATACCAAACATCATCTTGGGTGGAATTCTCTGCAGTCATTGTATTCATTACATGCTGCATAACAAACATGCGCTCGTTTTTGCTGTCATCTGCATCTCTGCTAGTAGATGCATAGTTGCCCTGTTCTCTCTTTCTACTTGCTTTTCCCTTTGGACAGTCACGTGACATGTGACCTCTTTCACCACAAGTCCAACATTCTCTACTATCTGGAGTATGTTGCTGCCTGCTTGATCCTGCACCACGACCTCTTTGACTCCCCCTACCTTGAGACTGGTTTCCCCTGCCACCTGTATTGTTTTGATTTGATTGACCTTCCAGAAATTGGCCCCTGCAACCCCTTGGGCCTCGACCACGACCTCTACCTCTACCTCTGTTGGAGTTAGAATAGAAGGCCTGTTCAGAATTATTTCTGCCATGAGAAGAAGATGTGTCAAGGTTCTTCTCCTCAAGAATAAGCATAGAAATCAAATCTTGGAACACGGGGATGTCGTCTCTTGTATTCATGGAAGACCTAAAATGTACATACTCATCTCCTAGACCATCCAAGCATGCACGGACAATGTCATCGTCTTTCACTGAGACTTTAATAGATCCAAGAGCCTCAATGATACTCTTGATCTTCAAGGCATAATCATTGATTGAGAGGTTGTTCCTCTTAACCTGATTTAGCTCCGACTTTAGTTGAAGCTTCCTGGCCTTGGTGTTCACCTCGAACACTCTGCCTAAGTTTCTCCATGCAATGGCGGGGGTTTCAGCATCCTGTAGATAGCCCATCATGCCATCTATGATGCTCATAGACAGCCAATACATCACTTTGCTCTGGCCTTGTTGCCAGTCCCTCAAAGCTTTCCTTTGTTCTGCTGTAGCATTTGCCTCGGGAATCTCTGGTTCCTTTTCATTATCTCCTTCTACATAGTCCCAATAACCTTTTTCTTTTAGGAAATTTGTTATTCTGAACTTCCATGCAGGGTAGTTATTTTTCTCAAGCTTCTAAGTAACAATCTGACTGAAACCGTCAGACATCTTGAAGCACTAAGACAAAATAGCTGCAATCTGCAAAAACCTGCAAATCTGCTGAACCTGCTATCGTGGTTCCTGTAACGCTTTCTACACTCAACGAGTGTCCACAATCAAGCGTTTCACAACCACTGTACTTGTACAGTAAATCTCTGTATACTGCACTTTGGAGACCTGTTTAGAAACTTGTGCGAAAAACCCCTAAAATTTTTTCCGCTGCGCGAGGCGCCTTCGGCATCTGGTCGTGGATTGCGAACGAAGGGATTGTGATGCTCTTGCTCTCTTAGCCTCTCTTGCCTGCACCAGGCTCTGATACCATGTAAAGAATGAGGATGCAAGAGAGCTACACAAGACAAGCACAAAGCACACAGAGATGGAAAGCTTCTTCTTCTTCTTCACAGAAAAGAGAGTACAAAATGACTAAGTGCTAAAGCTGAAAAGTAGCACATATGTACATGCGGTCACTAAGTGTGAACTCGCTAGAAGCGTACTAGGCTGGCACTATAAGTGTAGTCCAGCTGTAGAATCACTGGCAGAGATCCTCCGTGTCGGTCACCTAACGCGCCAGTGAGTAAATGCCGTAAGCGGCCAAGACCCGTAGTGGATGCCAGCTCAAGGTGTAGAGCTCGACATCTCAACATAGACATGTTGTAATTCTCTCTCTTTTGAATGCCAGTCAAGCTGCAATTGTCTTGGTTTCTCTGCGCGTTTGATGAAGAACAAATCTTTCTTGGTAAGGCAAGACTTTCCCAAGGCTTTTGTGCTTGAGAGCTTGTCTTTCTCAATTGCCAACCGATCTTCTTTCACCGCTCTTCAACAAAATAGACTTCCTATGGTGTAAGATTAGAAGTGTTTGCCATACAACTGTGAGTGTTTCACCTATGCTTTCACTTTGACGGCTTGTGGCCTTATGCATGATCTCAAAAATAGCACCAATCTTGCCCAAGAAGGTCTGACAAAGCTGAAACAAATCAGCCCTAAAACGTCCTCATATACTCTGATGCCTTTCTCAATTTCCACTTGATCCTCTTTCATCCCCTGCAGTAATTTATGCTTTCTTCTAACTGACCCCTCTTCAACCACATTGTAAATAAGTGTGCGATGCAGGAGGCTGATGTCTTTCTCTCGAGGATGTCATCTCTTGGAGCGAGTCGATTGCAAGATATGCTCAATCTGGCCGTGGCAACAAAGATTTGGGCTGTTTATACCATATAGAATTGAAATTCATGTCTCTGATTGCAATCACCTATGCTTAAATCTTGAAGGCTTGTGGCCTTATACAAGATCCTCAGTTGTGTGAGAGAATTCATGATGTGGTTGCTAGTTAGGGGCTCTTGAACAATCACCTATGCTTTTTGACGGCTTAAGGCCTTATGCATGACCTTAAAAATAGCACCAACCTTGCCCAAAAGGGTTTGACAAAGCTGATACAAATCAGCCCTCACCTTGCCAAAAAACGTCATCATATACTCTGATCGGCTGAGTCTATATGTTGAATGTGGTACCTCACGAAAGCTTGAGAAGGCTTTACTAACCAAATGTGCTCTCTTCTGCTGCAAAGTGGATTGAAGAGCGAGAGTCAACATGTAGCCAAGCCTCGAATTGTGTAGACTAGAACCAACACTTTAAACTCATGTTACCATGTTTACCTTGGAGCTAAGCACAAGTGAACTCCATACATTATCACCATCTTCATCATAATCATCGTTGTCATCCTTATTGACATTGTTAACTAGCTCCCATTGATCCAAATCTTTCTTGGTAAGGCAAGGATTCCCAAAGGCTTTTGTGGTTGCGAGCTGATGGCTTTCTCAATTGCCACCTGATCCTCTTACATCCCATGTGATAATTGCTCACTGACCTCTCTTCTACCACATGATGAATATGTTGTGCATTCTCCGACGTTGTGCCCGCTGGTAATCATCAAGCCTAACTTTTTGCCTTCAAGTACAACATGGTTGCTGCATCAAAGCTTTGGGATGTTTTAACCAAATGCTAAGAGAACACCGTTCTTCAAACTCAACCACCTCTGCTTGCACCGTTTTTGTGTCCGCAGAGCTACGAAAAATCTAGGGTAGAAGCAATATCCAATACACAGTTCAAGCATAGCTAGACCGAGCATGGTGATCACTCAAAAGCAACAATTTCTTCTTCTAACCGAATTCAAGGCGTATTCTCAGAAGGAATTGTACCAAGTTTTTAGGATACACAGCTCCACAAAAGTGAGTTACTTGAGAAAGACTCATGTTTAGGACGCACTTTGTTGGATACAATTTGGCAGCACCTCCTCAATTGCAATATAAAAACAATAGTACAGATAGCAAACAAAACTGAGCGATCTCTAGCTTTGTGTGCACAAATCCACTCAGAAATGTTGAGGAGCCAAAAGCAATGATTTTGCCTTTTTTGACTTGGCTAATATGCCCAACATAGTTGTGGCAAGGAAGCATACCTAATGCAAAGAGAAGACACCGCTCTAGATGCACAATGACGTGCTTGGTGCTGCATTTTTGGTTGATTCCCTTCGGGCCGTCATCTCTCTCTCTCTCTCTCTCTCTCTCTCTCTCTCGCTCTCTCTCTCTCTCTCTCTCTCTCTCTCTCCAGCAGTCTGAAACCAACGAGCAGCCAACAATCTCAAGCGAGCAGCGGGAGCGACCTCAAGCGAGAAGACAGCAAGTAGTTGAGCACTTGAATGCAAGGACAACAACTTGTCAAGCTACCTTCTTTGATACATCAACATAGGAATTTCGTGAGTATGACCAGTTGGATCTTTGCATGGTCGACTTCCGGAGCAGATTTCAGATGGTATAAAATAGGAAATCTCTCCTAGCTTTTTCAGACAGAGAAGGGGTGTTAGACTGAGTAGCTAGCCAACGTTTTTCTCATCAGAATAGCCAGCATTTTTTCATCGACTTGCTCGCGTTGTGCTGGCCATTGCAGATCAGCCTTACTGCTTGGCAATCACAACATATTAGCCTGGTGTTTTTTCTTCGAATCATCCTATGCTCTCAGCCTACAGTAGATCAGCCAGCGATCTCACTTTTCAGCCCATTCTCCATCGACGGCCATTTCCACGCCGACATCGAGTACTCGATTGGTGGTCCATCATCGAAAATGCCGAGATATGCATTTTGAGCCCTTCATTCCTCTCACATCAGGTGCGCATTTCAGCCATCGGTGGCGGTTGGCACCTTGAAAACGTTTGCCATTCCGAAAGATCCTGACATGGTTGACAGAATACATGATGAGAGTGCTAGTCATGACCTGCTAGAAAGAGGTTGTTCTTGGTAAGGCTTTTCTTGATATGGATGCCAAATACAAAAGCAGAAAAAGTTTTTAATGAGCTTTTTGTGAGAAACGTCGTCTCTTGCAGTATGTTGATTGTAGGATATACCTAGCATGGTTGTGGCAAGGAAGTGAGGGCTCCTCGCCATACAGAGTCTCTTGGAATGCTCTTTGAGAATGCAAGGATAACAAATTGCCAGGCTACCTTCTCTGATACATCAGCAGAGGAATTCCATGAATATGACCATGTGGATCTTTGCATGATCGACTTTTGGAGCAGATTTCAGCCGGTATAAAAAAGAGGTGCTCTCCTAGCGTTTGATAAGGGGCATTAGAATGAGTAGCTACCCAACGTTTTTCGCATCAGCATAGCCAGCATTTTCTCACCGGCTCGCTCACGTTATGCTGGCTACTGGAGATCAGCCCTGCTACTTGGCAATCACAGCATATTAGCCCAATGTTTTTTCTTTAAATTAGCCTATTCTCTCAGCCTGCACAGCAGATCAGCCAGCGATCTCAGTTTTCAGCCCATTCCCCGTCGATGGAATGGCTCGTAACTGCTTTCAGAATCATCCCATTGAGGTCCGGTGCTTCGATAGCCCGTTGCGCTTCTCCTCGGCCATTTCCTTGTGGGTATCGATTGCTCGATTGATGTCCATCATCAACAATGCCAAGATTTGCATTTTGAGTCCTTCATTCCTCTTGCATCGGGTGCGCATTCCAGCCATCGGTGGCCATCGACAATCCCCCATCGAAAAGGATTCAAAGGTGCATCAAATCAGCCCAGGAGGTGCTTCATATCAAAGAGTCCCCGCCGCGGGGACATTCCCCATTTGAGTTATCAGAGTTTTCCATGATCCGCAAATCCTCCCATCATTGTAGCAGAGCGTCACAATTTACAGCAGTTCGTTGCATGTCATCGCTTGGAATGCGATGAGATTTCCAGCCAGGGGCTATTGAGAGGAGATATTGTGCTTGGGATTTCTTTAGTCTATATGTATTTCCAAGCGATGAGATTTCTAGCCAGGGGCTATTGAGAGGAGATATTGTGCTTGGCAGTTCTTTGGTCGATATGTATGCCAAATGTGGTGCGCTTGAGAAAGCAAAAGAACTGCTTGAGGAGCTTCTACCTAAAATTTTGCCTCTTGGAGTACACTAAATATTGTAATTAATCTTTTTATTCCACTGTTCTTCATGCATCCCATTCAAACCCCTGACAATCCTAACTCTCTCGTGTTTCATTGCAAACAGATAAAGAGAAGCTTGGACACATCTCCTCTACATTTGCAACGGAGACATATTACAGCGTGCGGTGAGTAAGAAGTGCCACATTCTGGTTTTGAACTCTGAGAACACAGTAAAAAATAACACACCAAAAATTGCATGCTGCCGTGGGAATGGCACGTTCCCTCGTATTATAAAAATTGGGGAGGACTGTGCAAACTCCCCCGTGCAAAGGACACTAGCACGTTTTCTTTTTTCTCTATAAAATAAGAATGAAAGAACACATACAAATAATGAGATTACTCTCGAAACCTTCAACATTGTGCTATTACTTTTCTAATGCTTCGTACTTATTCTTTGCAAGGGACATTGGGAAAATCAGCTATCTCTTGCCTCTTTCTAGCTCGAAAACCCACAGCAGCACAATCCAGCACCAAGTACATGGTTGTTTCAAATGCTTGCATTGTTCGTTTCTCTCTCTCTCTCTCAGCTTTCACTTCTATGTTCTTGTTTACTGATGTATACTCTTGTTCAATGCTTGCTCTCAATTCAATGGGAAGCTCTCTCTCTCTCTAATTGCAATCAACTTGAAGGCTTGTACTGTTCCACCAGTTTGTTATCCACTTGCAGTCATGCAGGCTAACGAAGCACTCTAGTTCCTATTGTAAAGTGGAACATAGATGTGAGACCCTAGGACTACCTAGCCTCAATCCTCCACCCAACCTCCCTTTATAGGCCTTGTCCCTAAGATCCCGTCTCCATTGGGAGTCGGCCCTTGGCCCCCCGGTCTTTGACCTCCAGGGTGGCCCTTGGCCTGACATTACTCCCCCCTTGGAGAAGCGTTTTTGTCCTCGAAAACAAAGGTGGTGATATCTTCATAAGAACACTAATGTTTTTCACAGTGAAATCCTTCATGGATCCAATTGTTTGTTTGACCAAAACACGTGTTAGTAGGAGGTTCAATGAAACCAAGAGTAACATCTTGATTTTCCACATTGTTGTCACTTTGCAACCACCTTGTGTAACCGGCTCTTATACAACATAGCGGGTAGACTCCATTTAGAAATCACTTGAGTATGCTAAATGAGTTATCACAACTAAGATATACCTGAAAGAGTACCTCTTTTCACTTGCCATGAAAGTAGCTGGGTGACATAACTTATCAGCAAAATATAAGTCATTGACTTGTTATCACTTGTCATCAGTAAACAACCCCACCATAACTAGTGTTCAAGGTTGAGAATCTGACTTAAACATGAGGCTCCAACTAGAGCAATAAATGCTTACTAATGGGATTGCTTGGTGCTAATCTGCGCACTTCACATATCCTTTAGCACAAGATTACACTTTGTAATCTGCCTAATCAGCCTATCCCCTTGGATAACTGACAATACTGAGGTGTGTTTTTCCATGGTTTACATACAGCCATCTAGAATGACTGGTAAACGGGAATCACAATGTCATACAACATTGCTGAGGAATCAAAAATGACATGCATAACCACTTGGTTAACTTGAAAGATCCACAAGCACCCAAATCGAGCCATGACCTCTATTGGTGATCGGTAGATCCAAACATAATCTCATAGAGAGACTGCACATAGAATGCAAAATGCTTCATAGCACTAATGTGATGAATATGCATGCCTCTCCAGATCAGCCTTTGCTAAACACTAGGACCCATAACACCTACTATACATGCATTTAGCAAACAACAGATCCAAACCTGTATATCCATGATCATCCTTGCCAATACTGATGGCGAATGTGTGCTCCTAGCACACATTATACGGGAATATAAATTGTTGAAAAGAAACTAAAAGACTTGCTGAAACGTTTGAACCATGATAGAATGTGAAACATTAATCACTTCTAGGTATAAACAATGAAACCTTTTCAATAACAACTCATAGCCTTGCTATATGCATAAAAAACCATTTGTTAATGTTGTTTAGCTGCACTTGTAACCTTAACAAGTCATTCTGTGTATCCGGTAATTTATGGCCACTGAAATCGTTCATGATATGACGTGCTGAAAATGGTCTAGAAAACAAATTCAACCAACACCTAGGGACATCGTCGCGATGTCGTGCTGTGACACGTACATAGTGGGAACGCATGATACAAGATCTATTTTGTAATTTTTTAGATACATAATTATATTTCCTATAATGTACATATGCATATTTAAGTATAATAATAAGCCTTTTATCTCATCCTATTATTTTTCTCAAGGGTAACCTATTCTTACTTTACCATCAGAAAATACTATGGGAAAAGCGTCAATAGCTCCGCCTCTTTAACTTGGGGCAAAAAGCATTGATTCTTTATTTCTACTATGTCATTATCATCTCACACCCCAACTAGATCCTATATCTAGGGTAAAGTCCAATATATATATATATTCTATGTATTTTTCATATTTTTCTTATATTTCTTTTTAAATAGCTACTAGGAGGGAATCAAATCCTAGTGGGACACTAGGTGGCATGATTTCAAAGATACACTTATTTTAATGCATTATTGCAAGCATGATTACAAAAAATTGTCAAGGAGCAATGTCATGCTTTCATATGGCATCAGGTGTCCTTTGGAATCAAATGAAAGTTTAGGCTAAGGGGACCACAGAAAGACTTTTGCTGCCAGAAATGGACCCTACTTTGATGATTTTTTAACAAAAGGTTCCAATTTCAATTGGAAAACAATTTAAAAATAAAAATCATAGCTAATGAGCTGCATTTTCTGCCCATATTTTTACTTTTTTATTTGGAGCCACGGTTGAGGAGATATGATGAAAATACTGGACTCCAGTCTTCCCACATCATGCAGGGACAGCTCATTTCTAGCTTTTCCAGTTTCTGTTCACACTGGCTCTTCTCTTCTTGTGTAAACCCTTGGGGGTTCCCCTCACCTATAAAAGGGGACCTCTTCTTCCTTGAAAACGACTTAAGCATTCAAGCCATTGATGAGAGAAATTCATGAGGAGTGAGTAGTAATGCCAAATTGTACTTAGCGATTAACCATTAGGAAAATTTTGAACTCATTTTTGGGCCTTTTAAGAGTGCCACATCATCAAAGTTGTACAAAAGAAAGCAACCCGGTAGACCCCTCTAAATATTGCTTAGAACCCCATGATATGACCTATCATTGGAAAGTTCTTGAGAAATGGATTCTAAAGAGCCAAGGTCCGAAAAGTTTGGATGACTTCTATGAAAGTTATGCCATTTTTTTTCAATCAGCCAGGTTTTGTTACCGTTACGGTAATCTAAAATCACCTTTTTCTAGATCTACATGAAGGCAATGTCCGATACATGCATGCTATATCAATAGATAGCATTTGAAGAGTAGATTCTAAATATCCAACCTCCGACAAGTTTGGATCTTATTTGCAAAAAATTTACCGATCCCCACTTTTTGAAAGCTATGCCACATCAACAATTCTTCCAAGGCCCATTTTTTAGTCCAAACTTTTCCTAATGATAAGGCTAAGCCTACACTTTCTCCTAGAGGAAGACTAGCCATTCTTGCATGCTATACTTGGAAGATCAACTCTAATAAAAGAAGGTCGTAGACTTGGCGTATCAATCAAAGTTGAATTCTCCCCTCTTCTTCTCTCTCCATCAATAATGGTGCCAAAGGGTTTGTCAAGTAAGATGTGTTCTACATTGATGTTCTTGATTTCTTGTTGTTTTCTTTTTCATCTCTAATCCAATATATATATATATATATATATATATATATATATATATATATATATATGTATCTAATCTCATCTCCTTAACCAAACCTATCTCTCTCATTCTTAGTAATTCATCCACTCTACAAATTCTAGGTTCTCTTTGCTACAGGTACATCTCTCCCTGCAGTATCCTTATTGCCTACGGGCAAGAATAGGGCTTGGAAGGGAAACTTCTCATCTCTTCACTTCTCTCATATCTACATTTGTCACATACTATCCTAGATGAATAACCCACATGATGATAATTTCTATCACTTTCACTCTGTACGATCTATTAGAATTAACGTATGGATTAGCCGTAAAATACACTTTCAACAACGTATAGTGTTTCTCTTTGGCCCAGAAAGGCTCAATGAAATACTTCCATCACCGGATCCCTTCATACTACCTCTCATAGACTATAAATTTTCTTTTGACGTAAGCGTAGTTATCTTGATATGAACCAAGAGGATTTGTACACACAATTAATTCCAATCACTAGACAAAATATATATATTATGGTAAGCACAAAACTACAATTCCAAAGAACAATTCGTAGCCTATTTGGTCAGCCAAGATTGAATGCCATTAACTCATCTATTAACCCTTTCATATTATCCATGATACCATATGACCATAGCCTTGATGTTTTCATCTTTGTGTTGTTTTGACATTCTCTTTTGTGTTCTTTCTTTGTGTGTGTGAGTGCAAGAGAGAAAGAGTGGGTCTTCTTTGATTGCACTTCTTTCCAAACCCTAGTCTTCATGGCATCTATGGTTTAACTCCTTCATATAGTTTTTGTTGAGTTCTCTCACAAACTCTCACAGCCATAAGCCCGGTGCTTTCCTGGCAAGACCGCAAATTTCTTGACATATTTTTGGTGAACCCGACGCAAAACTGCCAGGGTGAGAGTTTGTGGGTAACCATGGGTGATCATGTTGAGCAAGAGGGTATGCATTTTTACCCAACAACAATGCATATATTTCAAGCATTTGCAATGTTCATGCAACAACAAGATGCCACTGAAAGAAGGGAGATTTCAGCAACGAAGGCCATACAAGCAGTCCTCAACAGAATGGATCAATTAATGGCAAATATGTAAGCAAATACTTATGCGAGTATGTGAAGGAGATGGAGATGCATCGCGTGTCAGAAGGTGGGATGATTCAAAGCTTTGAGCTAGTTGTTGCTCCAGAAATTAGAGAACATGTTAGGGGAATTAAAGATGGGCATGGGAGAAATTGGGAAGAACTCAAAGTAGCTTTAAAGGAGGAATATTTCATGGAGGACTCTGAGAGAGTGACCAAAAGGACATTCTTAGAATGGGTAGTCAAGCCAAAGCAAGGACTATCAATAATAGTTCTACTTAGGGAATTTGAGCGGCGCTATGCACAACTCACAAGGACAGAAAGGGCCACACAAGATGCAGAGAAGACATATATTTTCTTACAAGCTGCAAATAAAGAGTTTCAAGAAAATTTGGAGCTTCTTCTTGAAGATAAAGATGCTGATCAAGGACTAAAGACCGACTAGAATGAGGTTGAAGGTGCTGTCTCACTGCTTGCCAAACGACAAAGAAGAAGGGACAAGATGGTAGTAAACACTACAAGTCCTTCAACCTCAAATTCTGACAAAATGGTAAAGCCTACTTTTTTCGCTCCTAAGTTTGATGAGTCCATGCTAGATGAGCTTGTTAAGGGAATGCGTGACTTGAAGGTGAAGCTTGTAAAGCTTGAAGAAAAAGGACAACCATCAGGGACACTTCCTAGGCAAAGACAACAACCCAAAGAAGGGTTTGTTAATAGATGTATTTGGTGTGATAGTACAGACCATGTAAGAAGGGATTGTGATGATTTTAGTGATGCTTTGTCAAAAGATGTTGTCTTTTTTAAGGATGGTAAAATCCACTTAAGAGAGACAGGTCTACCCTTGAGAACTAACTTTGGGAAGGGGGGAATGCAAACCTTAGTTGAAGATATGGCAACTAACCGTGCCACCTCTTCAGTTGAGGCAGCTACTTATGGAGTAAAAATTGAGCATTTTTGTGATGAAGAGGTGATTGACCATCATGGTCAAATTTGGCCAAATGTCATGCAATTAGCTAAAAAGCGAAAGCTTACAAAAGAGATTCTACATGAAGCAGGTGATTGCATACGTCTAGAAACATGATGGAATGATCCAGTGGACTCATTGTCAGTGCATGCCTACATTACAAAATGCCAACAAAATGAGGCAATTGTAGAAGAGAAGCGCATACGTGAGAATGCTGATGAAGGACCATCAAAAAGAGCTTCTAGAAGTGGGGGAAGAAGCGACTCAATGCCTTCTCAAACACCCTCAACAGAAGGAGCATCTCCACCTGAAGTACTCATGGAGGAGTCTACAGATTTAAAGAAAGTCTTGGAGGAAAGGATCTTAAATAGCAAGATTGAGTTTACTCTAGGAGAAGTTCTTGGCATTGCAAAGCGTGAATTCCATGAGGAGATCATTGACATCATCAAGAGGAAGATGCAAACTCTTTCTGAAGTTTCTCGTCCACAGGTTGAAGGGGAAACCTCAAAGACACGAGGGATACAACTGCAAAATAAGGAGGAGGATGATGGAACTATGGTAGGATGCTACCAATCTAGTGGGAGAGTGAAGCAAGTGCATTTCTCAAATGATGATGAAGAAGTTGAAGATATTCCTAGGAGCTACTATTCACAAAGTCATTGGGCAAGGGATACTACAGAAACTTTGGTGAAGGTAGATGACCTTGAAACGCCATTTGTTGCCTTGATTGACCATGGTTCAGAAATAAACATAATGTCAAAGAGTCTCTACAACAAGTGCAAATGGCCAATGGACACAGATCATGGTTGGATGATGAAAGTGGCAAACAATTTATCCGGTGAATTGTATGCAGCATGTCCACGTGTGAAAGTGACAATAGTTGATGTAAAGATTGACCAAAACATCTTTGTACTAGATACATCTTCATATCATCTCATCCTTGGACAACCCTACATTGTGGGAGTTTGAATGGAAACAAAGGTAATGGATGATGGTTCAACATATGCTAGGATACGTAGCAAAGATGGTAAACGAGCTGTCCAATTTCTCACAGTTTGTGTAAACCATGAAAGAAATCGTGACAACCTTAGAGAATATCCTCTACCAAAGGTAAGCAAAGAGTTTCATGATCATAGAGAAATGATGGGTTTTGGCGAAGTACCATTGTAAAGCGGGATTGCAGTGGTACAGAAAGAAAAAGGGTCTCGCCTGATCCAAAAATAGGTGAAACTTTTTCAATGGGCTCCTTGGTAACAAGGAATGGATCAGTATGTTTTACAAAACTTGAAGATTTGAAGAGATGTGAGAGGCAATATGTGCATAATGTACAAATAGGCATGAAAAAGAGTGGGTTGCTAGAGCCTATTGAAAATCTTTTGGGTTTGTGTGAGCAAGTTTCTTTTGTAGATACTCTGGGTGAGCTTGATGTTATAATGGATTCTAGTTTGCATCTTGAAAATGAAGTTGTGGAAGTATGCTCTATGGAAATGTATGAAGTAATAGAAGCCTTTAAAGAAAACCAAACAGCTGGCCCAGAAGTCCATGTTGAAACTAAATACAAGAGTGTAGCAAAGAAGGTAAAACCAGTAGCTGCACCCTTACCACCCAACAACAGGGAAAAGATTGAGCAAGCTTCTTTGCAACCAAGTTTAAGGAATCTTAAAAAGATCGGGCATACCTTCACAAAGGAGTCTTTTCAAGAGTTGCAGATTGGTAACCTTGCCACAGGGAGCAACCAACTGGGTTGCACATTTGATAAATGGGATGAATAAGGTCTTACGTGACTTTATTACTCAAATCACAATGCCTTTCATTGATGATTTGCCTATCAAAGGATGTGAAGAAAGTGACAAAGATGAAGCTTTAGATCTCAAGGGATGTCGCAGGTTTGTGGTAAATCACATAAATGATTGTGATAAAATTTTGTCTAGGTTGGAAGAAGTGAATCTTACAATGTCAGGGAAAAAGTCTATGTTTGGTGTCAATGAAGTGCTCATTGTGGGGCACATGTGCAGGCCATATGGTAAGAAACCTTGTCCAACAAAGGTAGATGCCATCCAAAGAATGAAAGATACATGCACTAGAATCACTAAGGTTAGAAGGTTTCTGGGAGCATGTGTCTTCTATGTTATTTGGATTCCACATTATGCACATGTAGTTGATCCTCTTTATCAGTTTCTTAGAAAGAATCAAAAGTTTAAATGGACAGAAGCACACGTAAAATCCATGAAAAAGCTAAAGGAGTTGCTCCAGTTAGCAACAACTTTGAGAAAGGTAGACTATGAGTGTCAAAGGCCAGTAATTGTGACAATAGACACTAGTCCTACAGGGATTGGATGGGCAATAGGACAAGATGACAAAGAAGGACACAGGTATGTGGTAAGATTTGGAGCAAAGGTACTAAGTGCTCGCCAAAGAAACTATCCACAAATAAAGAGAGAGCTATGGGGTATGGTAACAGCCCTGAAAAGTGGAAAAGAGTACCTAATTGGTGCATGTGTGGTTGTAGAAACAGATTGTCTACCACTTCTTGGGATGATTACAAGCTGCTCAACTCCAGACATTGTTATGTTGCGGTGGATTGCCTACATTAAGTCCTTAAATCCTGAGTTTAAGCACATTGCAAGTAAAGACAATATAGTGGCAGATATGCTATCAAGGGCAAGGTATGAAGATGAGTCACAAATGATTGATGAGGGAGATGATGTAGGCACAAAGTTCTATTCTAGCTCTCATATCAATGGTAACAATGTATGCATGACTAATCTACTTGAATCATTCTTGAAAGAGCTTTATGAAGGTGATTGGCTTCTTATTGGAAGCTCCTTGAGTACTCTAACAAAACAGGATGATTGGTCTGAACAAGAATTCAAGAGGATACGGAGGAAATAATATGGGTACGTTTTGAGGGATGGTTACTTGTGGAAGCATCCTAAACAAAAGGATGCTACACCACAACGGGTTTTATGTTAAAAAGAGACTCAAGTAAAGCTCATGAAAGAGTTTCACGAGTGTCTATGGGCTAAACACAGAGGTGTGTGGGCAACCTTCTCCAAGTTGAAAGAAAATTACTGGTGGAAGGGTATGTTTAAAGATGTATCTCAATTTGTAGAGTCATGCGTAACTTGTCAAATGTATTCAAATGTCCGACATCGTGATGGATTGCACCCTACATATCCACTAGCCATGCACTATAAATGGGTTTTGGATCTAGTCACAATGCCTTTAGGACTCTGGCAGATGAGGTACTTGGTTCTTGCACGAGAGGACCTAAATAATCAGGTTGAAGGAAGAGCATTAAGAGCTAAAACCACAGAAGTTGTGTGCAAATTCCTTCTTGATGAGGTGATTTGCCGTTATGGATGTGTGGGAAAGATCACTACAGACAGAGGTGAATTGGATGCCGAGGAAGCAAGGGACTTCTTTTCCAGATTGGGAATCAAGCTTTCTCTTACTACAGCTTACAACCCTGAAGGCAATGGAAAGAGTGAAAGAGGGAATCCTCCTATCATCAAAGCTTTGGCCAAGTCTTGAAGGAAGAGTTGGTGAGTGGCCAAAACTGTTACCATATGCTTTATGGGCTGATCGTACAACACATAGCTCAGTAACTGACTGCATGCCGGCGGAGCTAATGTATGGTCAAAAGCCAGTGATGCCGATTGAAGATACAATTCCCACATGGAATGTACTACCTTGGAAAGAGGGGCTCAGCAGAGAAGATCTCCTTGCATTGCGCATAAGGCAACTAGAGAGAAGACCTGCAGACATTGAGGCTACAAAAGAACGACTAAAAAATGCAAGGTTGAAAAACAAGGACTACTTTGATAAGCGATATCGACTCAGGAGCAAAGAAATTGACAAAGGTGATTGGGTTTTAGTGTATGATAGTCAGGATGATAGTAGCCTTGATAACCAGCACACAGTCATGCGTAGGTTCTCAAAAAGATGGTTTGGACCGTATGTTGTTAAGCATGTGAATGAAAATGCTACGTATAGCTTGTCTGAACTAGATGGTATAGAAGTAAAGATTCCCATTGCAGGAAAAAGGATTAAAATGTTTAAGAGAAGAGGAGGCCATGATCCAGAAGATGTTGATGAGGAAGAAGAGCAAACCACAAGTAAAGATCAAAGTGAAGATGAAGCTTTGGAATCATCCAGTGAAGAAGAAAGTAAGAAACATGTACAAGAGGGCTGATCTTACAAAGAAATAATGTTGCACATACCGGAGGATGTGCAGGTTTAGAGGGGGTGGATGTCCTGCTGTGACACATACATAGTGGGAACGCATACTACAAGATCTATCTTGTAATTTTTTAGATACATAATTATATTTCCTATAATGTACATATGCATATTTAAGTATAATAATAAGCCTTTTATCTCATCCTATTATTTTCTCAAGGATAACCTATTCTTACTTTACCATCAGAAAATACTATAGGAAAAGCGTCAATAGCTCCGCCTCTTTAACTTGGGGCAAAAAGCATTGATTCTTTATTTCTACTATGTCATTATCATCTCACACCCCAACTAGATCCTATATCTAGGGTAAAGTCCAATATATATATATATTCTATGTATTTTTCATATTTTTCTTATATTTCTTTTTAAATAGCTACTAGGAGGGAATCAAATCCTAGTGGGACACTAGGTGGCATGATTTCAAAGATACACTTGTTTTAACACTAGGTTGGTAATGCGACACTTTTATGTCCTGTTACGTGACCATTTTCCTTGAATTATATCAAGAGTTTCAAAATGGATTTTGAGGTGCTATCTATCTAGAAAGTTGTCTCATGAGCTGAAAAAAACTTGACATTTTTTTGGAATATCAATTCCATCTTTAACATTGTCCTTGCACAACATTTCACAACCTAAACTATGTGAAAAAACGGGTCCTGTTTTTGACTTTTTTCAACTTTTTGCAACTATACCACTCTAGAATTCATGTTTGTGAGGTCTATAATGCTAGAGAAATGTCTTTAGTAGTCCTCAACATGTCCTGATGCTTCTAGGGAGAAATAAATATTAAAGTTGTAAGTTATGACCAGATTACAAAAATGGTCAAATCCTGTCTTTTAGCCAATTTTATCTCTTCTATGATTTTTTTGGTGGATTTCATGATATCCAAATGCATCTTTTATTTTCTATGTCGCATATTGTAACATAAAGCTAACATTCCTTGATTTTTGGGGCACCTAATACCCTATTTTGCATAGTACACAACGATGGTTGATTTTTTCAATTATAGAAGAAAACGAAACATTCTAGTATATCAAGTATAGCTTTTTCAATATTGTTAGTTTCTTGTGACAACTACATGCATTTTGTAGGTAGTAACCATATCTAGTCATAAGGATCAAATTTGGCTAGATATTGAATAGTTTCTATGGGATTCTACAACTCATAATGTTGAACCCAATTTTTTCATGTTTGCTGTATTTAACACTTCATCTTTGTCCCCAAGATTCCCCTTGGTAAGAGATGTATTATTCTTTTGACATGCTCCATGGCTTCTTATGAACATAAAGGACAATAGGGAACTAAGAAAACATGCATATATTATTTTTATTGAGCGTGGCCATAGAAACTTTGATGATATGTTTGTATTGAGCGTGGCTATAGAAACGTTGATGATATGTTTGCAGACTGGTAAAAAATCAACTTTTTTGTACCTATTTATTTTGGCAAAACAAAAAATAGTGAGTGAGAAGCAATCATATGTTCTGATCACCAACCCATTGAAGTTAACTAGGGAATTTATCTCAAGTCCTACAAAAATCCCTAATCTTATTTTTAAGCAACAAAACGTAAGAAATGATTGTTTTGATGAAAATGCACTGGTCCATCAACTTTGGAGGCTTGGTGTGACCAAAAGATGAGAAATTTTACAAGTTTCTTATTTTTTCCATGTGTAGTAGGCCTTGAACTATAACCTCATGAAAGGATTTTACAAAATGAGTGGATCTACTATGGTTTTGGAGGTTTTTTTCAAAACCCTGAAAGGACACTTTTATGTCCTGTTAGGTTACCAACCTAGTGTTAATGCATTATTGCAAGCATGAGTACAAAACTTTGTCAAGGAGGAGCAATGTCATGCTTTCATATGGCATGAGGTGTCCTTTGGAATCAAATGAAAGTCTAGGCTAAGGAGACCACATGAAGACTTTTGCTGCCAGAAATGGACCCTACTTTGATGATTTTTTAACAAAAGGTTCCAATTTCAATTGGAAAACGATTTAAAAATAAAAATCATAGCTAATGAGCTGCATTTTCTGCCCATATTTTTACTTTTTTATTTGGAGCCACGGTTGAGGAGATATGATGAAAATACTGGACTCCAGTCTGCCCACATCATGCAGGGACAGCTCATTTCTAGCTTTTCCAGTTTCTGTTCACACTGGCTCTTCTCTTCTTGTGTAAACCCTTGGGGGTTCCTTCACCTATAAAAGGGGACCTCTTCTTCCTTGAAAACGACTCACGCATTCAAGCCATTGATGAGAGGAATTCATGAGGGAGTGAGTAGTAATGCCAAATTGTACTTGGGCATTAACATAAGCCTAAGCCTACACTTTCTCCTAGAGGAAGACTAGCCATTCTTGCATGCTATCCTTGGAAGATCAACTCTAATCAAAGAAGGTCGTGGACTTGGCGTATCAATCAAAGTTGACTTCTCCCCTCTTCTTCTCTCTCCATCAATAATGGTGCCGAAGGGTTTGTCAAGTAAGATGTGTTCTACATTGATGTTTTCTTGATTTCTTGTTGTTTTATTTTTCATCTCTAATCGAACATATATATATATATATATATATATATATATATATATATATATATATATATATATATATATATATATATATATATATATATATATATATATATATATATATATATATGTATGTATGTATGTATCTAATCTCATCTCCTTAACCAAACCTATCTCTCTCATTCTTAGTAATTCATCCTCTCTACAATTCTAGGTTCTCTTTGCTACAGGTACATCTCTCCCCGCAATATCCTTATTGCCTACGGGCAAGAATAGGGCTTGGGAGGGAAACTTCTCATCTCTTCACTTCTCTCATATCTACATTTGTCACATACTATCCTAGATGAATAACCCACACTGGCTAAACCAAACTCCTTGAGTTCGTAGACGATGTTGTATCCCATGTGACAACATGTGCCAAATTAAACCCTACAAATGGGTCCATAACTACAAAATGTAGAAGCTTATTTTGGACACTACAACCCAAATTTCTGGCTCTTACATGACCTTGTCATCTTGTTGAAGAGAAAAAATGGATGAAAACATAAAAGTTAATGCATCCTACTTGCAAAAGCAAACAAAAATCAGATACGTACCTGAAGTTTGAACATAGTGTTTACTTATCCTGCCCAAATTTCTTGCCTGCAAAGGCCTATGAACACTAATTGAAAATCTATGAAATTCAAGTAGTATGACACATATAACCCTGGGTGTTGCCGTTGTCCAAATCCCTTGGTTAAAATGGACATTATCAAACCCCTTTGTTAAGCTTTGTAGGAAAACTAGTCAACTTGTAGCCGGACCTTGGCCTGTATCTGTGACCCCCCTTGAGTTTACCCTTGTTACTTTGGAAACATAAAATTGTTCACTACCCCTTGATAGTTGGTGAACGTCTTTCCGTGAAAGCGTAAGTATGAAGGTTCCAAGAATTGACTATCAATACTTAATAAGTGATTTAGTAATCAAGAGCTGGGCCACTCAAGTTGGAATCGCATTCAGACCTGGATCTCCTCTAGACCCGAAAATCTATAATCGCAGGTTTTTGTGAGCATCCGTGCTATCTAAAATGCTTGCTTCATCTATACACCTTGGTAGAGATAAGCATTTACAAGTTTGATACTTTCAAAAACTCAACTTGATCTTCACATTCAAAGTGTGTAGTGCTAAAATAACACCCAAACAATTAGTAATGGCAAGACTCTTGCTTGCTCATTAAAATCGATGGGTACTCAACTGAATAGGATTTTTTTATCTTGAAAGCAATCAATGATGGATTACAAACAAATGGCTTGTAGCCATTCCACAAATGGGTTGAGGCCTAAGCAGTGTTCTCAAAAAAGTGGAGCTAATTAGTGTATGTTTAACCAGCTATGCTATAACTTGCAAAAAGAAAACCAGCAATCTCAAACGCTTCAACTTTTGACCTAAATTCCGAAAAAGTTTCACATGTCCCCTTATTTCCTTCAATTAGGAATAATGATTTTGGCAAGCTTTGGGAGGCTTGAGCTTGGTGTTATATCAGTGCCAGAAAAACTAAAGAAATACTGAGGTTTTGATACTACATGAAGTGTTCTCTCTCTCTCTCTCTCTCTCTCTCTCACACACACACACACACACACACACACACACACACACACACACACACACACACACACACACACACACACACACACACACACACACACACACACACACACACACACACACACACACACACACACACACACACACACACACACACATTTGAATGTAATGTGTGTAAAACCATATGCCTTCAAGTTTGAGAGGCAAGAAACTTCATAGATATCCATATTAATGATGGCCAGTTGGTTGTAGCAAATGAAGGGGACACCTTAGCACTCAGTTAGTGCTATAGTTTATAATGATATCAATAGCTTACATTTGCAAGTAAGATGTTGATGAAAGTAAAGTTGGATGTGTGTGTGTGTGTGTGTTGTTTTTCCCCTACACACCACTTGAAACTGTGATTTGCACCGTGCATTTATGCCCATGATACCCCTTGCAAGTTTAAGAGTCCAATCATCACTGCCGATACAGACCAGTCCAGGAAGTGTTGGGGTATAAAGCCCAATGTGGTCGCCTAGGTAAGTGGGCGGGCCGCCAGGTATGTACACATATTCTTTTGTAAAAACCTAATAAGAACTCACTATGCTCTATACATTACAGTAGAGCGAGTTCACCATATCGTCGTGCTCTTCTTCTCGCACTCTCTCTCGCGTCGCACTTCCGCTCGTACTCCTTCAATTGGTATCAGAGCTCAGATCGAGGCTCGATGAAGCACTGCAGGAGGCTAGAGTCACCAGCTCAGATTGGAGTGAAATTCGACAGGCAAAGACACGGCCCCAAATCTTGTGGGACAGCCCGTAGGCCCAGGTGTGCTCAGAATTTCATTCTGAGGTCATCTCGACCACCGTTCGGCTTCGACAAAGGTCTGCGCAGGCCATTTTCGACTACGTGGTCTCGACGGGTGCATATCCGACTCTGCAAATTTGGGGTTTTCGGCCTATGACTGCAGGTGTTGAGGATACCGACACTCCCAGAGTGTTGATTTGTGGCTGTCTACACATCGAAGGATGGCTCACAGTTCTTGGAGGCGTGTCACATACGACACGGGCGCATCTACACACAGACTGTAGGCGACATCCACTAGTTCATTAGGTAGCTTGTGTTTGCTGCTTGATATTATAGATTTCATCCTGACATTGCAGGTACTTCCACATGGGATGTATTGTCAGAGATGATGTATGTCTGTTGAGGGTTTACTGGCTGTGAGCCACGCAGCAAACAACCGCCGCAGCGGTTACAACATACAGTGGGAAATTTGTGGATGTATGACTTTGTGGGAAGTCTATGTATTGTTAGATTTACTGCAGCCTTTGTTGAGGGTCGAGTGAGGTTTTATTGAGCTGGGGGATTCTCGAATGTTGAGATCCTTTCGGTGATATAGGTCTTGGAGCGATCCCTCGAGAACCCTTAGATAGGCAGCTAGGATGTATTGACTGTGAGTTAGACAGTTGGGATTGCATCTTTGCTTTACTGCCGTTGAGGCATTGTCACAGTCTATGCTTACAGGACAATGACAAGACAGTGAGAGACAGTACAGGTGCAGGACAGGTTTACCCACAGCTTATAGTGTTAGAGAGACAGTGGTTTTTTTGAGCTGTTTTTGGTCTGTTTTTAGTACACCAGAGCCATTTTACAAAGGAGACTCTGCCAAAATTTCAACAGAATCTGAAGCTTTCTTGGTTCATTTGACAGGTTGATATTGGTTCAGAGGTCAGTTTACACGGGAAACTCTGCCGAATTTTCCCCAGGAAAGTAAACTACTGTGAAGCGTAGCTATGGCTGGATCACAGGACACTGCTCTTTACAATATCAAGAAGCTGGATGGAACCAATTTCCCATTGTGGAAGAAGCAGATTTGGCACGTGTTGGTACAAAAGAAGCAGATAAAACCTATAAAGCTCAAGGGGATAAAACCAGAAGATATGGACAAAGATGAATGGAGCGACATGGATGAATTGGCACTTTCTACCATTATGCTGACTTTGGCAGAAAGCGTTTACTTCAGTGTAGCAGACGAGATGTCGGCTTATCAAGCATGGTTAAAGCTGAGTGATCTTTATGAGAAGCAGAGTGCAGCTTCACAGGTATACTAGCTTAAGAAGCTTGTTGACTTGAAGATGAAAGAAGGGACACCTATGTCCAATCATCTGAATGAATTCAACACAATCTATAGTCAGTTGTCAGCTCAAGGTGTCAAGTTTGATGAACGTGTTAGAGCTATGTTCCTGTTGATCACATTGCCGGAAAGTTGGGACACTTTTCGCATAGCTTTGAGTAATTCTGCACCTCCAGATGGTTTGAACATAGCAGGAGTAGAAGGAAGTCTACTTACTGAAGAAACCAATAGAAAGACAATGGACAAAGGCAAAGGAACAACCTTAGTTGTCAGGGGAAGGACCAAAGAAAAGTACAAAGGTGGAAAGAGGAATCAGTCTCGTAGCAAGTCCCGCAGTGCTAAAGGCAAGAGTGACATAGAATGCTACCATTGTGGCAAGAAGGGTCACATGAAAAGAGACTGCAGAGAATGGAAAGCAGAAAAAGGCAAAGAGAAAGCTGAAGACCATGGTGAGAAGAACAAGTCCTCAGTGAAGATTCAAGAAATAAATGTGACAAACACTGTTACAGAGGATGAAAGTCTAGTGTCAGGAGACATCTACTTCTTGAAGAATACAATGGACTCAGCTCTTCTTACAGCATCTGATGGAAATGCACTGAGTGACTGGATTATAGATTCAGGGGCATCACTTCATGTGTCTCCAAACAAGGAGTGGTTTACCTCTTATGTGACCACTAAAGATCATGTTCGGCTAGGAAATGGGCAGACATGTGAGATCTTAGGTGTTGGAGATGTTCAATTGAAGTTTCAGAATGGCTCTTCTTTCACGTTGAAGAATGTGAGACATGTTCCCGCAATTACAAAGAACTTGATCAGCACATGTTTACTTGATGATGCTGGCTACGTCACCACTTTTGGACAAAACATGTGGAAGATATCCAAGGGTTCTATGACAGTAACACATGGAGTAAAGTCTGGAGGACTTTACATGATTTATGTATCAAATGTCTCTAAAAACGTAATCAATGTAACGGAGCAGCCGAACGTTTCTTTGTGGCATAGCCGGTTAGGACATATGTCCAAGAAGGGAATGGAAATCTTGTCTCGTTCTGGTTATTTGCCTGGCTTTTCATTTAATGATTTTGAATTCTGTGAACATTGTCTGTATGGTAAGCAAACACAGCAGCCACATAAGCATAGAAGCAGTAGAAGAGATACACAGTTGGCACTTGTTCATAGTGATTTGTGTGGACCTATGCCTAACCTATCTCTAGGGGGAGCTTCTTACTTTATGACATTTATAGATGATTACTCGAAGAAAGTATGGGTTTAATTTCTCAAGCACAAGGATGAAGCGTTGAGTGTTTTCAAAACGTTTGTGACACTTGTGGAGAATCAGAGTGGCAAGAAGCTTAAATGCTTACGCACTGACAATGGTGGAGAGTATGTTTCAAAGGCCTTTCAGGACTTTTGTGAGTCAAAAGGTATAAAATGTGAACTTACTGCTCCTTACAATCCTCCTCAAAATGGTGTTGCTGAGAGGATGAATAGGACGATACAAGAGAAGGTCAGAAGTATGTTGTCTAATGTACAGCTGCCAAATGGGTTTTGGGCTGAAGCTGTATCAACAACTGTTCATCTTGTAAATAGATCTCCTAGCAAGGTTTTGCAGAAGGATTCAGTGCCAGAGATGGTATGGTCAGGCAAAATGCCCTCATACAAGCATCTCAGAGTCTTTGGCTGTGAGGCATATACTCACATTCCAAAGGAATTTAGGAACAAACTTGAGCCAAAGAGTAGAAAGTGCATCTTTCTAGGCTATGGTAATTCTGGTGAGATGGGGTACAGACTTTGGGATCCCGAATCCAGAAAGGTTGTCCGTAGCAATGATGTTCACTTTAATGAATCCAAATATCATTCTAAACCATAGAAGGTTGAGGAGATTAGAAGAGTTGTCTTCCAAGAAGATGGACCTGCACGTGCAAGACAAAATGTCAGGGCTCAAGAAGAGCAAGGATAGGATAGAGTGGAACCACAGGTTGTGGCTGAGCCTGAGACACCTATTGTGCGTAGATCTGGACGTGTCACGCGACCTCCTGATAGGTTTGTTCCATCTATGAACTATGTCATGTTGACTGATTGCAATGAGCCTTCATGTTACAAGGAAGCAGTGCAAATGAAGGACTCCGAGAATTGGCAATTGGCCATGCAGTCAGAGATGACAGCTCTGCATAAAAACAAGACATGGAAGTTAGTTAAATTACCACAGGGGAAAAAGGCTCTACCTTGTAAATGGGTTTACAAGTATAAGATCACCGCTCATGATAGTCAGCCAAAGTACAAAGCAAGGCTTGTTGCCAAGGGCTTTAAGCAAGAACAAGGCATTGACTTTGATGAAGTCTTCTCTCCGGTGGTCAAGATGACTACATTGAGATGCTTTCTTGCATTGGTTGCCATATTAGATTTGGTGTTGCACCAAATGGATGTCAAGACAGCGTTCTTGCATGGTGATTTAGATGTGGAAATTTACATGCAGCAGCCAAAAGGGTTTGTTGAGAAAGGCAAGGAAGATTGGGTATGCCAGTTGTTAAAGAGTCTTTATGGCTTAAAACAATCGCCAAGGGCATGGTACCATAAATTCCACAAGTTTATGCTTTCTCAAGGCTACAAACGTAGTGAGTTCGATCACTCTCTATATACAAAGAAGGCTAAGGATGGTATTTGGCTGATCCTTATTTTGTATGTGGATGACATGTTGATTGCTGACAAGCACTTGGAAGAAATTTCAGCTTTGAAGTCAAAGATGGAAAAATCGTTTGACATGAAAGACATGGGTGAGGCAAGTCATATACTTGGTATGCTAATTGACAGAGACAGATCAAAGAATTTGATTTGGTTATCTCAAACAGAGTATATTGACAAGGTTTTGCAACGTTTCAATATGGAGAAGGGAAAGGCACTGAGTGTTCCATTGCCACCATATGTGAAACTTAGCAAACAAGATTGTCCTGTGTCTGAGGAAGAACAGGCTGAAATGGATAAGATTCCATATGCGTTTGCAGTGGGTAGTTTGATGTATGCAATGATTGCTACTCGCCCAGACATTGCATTTGCAGTGGGAGTAGTAAGTCGATACATGTCAAAACCAGGCAAGAAACATTGGGAGGCAGTGAAAGGAATATTGAGATACCTGAAAGCTACAAAGAGTATGCGTATATGCTATGGGAGTCAGGAGCTAAGTGTAAAGGGTTTTACAGACTCAGATTATGCAGGTGACTTAGACAACCGAAGGTCTACGTCAGGGTATGTCTTTACATTGGCTGGTGGAGCAGTATCATGGCGTTGTAGATTACAAGATTGTGTTACTCAGTCTAATACAGAGGCTGAATATGTTGCAGCATCAGAGGCATGCAAAGAATCAATTTGGCTTAATCGACTAGTAACAGATTTGGGAATCAAAGAAGAGATGCCGGTGTTATATTGTGATAGTAAAAGTGCTATACAATTGGCTCGCAATCCAGTTTATCACTCAAAGACAAAGCATGTGGATGTGAAGTATCATGTCATCAGGGAAATGCTTGAGGATAAGCAACTTCAACTTGTCAAAGTTCACACCACAGAAAATCTTGCTGATCTACTTACAAAAGGACTTCCCTCAGAGAGCTTTGCGCATTTTCGCAAGCAGTTAGGTGTAGGGTAGTACATCACTTCTCTACATCTCTTGTATATTAGCTTGTATAGTAGCTTCTCTCACACTTAAAGTACCACATTGGACTTTAAGTGGGAGGTTGTTGGGGTATAAAGCCCAATGTGGTTGCCTAGGTAAGTGGGTGGGCCGCCAGGTATGTACACATATTCTTTTGTAAAAACCTAATAAGAACTCACTATGCTCTACACATTACAGTAGAGCGAGTTCACCATATCGTCGTGCTCTTCTTCTCGCACTCTCTCTCGCATCGCACTTCCGCTCGTACTCCTTCTAGAAGCTATAGGTTGATTTTAGTGATACAAACCTAGGCTTAGTTTCCAAACACATTAGCAATGGAAATACTTAGGAGGCATGTGACAAAATGCTGAACATGGGTGAACAAATTCATGTTGAAATTAAAAGTTAGATGTTATTGGAAAGCAGAGTTGAGCTTGATGTAGCTTTTCTTGATATGTGTTCAAATTAGGGCTCTCTAAATATGATGAGCATCTTGAGGACATGTGGAATTATTAAAAACATTTATATGTGTTAACAAATGCAAATGAAAACGTTGTCATAGGTTTTCTTTAAATTCTCTTCTTATGTTGCTGTAGGCAGCATTGCCCCCGAAGGCGGCAGAAGTCACACTCGTTCTATGTTAAAATCCTTGTTATTTTAGAGTAAATCCTACTTCTTTTAGCACAAAATATCCTTCTATTAATTTTCAAAGCTTCTTTCTGCCCTATCAAGAAGGTACACAATTACATAGGAAAATGGAGACTCCCATGTCAATGACAAAATCTTGTCACCATTTCAATTTGGTTGCATGTGATATTGGTGTCAGAGGTTTGAAGATTTTGGAAAGATTGGAGGCCTCTCTCTTTGGATTCCCCACCACTCGAAAAAGTTTGATGTGAAAGCCGGTGATTCAAAGAAATTACAAGAGGCGATCCACTTTGATCAACTCTAAGAGATGAAGCACAACAAGGGTAAGCTCAAGATGGCCTACAATAACGGTAACTCTTTCTCTCAGGAATCCTTTAAAGACAAGGATAAAAATTCTAATGGAATGTTAAAAATAAAAAGAACTCTCTAAACTTTCATCTCAATCTAATTCTCCATCTACATCTCAATCTCAAAGTGACA
Organism: Adiantum capillus-veneris; assembly: GCF_014529385.1. Lineage (NCBI taxonomy): Eukaryota > Viridiplantae > Streptophyta > Polypodiopsida > Polypodiales > Pteridaceae > Adiantum > Adiantum capillus-veneris. The sequence continues at coordinate 36,953,825 of NC_140940.1, forward strand.
AAGATAAGGGTATATATAAATGCAATAAAACCTTAACTCACACCCCATGAGAAAGTTTCTCAAGGGATCATAGGTGGTCAACTATGTAAAGAAAAGCAGGCTTTGTATGAAAAGAAAGGTAGGTGATTTCCTTATCACAAAGTAGGTCACATGAAAAAGAATTTTCCTAAGAATGAATCTAAAAAATGAACCCCACCCGCTATTGTATCAACTACCTCCTCAAGTGAATGCTATGAGTACAGTAGAGCAAAAAGATGAAAGCAGGAGGGGACTTTTGATGATGAGGAACTCATAAAATGCAATTGACAAATCAAAGGTCAAAAAGTGGTGGTGCTATTTGACTTTGGTAGTACAAAGGACATCATTAGTGAGGTCGTCATGACATGTGTTCATCTGTAACGAACTTGGGCACCCCAATGATGTCCTTTGGTAGCACAAAGGACATCAATAGTGAGGTCATCATGACATGTGCCCATATGTAATGGACTTGGCCACCCCAAGTCCAAAATCTGGCACAACACACAAGAAAATACTTAAAAATCACTTAACAGATTATATCACAATTTAAGAGAGAGAGAGAGAGAGAGAGAGAGAGAGAGAGAGAGAGAGAGAGAGAGAGAGAGAGAGAGAGAGAGAGAGAGAGAGACACGGCCCGACATAGTTCCGTGCCAAGAGGTATTGGCCCCAAAGTCTAGCGCCCCTTTTGGTATTTTTTCACAATTTGAGAGAGAGAGAGAGAGAGAGAGAGAGAGAGAGAGAGAGAGAGAGAGAGAGAGAGAGAGAGAGAGAGAGAGAGAGAGAGAGAGAGAGAGAGAGAGAGAGAGGACACGGCCCGACATAGTTCTGTGCCAAGAAATATTGGCCCCAAAGTCTAGCGCCCCTTTCGGTATTTGTTTTTTAAATTAATGCTTGAGCAAAGTACAACGTCCGAGGGTCCTCTCTGCACAGTGATCCTAGGCCAATTTGAGAGAGGGAGAGACATTAATTACAAATTTATAGTCCCATGGCCTTTCGAAAGCAGTTACATTAAAAGCTAAAAGTTCCCAAAAGCATCAGGTCCCAAAAGTTGACGCTAGGACAAATTTCGTAATTTGTGGAAATTCGTATGGATGCCATGTCAGTTGTCAGTACGATTCATGGTGGGGTTTACGGATGTCCCTACGACCTCCCACTTTACCAGCCCTCATGGGATTCCCTTTTTAATGATTCTTGTGTCCCCCAGGGCCCCATCGGTTGGGTGGGACCCTATAAGTTAGAACAACTATTCTTTAAGTCTTGTCAGCTTCTACGCGGACACACCACGTCATCATTTTGTGGCATATCCCCCTCTTGAAAGAATTGTAATTGCCCTCAATTACGCCTGCAAAATCAAACATAAGATAGAAACTAGTTCAATAGACACTGATTCTAAGCACTGACCCACTAGACAACATAAATCCAGCACTTGAACAAAGACAACAGTCACTGAACATTGAAATCACATTCACAACACATCGTCCATCAAGATATCTGATCATGATCTATGAGCAACGTGTTTAGCAATCATATCTAGATCTCTCCGAGATCTCCATAGATGTCTCGATTGACTAATTCTTATTGCTATTATATCCAACTCATATGGAATCACAAGATCAAAACACTCCAGTCATTTCATCTTTCAAACATGCACTCAGACACTACTCACATGAGAGAGCACACGTTGTTGGGCGCATTTTTGACACTCTATTTTTTGTAAATTTGTACATATGGACATGACACCCGTTGTCAAAAGGGTGTGTGGATTTCTTTTTGTGGGTTTTTTAGCTTGCTTTAGCAAGCACATGTACATGCAAAGAAAGTCCCTAGTGTAGCGCCAGTTGTTGGGTTATTATATGTGCTCGTTAGTGAGTTTTTGAAGTGAGACTTGTATATAACTCAAACTCAGGTAAAAACTTAAAATAGTTCAGCCAAAGTTTAGAAATTTAAAGGTTTTATCTCGTTGTGCCTCCTTGATGGGTTTTTTGATGCATTTTTTTGCCCTTGCCTTGCCTTCTTTACGTGTAGTCATACCGGGATAACTCTCTGTTCGCATCAATTTTGCGTGTTGTCGTGCTATGGCACGTATATAGTGGGAATGTGCATTAAACGATTTATCTTGTGAATTTTTGACGCATAAGTATACTTCATATAATACTCATATGCATAAATAAAAGCTTTCTACCATACCTTAGTATTTACCTTTGAAGTAATATAAATGTACATTACTATTAGAAAGTACTGCAAGAAAAGTATCAATGACTGTGCCTCTTTTTGTGTGGGGGAAAAGCATTTGTATATTTCTTCTAATATCTTAGCTATACCCTACCATATATAAATTATTTTCTTCTTTTCACATTTATCTAATAATATAACCCTTCAATAATGCATACCTTCTTGGATACATACAAGAGGGAAGGGCCTACTAGAAGACTTTACGAAAAGGAAGATCCAAAGCTTCTTAGACCATCCCAATTTGAAACTCCCGACCTAAGGACGTGGAGAAAAGGCCAAAACCAAGTCAAGATCTTTTAGTAGGCCAATTTTGCCTTTTGAAGCATGTCAATCCGAGTTACAGGTCAAAAGTTATAGGGAAACTAGTGAAAAACCCTCTCACAACTACACTGCAAGAAGAGATGGTAAACGGGTGAATAAAGTGAAAAGAGGTAATCTTGGTATTTTTCCATAAAATAAGATATTTGGAGGATAAAATACATAAGTATGTGAATGTGACACCTCAAAGATGCCTTGAGGGACAAGACACACAAGTTGGGACCCCCTGCTGGAGCCACACAGAAGATGCTTAGGTGGGGCCCAGATACATCATGCACCCACATGGAGCCTCAACGACCAAAAATGTTGTATTTCATGATATTTTGAGTCCTAATATTTACCATTTTAAGAAATATCCAAAGAAAATTTGATTTGGGCTAACTCTTTAGCCTACTCAAGTGAATATGTAAAACATGGCTCCCTCGCCTATAAAAAGGGCAACCTTCTCTTCATTGGGCCCAAGTTATGAGTGAGTGAGAATAGCTCAATTCCATAGTGTCACACTCATCTTAGTGCCACACTTTCTCTTGAAGAAAGACCGAAGTCTTGACAATTATGTGCACAAGGTTAGTAACCATATCTTCATCTTTCACAAGCACCTCTCTTTCTTAAGGTTCTCATTCTCTTCCACAAACTCTAGAATCTCCTTGCTACAGGTACTTCTCTCCCCACAATATCCTTATTGCCTAAGGGCAACAATAGGGCTTGGGATTCTCCTTTCACTTCCTTCACACCTTTATCTTTGAACATACTAAGTTTATCACCAATGAATAACCATAATCCACATAGAGGCGATTTCTTTCATTTCCATTCTGTGCAATCTATTAGGGTCAACATTTGGATTAGTCGAAAGATTCACTTTCAGCAACGCATAGTGTTTCTATTTGGTCCTGAAAGGCTCAACGAAATACTTCTCTCACCAGGTCCCATCATACTACCTATTATTGACTATAACTTCTCTTTTGATGTGTGTGTGGTTATTTTATTATGAATCAAGAGGATTTGTACTCACAACTAATCCCCATCCCTAGAAAAAACATATACATTATAGTAAGCACAAAGCTACATTTCCAAAGAGCAATCCGTAGCTTATTTGGACAACAAAGATTAAATATCATTAACTCATCCATTAACCCTTTTATCCTACCCATGATACGATATGATCGTAAAATTGATGTTTTCATTTTTGTTTTGTTTTGACTATCTTTCATGAGTTCTCTCCATCATGTATGTGTTTGTAAGGGAAAGTGAGTGGCTTCTTTGGCTACATTTCTTTGTAGCTCTAGAAGCTATGTAATCTATATCTTAGCTCCTTCTCATAACCCTTGAGCTTCCTCACAAACTCTCACAGCAAGAGGCCCGGTGCCTTCCTGGCAAGACCGCCAACTTTTTGACATGTTTTATGTGAACCCTACGTGAAACTGCTAGGGTGAGAGTTTGTGGGTAACCATGTTGAGCAACAGGGTGTGCATTTTGACCCGGCAGCAATGCAAATGTTTCAAGCATTTGCAATGTGCATGCAACAACAACATGCTTCTGAAAGAAGGGAGATTTCAGTAACGAAGGCCATACAAGCGATCGTCAACAGAATGGATCAGTTCAATGGAAAAGATGTAACTAAGTACTTACGCGAGTATGTGAAAGAGATGGAGCTGCATCGCGTGTCGGAAGGTGAGATGATTCAAAGCTTTGAGCTAGTTGTTGCTCCAGAAATTAGGGAGCATGTTAGGGCAATTAAAGATGGGCATGGGAGAAATTGGGAACAGCTCAACGTAGCTTTAAAGGAGGAATATTACATGGAGGACTCAAAGAGAGTGACCAAAAGGACATTCTTAGAATGGGTAGTCAAGCCAAAGCAAGGACTATCAATAACAAAGCTACTTAGGGAATTTGAGCGGCGCTATGCACAACTCACCAGGATAGAAAGCGCCACACTAGATGCAGAGAAGACAGATGTTTTCTAACAATATGTAGGTAAAGAGTTTTAAGAAAATTTGGAGCTTCTCCTTGAAGATAAAGATACTTAGCAAGGACTAAAGACCGACTGGAATGAAGTTGAAGGTGCTGTCTCGTTGCTTGCCAAACGACAAGGAAGAAGGGACAAGATGGTAGTAAACACTACAAGTCCTTCAACCTCAAATTCTGACAAAATGGTAAAGCCTACTTTTTTCGCTCCTAAGTTTGATGAGTCCATGCTAGATGAGCTTGTGAAGGGAATGTGTGACTTGAAGGTGAAGCTTGCAAATCTTGAAGAAAAAGGCCAACCATTAGGGCCACTTCCTAGGCAAAGACAATAACCCAAAGAAGGGTTTGTTAATAGATGTATTTGGTGTGATAGTACAGACCATGTAAGAAGGGATTGTGATGATTTTAGTGATGCTTTGTCAAAAGATGTTGTCTTTTTTAAGGATGGTAAAATCCACTTAAGAGAGACAGGTCTACCCTTGAGAACTAACTTTGGGAAAGGGGGAATGCAAACCTTAGTTGAAGATATGGCAACTAACCATGCCACCTCTTCAGTTGAGGTAGCTACTTATGGAGTAAAAATTGAGCATCTTACTGATGAAGAGGCGAGTGACCATCATGGTCAAATTTGGCCAAATGTCATGCAATTAGCTAAAAAGGAAAAGCTTACAAAAGAGATTCTACATGAAGCAGGTGATTGCATACGTTTAGAAACAGGATGGAATGATCCAGTGGACTCATTGTCAGTGCATGCCTACATTACAAAATGCCAACAAAATGAGGCAATTGTAGAAGAGAAGCGTAGGCGTGAGAATGCTGATGAAGGACCATCAAAAAGAGCTTCTAGAAGTGGGGAAAGAAGCGACTCAATGCCTTCTCAAACACCCTCAACACAAGGAGCATCTCCACCTGAAGTACTCATGGAGGAGTCTACAAACAGGAAAGAAGAAAGAGCCTGCAAAAGGTAAGACAAAAGGCCCAACTTATAAACTACAATCTGATATTGAGGTTGCTATAGATTTAAAGAAAGTATTGGAGAAAAGGATCTTAAATAGCAAGATTGAGTTTACTCTAGGAGAAGTTCTTGGCATTGCAAAGCATGAATTCCATGAGGAGATCATTGACATCATCAAGAGGAAGAGGCAAACTCTTGCTGAAGTTTCTCGTCCACAGGTTGAAGGGGAAACCTCAAAGACATGAGGGATACAACTGCAAAATAAGGATGAGGATGATGGAACTATGGTAGGATGCTACCAATCTAGTGGGAGAGTGAAGCAAGTGCATTTCTCAAATGATGATGAAGAAGTTGAAGATATTCCTAGGAGCTACTATTCACGAAGTCATTGGGCAAGGGCTACTACAAAAACTTTGGTCAAGGTAGGTGATCTTGAAGAGCCATTTGTTGCCTTGATTGACCATGGTTCAGAAATAAACATAATGTCAAAGAGTGTCTACAACAAGTGCAAATGGCCAATGGACACAGATCATGGCTGGATGGTAAAAGTGGCAAACAATTGATCCGTTGAATTGTATGCAGCATGTCCAGGGGTGAAGGTGACAATAGGTGATGTAAAGATTGACCAAAACTTCTTTGTACAGGATGCATCTTCATATCATCTCATCCTTGGACATCCCTACATTGTGGGAGTTCGAATGGAAACAAAGGTAATGGACGATGGTTCATCATATGCTAGGATACGTAGCAAAGACTGTAAACATGCTATCCAATTTCTCACACTTTGTGTAAACCATGAAAGAAATCGTGACAACCTTAGAGAACATCCTCTACCAAAGGTGAGCAAAGAGTTTCATGACCATAGGGAAATGATGGGTTTTGGCCAAGTACCATTGTAAAGCGGGATTGCAGTGGTACAGAAAGAAAAAGGGTCTTGCCTGATCCAAAAATAGGTGAAACTTTCTCAACAAGCTCCTTGGTAATAAGGAATGGATCAGTATGTTTTACATAACTTGAAGATTTGAAGAGATGTGAGAGGCAATATGTGCATAATGTACAAATAGGCATGAAAAAGAGTGGGTTGCTAAAGCCTACTGAAAATGTTTTGGGTTTGTGTGAACAAGTTTCTTTTGTAGATACTATGGGTGAGCTTGATGCTATAATGGAGTCTAGTTTGCATCTTGAAAATGAAGTTGTGGAAGTATGCTCTATGGAAATGTATGAAGTAATAGAAGCCTTTAAATAAAACTAAACAGTTAGCTTAGAAGTCCATGTTGAAACTAAGTACAAGAGTGTAGCAAAGAAGGTGAAACCAGTAGCTTCACCCTTACCACCTAAAAACAGGGAAAAGATCGAGCAGGCTTCTTTACAACCAAGTTTGAGGGATCCTAAAAAGATTGGGCATACCTTCACGAAGGAGTCTTTCCAAGAGTTGCAGATTGGTCGCGAGGATTTTCTAACACAAGAGGAGAAAAAGTGCTTCAAAGAAATGCTTTCAAAGCATGGTGAGGATTTTGCATTTGAGCCACATGAGATAGGATGTGTTGATCCTTCTATTGTAGCTCCTATGCTAATTTTCACAATACCTCATGTGCCTTGGAATCTGCGGCCTATTCCGGTTCCAAAGGCTCATTTCCCAAAGTTAGTAGAGCTACTCAATGAGAAAATCAAAACGGGAATCTTGGAGCCTTCTTGTGCTCCATACTCAAACAGGTGGTTCACAGTTCCAAAGAAGAATGGTTCTCTACGCTTCATCCAAGATATGCAACCAGTTAACAAGGTGACAATTAGAAATGTAGGTACAGGTCCAATTGTGGATGAGTTTGCAGAGGCGTTTGCAGGGAGGGCAATCTACTCAATGGGGGATCTCTACTCTGAGAATGATCAATTTAAGCTTGCAATCGAAAGCAGAGACTTGACAACCATGAGGACACCTTTCGGTTTGGTAAGGATGTATACCTTGCCATAGGGAGCAACCAACTCGGTTGAACATATGATGAATGGGATGAATAAGGTCTTACGTGACTTTATTCCTCAAATCACAATGCCTTTCATTGATGATTTTCCTATCAAAGGATGTGAAGAAGGTGACAAAGATGAAGCTTTGGATCTCAAGGGATGTGGCAGGTTTGTGCTAAATCACATAAATGATTGTGATAAAATTTTGTCTAGGTTGGAAGAAGTAAATCTAACATTGTCAGGGAAAAAGTCTATGTTTGGTGTCAAACAAGTGCTCATTGTGGGGCACATGTGCGGGCCATATGGTAGGAAACCTTGCCCAGCAAAGGTAGATGCCATCCCAAGAATGAAAGAAACATGCACTAGCATCACTGAGGTTAGAAGGTTTCTGGGAGCATGTGTCTTCTATGTTATTTGGATTCCACATTATACACACGTACCTGATCCTCTTTATCAGCTGCTTCAAAAGAATCAAAAGTTTAAATGGACAGAAGCACATGTAAAATCCATGAAAAAGCTAAAGGAGTTGCTCCAGTCAGCAACGACTTTGAGAAAGGTAGACTATATGTGTCAAATGCCAGTAATTGTGACAGTAGACACCAATCCTACAGGGATTGGATGGGCAATAGGGCAAGATGACAAAGAAGTACACAGATATGTGGTAAGATTTGGAGAAAAGGTACTAAGTGCTCGCCAAAGAAACTATCCACAGATAAAGAGAGAGTTATGGGGTATGGTTACAGCCTTGAAAAGTGGGAAAGAGTACCTAATTGGTGCATGTGTGGTTGTAGAAACAGATTGTCTACCACTTCTTGGGATGATTACAAGCTGCTCAACTCCAGACATTGCTATGTTGCGGTGGATTGCCTACATTAAGTCCTTAAATCCAGATTTTAAGCACATTGCAGGTAAAGTCAATACAGTGGCATATAAACTATCAAGGGCAAGGTATGAAGATGAGTCACAAATGATTGATGAGGGAGATGATGTAGGCACAAAGTTCTATTCTATCTCTCATGTCAATGGTAACAATGTATGCATGACTAATCTACTTGAATCATTCTTGAAAGAGCTTTATGAAGGTGATTGGCTTCTTATTGGAAGCTACTTGAGTACTCTAACAAAACAGGATGATTGGTTTGAACAAGAATTCAAGAGGATACGCAGGAAAGCATATGGGTACGTTTTGAGGGATGGTTACTTGTGGAAGCATCCTAAACAAAAGGGTGCTACACCACAACGGGTTATATGTAAAAAAGAGACTCAAGTAAAGCTCATGCAAGAGTTTCATGAGAGTCTATGGGCTGGACACAGGGGTGTGTGGGCAACCTTCTCCAAGTTGAAAGAAAATTACTGGTGGAAGGGTATGTATAAAGATGTATCTCAATTTGTAGAGTCATGTGTAACTTGTCAAATGTATTCAAATGTCCAACATCGTGATCGATTGCACCCTACATATCCACTAGCCATGCACTATAAATGGGTTTTGGATCTAGTCACAATGCCTTTAGGGCTCTGGCAGATGAGGTACTTGGTTCTTGCACGAGAGGACCTAAATAATCAGGTTGAAGGAAGAGCATTAAGAGATAAAACCACAGAAGTTGTGTGCAAATTCCTTCTTGATGAGGTGATTTGCCGTTATGGATGTGCGGGAAAGATCACTACAGACAGAGGTGAATTGGATGCCGAGGAAGCAAGGGACTGCTTTTCCAGATTGGGAATCAAGCTTTCTCTTACTACAGCTTACAACCCTGAAGGCAATGGAAAGAGTGAAAGAGGACATCCTCCTATCATCAAAGCTTTGGCCAAAGCTTGTGAAGGACGAGTTGGTGAGTGGCCAAAACTGTTACCATATGCTTTATGGGCTGATCGTACAACACATAGCTCATCAACTGGCTACATGCTTGTGGAGCTAATGTATGGTCAAAAGCCAGTGATGCTAATTGAAGATACAATTCCCACATGGAATGTACTACCTTGGCAAGAGGGTCTTAGCAGGGAAGATCTCCTTGCACTGCGTATAAGGCAACTATAAGGAAGACCTGGAGGCATTGAAGCTGCAAAAGAACGACTCAAAAATACAAGGTTGAAAAACAAGGACTACTTTGATAAGCGACATCGACTCAGGAACAAAGCAATTGACAAAGGTGATTGGGTTTTAGTGTATGATAGTAGCCTTGATAACCAGCACACAGACATGCGTAAGTTCTCAAAAAGATAGTTTGGATTGTATGTTGTAAAGTATGTGCATGAAAATGCTACTTACAGCTTGTCTGAACTAGACGGTACAGAAGTAAAGATTCCCATTGCAGGAAAAAGGATCAAAATGTTTAAGAGAAGAGGAGATAATGATCCAGAAGATGTTGATAAGGAAGAAGAGCAAACCACAGGTAAAGATCAAAGTGAAGATGAAGCTTTGGAATCATCGAGTAAAAAAGAAAGCAAGGAAGATGTACAAGAGGTCTGATCTTACAAAGAGATGATGTGGCATATACAGGAGAATGTGCAGGTTTAGAGGGGGTGGATGTCGTGCTATGGCACGTATACAATGGGAACGGGCATTAAACGATTTATTTTGTGACTTTTTGACGCATAAGTATACTTCATATAATACTCATATGCATAAATAAAAGCTTTCTACTGATAGCCGTTTTTTCGGCTCTTTGTAATTGCCACAGTGAGTTACCTCACCCTACCAAAATCACCCAAACACTGTGGCTATCCCTACCATTTCACTGTACATAGGCGTGCGTGAGTCACGGGACTTTTCCCATATCTTCTTAAAAACCCTCAGCTAGCTAGTCACTGGGCTAGGTGAGCCAAAAAAAATAAAAAAAATAAAAGTATATTATGGCCTCTTTGTGTGTAAATATTTCATTGTATATATGGCCTAAATATAGGGATTTTTTATAATTATTTTGGTATTTTATTTAAATATTTCTACTTAGGTGTGTGTTTATTAAACCTATGTACACCTTCTTTCATCCTCTTACACCATAATTATATTTTTTTGCCAATATGTACATACTCTAACCTCATATTTTTCCTTTACACAAATCACTCCCACATTTTCACCCTCACCCTCGTGAAAACAAAAAATTGATTTCTACTCATTGGTTACGTTTATTATATTATTTACTTGCATACCTTTTCCTCTTTCACCCAAAATAATTCAAGGAGGGACCATATCATATGATTTCAATATCTTTCCATATCCATAACTCCTCCATATTTTTATTTTTATTTTTACTCATTATTCTAACACCATGTGCTCATTGAGCTAAAGTCCATGAATAGTCCATACACTAGTCCCACCATGTATATATTTCTTATTTCACCAATAATCCTCCTCCATGCATGGGTCAACGGCAACTTGAATGCTTTGTATTATAATATGACAAAGGAGGGGCTCACTCTTGGATGCATTGTACAAATTCAACAAAGGAGGGGGCCACTAAAAGACTTTTGCAGGCATAAAAAACAGGCTTTTTGGTGAGAATTTTGGCACCTATCTCCACTCTGAATTTGGAGCGGTGGTCAAAAGAGAAAATGTAGCCCACGCCCTGAATAATCACCCCAAATTTTTTCATGATTTTTGGAGCTACCAGCTGTGAGCTATAATTTTTTTAGTGGACCCCAGTTTTCCCATGCTATGCAGCCACACTCTCTCTTCCACTTTATCATTTTCCTCTTTCATACACACTTCTCCACTCATCATCCCCATCTCTCTCACCACTCCTCTCTGCACACTACTCACCTTCTCCTCAACCTTGAAGAATAAGAGAAACCATGGTGAACTCATACCTCCCACACACAATTCCATTCCAAAATTGACCACCTAGTCTCATTTTTCCTCCTCCAAATTACCCATATCTATCAAAAAACCACAAAATGCAGCCTCTTCTCTTAAAAGACAGCATCATGGTGGTTGATTACTCAGCTTCAATTACCTTGTCTCTCAAGGAAGGTCAAGAGTGGAGAAAAAATGTACCGTCAAAGCTAGTGGACCGTCAACAAGCGTCAAAATTGACCCTACTCAAGACACTTGGAGCATCAACCTTGTAAGAAATCCACCTTTTCTTACCTCTTAAGAGTTTTTCTTCCTTATTTGTATCCTACATGGATACTCCCATTGTAAATATCCAATTCCATTTGTAAATTAATACTAACTCTACTAACACTAACCCACTATGAAAAGTCCTATCACCTCCATTTCTCTCCTCTCTCTTTCCCCACCAACTTCTTGATAATTCCAAGCAAAAGAAATTAGATAAATTGCTGAAAATCTAACCCAACCATGGTTAGAGGAGTAACCCTAGCCTTCAAAATTGCTATAAAAGGAGGGTGTAGCTAGCATAAAAGGGGGGGAGCTATAAGCAAGAGCACTATGATATAGCTTGAGAAGCCAAGCTCAACCTCTCTAGAAGGAGCTCTTGAGTGGAAGCTCATTGTCTTATGCATGTGCATGTGTTGTAATAGGGGATTAGCAAGGGAAATCTATGCCATTGTAAGAGAGAGAGTGATCATTCAATTGAGAGTAGGAAATCTATCATTTCTCCTACTAGTGTAAGCCCAACATTCGCTGAATCAAGGAGGGTGGATTTGGACTAAGCTTGGATACTTTGTCTCCCTTCCAACGTGAAGTAATGGACACCAATGATGCGTAAGTGTCTTGGTGTTTTTTTTTGTTAAGTTCTTGATAGCTTGTCTCTGGTGTTGTCATCAATCTAGCCATAAATCCCACATACTGTAAGAGGGCGACAGGGTGGAGAGGACTCCCCTGGCCTTAAGACAGTGATTGGGGTGGCTTTTCTTGTGATGTGTTGTGGTGAAATTTACGCAAGCTATGTTGAACAAGTACTAATCTCACTTTGATTTGTCATGACAGATTTGTAAGAAGGTATTAATGCAACAAGCACCCCCTCCCCCTTTCTCTCTCTTTCTTAAATATATAGTTGTGTTTGCTTGATCATCGCCGATACGTTTCAAAGCAGCCCGAGCACTATCTCTCTCTCTCTCTCTCTCTCTCTCTCTCTATCTCACTATCTCTCTCTCTCTCTCTCGTGTTTTAGTGTGTGAGAGTATTCCATTGGTGTTAGGGTTAGTGTAAATTCCTTGCTTGTTTGTGGGTTGCTCTAACGATTCTCCTCTTTTGCGTCCTAGTTCGCTCTTAAACTAGGTGGTGCCCCTTGTGTAGTTGGGATTTGGCGGTGGGTTTGTTGTTTTGGTTTGTGTTGTGTTGTGCCCCAGTCCCATTGAGCAGCACGGGAGCCTTGAAGGGTGTCTAGAGGCCACTCTTCTTGTTGCCCGCCCCGGACCGCCTCAAATTGGTGCCCCCACTGAGGACGGCTTGTGTATTTTTGTGTAGAATCAACCTTTAGCATAGTCAAGTAGTTTGCATGAATCACGAAGATTTGTATGATCCCTTCATTCCCATTGCAAGGCAAAAGGTACACATAATTGTTAGTACTAAGTTGAAATTTCAACGTGTCATTCGTAGAATTATAGGTCCTCTTAGGTTGGCCGAGATAAACGCTTCAGTAAATCCTTTTATTTTGCCTCTCATTAGGTACGACCTTAGTTTGGACGTCTATATTTTTGTTTTGTTTTAAGCATTAGGACATGCATAGGCCATGGATAATGGCCCAGGAATAGAGGTTTTCCCCTTTCATTTTACTCCACACATTAGAATAAACGTTGCAATTAGTAGAAAGATCCATTTTCAACAACGAATGGTGTTCATGTTTGGTGCCCAAAGAGCAGGAGAAATTCTTACATCACCAAACCCTGTCATTCTACCTCTCATCAACTACCACACTTCTTTTGATGTACACGTGTTCATTTTATTTTAAAATGAAGTGCAGCCCGGCAAAGTAGTGTGTATGTTTGTTTTTTCTTTGTCCAAGTTGTTACAAGAAACAAAAAAACGATCATTTGTTCTAACTGGGAATGTGTGTGCAGTGAAAGTTCAATCCTTAGAGATCTAGCTCTATTACCAATTGAGTTGCAGGAGCAAGTAGTAAGGCGTCTCCCTCATAACAAGAGGGTGGTGAAGTTAAGACGGAAGGTCCTACGCGTGGATTCCATTTTCCTCTTGTTGTTGGGCACTAAGGAAGACCGCGCATTCATCCAACTAGTGTGTGCCCTAAGATTGGTAAATAGAGTGAAATTTGGCGTTTGGCGAGTACATTTCACCATTGAGGAAGACTCTTCAGGAAACTTGCGGCCAGAGTTCATGCTTCATAGACTCACATTTGGTGAATTTTTCCCTCATTTGTGTCTTATTAATAGTCTTCCTTTCGCTTTCAACAAAGGAGATAGGGAGCTATTCAGAGCTTGTCTTAATAAAGAGAGCATAGAGAAGATTGCAAATTTGTATAAATTCTCATCCTTCTCTACTTTCTATGACACTTTGTTCATAGAGACATTGTAAATCTCTTTATGCTTTTGAATGATTTAACCATAATCCTAAGGAGTTTTTGTCCAGGAATTTTGTAGCACAAGTGGAGTCTTTAAATCTTGCAAACTTGATTGGACTTGATGAGGATGGTCTTTATGAAATTGTGAGAAGGTTGCCTCACTCCGACTGTGTGGAACTCGAAGGAAAGGAGCTCCTAGTCAATTGCTACTTTCTCACGGCCTTCGACGAGCATGAAGATCTAGTTTTTATACAAACCGCTTGTGCATTGGGAATTGTAGAGCAAGTGCAATTTATCACTTGGGACGTGGTTGCTCTTTTGGATCCAGAAAATGAAGTTCTAGAGATTTCTGTTTATCGCCTTAGCTTTGAAGAATTTCAACCCTTCTTAGAGCTCATCAATAGTCTACCCTTTTGTTTTGATCAAACAAATCGAGACCTTATTGAAGCTTGGATAGCTGAAGAAGAAAACCTAGAGTGGTATTTTCTCACTTCTTCATTTGCAGGCGAGTGGTTCTAGATCTCTATTGTATCCCTTATTGTAACTCGTGTTGTAATCTTTCATAATAATGGAGAGCCAACGCCAAATGTCTGGATATCCTCTTTTCTTTGGAGAGCCTGGAGAGGATGCAGAATTATTTTTAGCAAATTTCAAGATGTCTTGCCGTATCAAGAGGATAGTAACCGATCAAGAACGTGTAGAAATGTTTGAGGTGGTCCTTAGGAAAGATGCTAGTACTTGGTTTGACTCTTTGCCTGAGGAAGTTAAGGGGAATTACACAGAAGTTTTGAATCGTTTTAAGAGATACTTCTTTGATCCCCAAAACACTCAAAAACTATGGCAAGACATTGTTTCTCATAAGCAAAAAGACTTAGATGACTACTACTTGTACAAGCAAGAGTTTCTACGTCTTTGGGCTCTATGGATACGAAATGTTGCTAACCCTGGTGATGGTACAGAATTTTTAAAGAAGGAGAGGTTCATAGCCGGACTCTTTCCTGACCTTAAGGCAAAAGTTGAGGCGGGTGCACTTGCTACTTTTGATGCAGCTGAAACTAGGGCTGCTGAGAAGTATAGGAAACTCAAGTGCTTAAGGGGAGAGGTTCCAATAGAAGGTCTTAGACCCAAAGGTAAGTCACAAGCATCAACATCGAGGGAGCTTCCTGAGGTAACGGCGGAAGTAATTGAGAAGTTAAACAAATCTTTAAGCAGCCTGTCAATTCACCTTGCACAAGCTGTAGGTCCAAAGGGACAAGCAAAGAAGTCTGAAGAGCGAGATCCACGACCTAGGAGAGTCTTGCAATGTTGGAATTACGGAGAGTCTGGACATGGGATGTATAATTTTCCTTGGCCCCGTGGGGAGCCAGGGAGGCCTAACTTGAATTACCCAGTGATGAATGCAGGTGAAGGAACTGGTCAACAACCAAGGCTTCTACAAAGGCCAAATGGACCAAGACCACCTCCACAAGGGGTAGAAGGAGTTCCACCTTTGCCAGATCCAAATGTGCATGTGGTAGAGGTGACAAATTCAAATGAGGTTGACATGGAAGCCAATGGAATTAAGCGTGGCCGAGGAAAAGGTAAAGAGAAAGAAGGAGTCACATCACAGAGTGACCATGGACAAGGCAAGAAGGCAAAGGAAACCAAGGAAACCAAGAGGACTCGACGTCGTATCAACCTCCAAGACTTCCCTCTTGGACATGGTATGTCTCCGTACAACTTGTTGGAAGAAATGAGAGGTAAGGGTCCTGATATTTCATGGCCTCAATTTCTTGCATTATGTCCACAAGTTAGGAGGGATTTAACAAGGGCAGTTAGCACTAGGAGAAAGGTAAAAGAGAGTGTGCCTGTTGTAAAAATTGCACAAGCTGAAATGAATGAGGACATTACACCGGTGCTAGACTGTTACATCAAAGGGAGATTAGTTAGGAAAGGTCTAGTGGATGGGGGTGCACAAATTTGCATCATGACAGAGGGACTCATGCAAAAACTAGGCATGCACATCCATGAGACACCTGAAATTAGGGTCAAGATGGCAAACAATAGCAAGGCTAGGTGCGTAGGCATTTGTAAAAATGTTTTTGTGGAGGCCTTTGGCATTAAGAAGGCAGTGGATTTCTATGTCATGTCTACCAAGGGAAATGGTTACCCATTTATCCTAGGAAGACCATGGCTAATGAAAATGCGAGCTTTGCAGGATTGGGAGAGTGGAAAGCTAATTTGCAGGAATGACAATCACAAGAAGGTTGTCTTTGACATGAAGGAGCAATGCCAAGAGGAGCTCCATGAAGAATCATCTCAAAGTGAGACGGAAGAAGGTTGGACCGATAGCACTTCAGAAGAAGAAAGTAGCGGCAGCATTACTGAAGAGGAGTCTTCCATCGAAGTCATGGGGGTAAGGTTTAAGCCAAGCAACCAAGAGACCTCTTGTCAAGGCTTGGAGGAGGTAGGTCCTCAAGAGAACGAAGGTGATCAAGATGAAGGGATGCTAGAAGGTATGCTATCAACAACACTTACAAGGGATGAAAGAGAGGAGTTCAAATGTGTGCTAAGGAAGTTTCCTAGGCTTTTTGCTAAAGACTACACCGATGTGCGTGGAGTAGATGCTGTTCAACACAAAATTGAGTTGAAGCCAGAGGCCACACCTAAGACTCAGAAGCTACGAAGGCTAGGAGTCATCAAGGAGCAGGCTTTACTCAAGGAGGTAAGAAAGCTTCTAGCAGCAGGGTTCATTTATCCAGTGGAGAATTCAGAGTGGGTCTCTCCTGTTGTTGTCACTCCTAAGAAGAACGGCAAGTGGAGGGTGTGTGTGGATTACCGTCCCCTCAATGAGGCAACAAAGAGAGATCACTTTCCCCTCCCATTCCAGGATGAGATACTAAATGAGGTAGCTGGTCATGAGAAGTACACTGTGTGCGATGGTTACTCAGGTTACTTTCAAATAGGGATTGCACTGGAGGATCAATTGAAAACAACCTTTATCACTCCTTGGGGTTGTTATGCTTTTAGAGTCATGCCATTTGGTCTGACAAATGCTCCTGCAACATTCCAACGTTTCATGAATATGGTGTTTCAAGCATTCTCTGGAAAGTCAATTAGGGTGTTCATTGATGATTTCTGTATTTATAGCTCAAAATCATTGCATCTACAAAGGGTAGAAGAAGGTTTAAAGAAGCTCTACGACATGGGAGGTCAACTCAACCCCGACAAGTGCCACATAGGTGAGGATGAAGTGATCTTTCTCGGTCACAAGGTTTCCTATAAAGGCATTGAGGTGGATCCTTCAAAGGCAAAGGCTCTTATTGAGCTCCCATCACCGAAGAGTCTTAAGGAGGTCATCTCTTTCATTCAGAAGGTGAAGTATATGTCACGCTTTATTCACTTAGCCTCGGAGTTGCTTCATCCTTTGCAAAAGTTGACACAACAAGTAGAATTTGCATGGTCTGATGAGCTTGAAGAGTATTTTTGTAACATTAAAGTCATTTTGTCAGAGCTACCAACACTCATGCCTCCTTGTTGGGAGTACACATTCTTTATTAGCTCTAGTGTTGGAAGGGAAACAATTGGTGCTGTGTTGCTACAACAAGATCCCCACAGTACAAGGATGCGACCCATCTACTTTGCTAGTAGGGTCATGAATGCTTTGGAGAGAGACTACACAGAAGCAGAACTCATGATGCTTTCTCTCATGTTTGCGGTGAGAAAGTTTAGATCCTACCTGCTACCAAAACCTTTTGTAATTCTCACTGCAGAAAATTTGTTCCCTTGGGTGCCATCTCAAATGAATCTTAGTACTAGGATCTCAAAGTGGATTATGGACTTGCAAGAGTTTCAAGACTCTTTCAAGGTAGAAGATAGTGTGCGTGCACAATTGGCAGGGATTCTCACTTATAGGGTGCACGAAAAGGAGATTAAGGTGCCTGAAGTAAAGACCCTACCATTGCCACCACCAAAAAGTATTCCTAATGCTTTTACCTTGTTCTTTGATGGAGATTTTCGTCGAGCCACAGGAAAAGCAGGGGGAGGGCTAGTGTTGCTCAACCCAAGTGGAGAGGTAGTCATGAAAGAGAAGGTCAATCTACCAAGTTCAGCTAGCAACAATGAAGCAGAATATGACACTCTACTTCATGGTTTGAAGATGTGCATTGGCCAAGGGATACAACGCCTCATGGTAAAGGGAGATGCACTTCTCATTGTTAAACAGATTTTAGGCATTTGGGCATGCAAGAATGAGAGCTTACGGACAAAAGTTCATGCCATTCGTAGATTGTTTAATCAATTTGAAGAAGTGCAACTATATCATATTCCTAGGAAACAGAATGAAGATGCTGATTTACTTGCACAACAAGCCGTTGCATGTGTAAAGAAAGAAGTGCAGGTCATCATGGTGGCGGCTGCTGTGAAGCAACCGAGGTACCAGGGATTGGAGTCATTGGCTCCCATCATTGGCTACATTTTTGAGGGTGAGTTTCCACCAGACTTCACAAAAGCTCAGAAGAGGAGACTCATGAAGAAGGCAAGCGTATATCTCTTCCTAGAAGGCTCCCTCTATCAAAGAGGGAAGGATCAAGTGTGCAGACGAGTACCAACTATCAAGGAAATTCCAGCCATTCTAAAAGGTTTGCATGAAGAGGCATGTGGTGGTCATTTTGCCCAAGAATTAACTGTGAAGAAGATTTTGCTTTCGGGGTATGTTTGGCCAAGTTTGCATGTGGATGTTCAACATTGGTGTAAAAGCTGTCACACTTGTCAGATAAATGGAAATAGAAGGTTGGTGCATGGCCCGAGGCAAATAGTGCTTGCAAATGGACCCTTTGAAAAGTGGGGCATTGATGTTATGGGTCCTCTGCCTAGGACAAAAAATGGTAAACTCTACATTCTAGGGGCTGTAGACTATATGACTAGGTGGATGGAAGCACAAAGTGTGGCAAAGGTAAATGAGAAGACAGTGAGCAAATTCGTCTACACTCACATTTGTTGTAGATTTGGCACACCTTTGGAGATTGTTTCTGATAATGGTCCAGGGTTTAGAAAAGGATTGCTCACAGAAGTTTGTGAAGAGCTTCACATTCTACATCGTCATAGCACACCATACTACCCACAGTCAAATGGTTTGGTGGAGAAGGCTAATGGTGTCATTGCAGGAATCATTAGAAAGATGGTGCAAAACAAGACAAAATTATGGGATGACTTCTTGGATGGTGCCTTGTGGGCATATCGAACCACATATAGGGAAGCCACGGAGTTCACACCATTTCACTTGGTCTATGGTCAAGAGGCTTTGCAGCCTATCGAGCTCAACATTCCAACAATGCGACTTCATGGAAAAGGAGCACAAGATGATCAAGAGGCATGGATGGATCGACTTCTTACGTTAGTGGAGCTTGAGTGGAAAAGAGAAGCAGCATATGAGTGCTACAAGAGGAAAGCCACACAAGCGAAAGAAACGCACGACAAGAAACTGAAGGACAAAGGCATCAAGGAAGGAGAGCTTGTGCTAAGGTATGACAATCGACTTGACAATCGTTTTGATGCCAAGTTTGAAACAAGATGGCAAGGGCCTTACATAGTCAAGAAGGCTTTCAATTCAAGTTACTATCAGCTTATGGACTTGAATGATAAAGAGCACTCCAGGAAAGTAAACGGGTATCGCTTGAAGCCCTATTTGAGTCGCCTTCTACCAAAGGATCTACCAAAGATCTGTCCAAAGGCCGCTGTCTTATGTAAGTATTCTTACATGAAGCATGAGTATAACTCCAGCCAAAATTCTGAGGGGCCAAACAATGAAGATCTCGTCAAGGACTCTGAAGCACTCTCTTTGGAAAAGATGTTCTATGATGGTACATGAATATACCATCATCCAGGGGGAGGACTAATGATAGCCGTTTTTTCGGCTCTTTGTAATTGCCACAGTGAGTTACCTCA
This sequence comes from Adiantum capillus-veneris, assembly GCF_014529385.1. NCBI lineage: Eukaryota > Viridiplantae > Streptophyta > Polypodiopsida > Polypodiales > Pteridaceae > Adiantum > Adiantum capillus-veneris. The sequence continues at coordinate 36,973,616 of NC_140940.1, forward strand.
CCCTACCAAAATCACCCAAACACTGTGGCTATCCCTACCATTTCACTGTACATAGGCGTGCGTGAGTCACGGGACTTTTCCCATATCTTCTTAAAAACCCTCAGCTAGCTAGTCACTGGGTTAGGTGAGCCAAAAAAAATAAAAAAAATAAAAGTATATTATGGCCTCTTTGTGTGTAAATATTTCATTGTATATATGGCCTAAATATAGGGATTTTTTATAATTATTTTGGTATTTTATTTAAATATTTCTACTTAGGTGTGTGTTTATTAAACCTATGTACACCTTCTTTCATCCTCTTACACCATAATTATATTTTTTTGCCAATATGTACATACTCTAACCTCATATTTTTCCTTTACACAAATCACTCCCACATTTTCACCCTCACCCTCGTGAAAACAAAAAATTGATTTCTACTCATTGGTTACTTTTATTATATTATTTACTTGCATACCTTTTCCTCTTTCACCCAAAATAATTCAAGGAGGGACCATATCATATGATTTCAATATCTTTCCATATCCATAACTCCTCCATATTTTTATTTTTATTTTTACTCATTATTCTAACACCATGTGCTCATTGAGCTAAAGTCCATGAATAGTCCATACACTAGTCCCACCATGTATATATTTCTTATTTCACCAATAATCCTCCTCCATGCATGGGTCAACGGCAACTTGAATGCTTTGTATTATAATATGACAAAGGAGGGGCTCACTCTTGGATGCATTGTACAAATTCAACAAAGGAGGGGGCCACTAAAAGACTTTTGCAGGCATAAAAAACAGGCTTTTTGGTGAGAATTTTGGCACCTATCTCCACTCTGAATTTGGAGCGGTGGTCAAAAGAGAAAATGTAGCCCACGCCCTGAATAATCACCCCAAATTTTTTCATGATTTTTGAAGCTACCAGCTGTGAGCTATGATTTTTTTAGTGGACCCCAGTTTTCCCATGCTATGCAGCCACACTCTCTCTTCCACTTTATCATTTTCCTCTTTCACACACACTTCTCCACTCATCATCCCCATCTCTCTCACCACTCCTCTCTGCACACTACTCACCTTCTCCTCAACCTTGAAGAATAAGAGAAACCATGGTGAACTCATACCTCCCACACACAATTCCATTCCAAAATTGACCACCTAGTCTCATTTTTCCTCCTCCAAATTACCCATATCTATCAAAAAACCACAAAATTCAGCCTCTTCTCTTAAAAGACAGCATCATGGTGGTTGATTACTCAGCTTCAATTACCTTGTCTCTCAAGGAAGGTCAAGAGTGGAGAAAAAATGTACCGTCAAAGCTAGTGGACCGTCAACAAGCGTCAAAATTGACCCTACTCAAGACACTTGGAGCATCAACCTTGTAAGAAATCCACCTTTTCTTACCTCTTAACTTTCATCTCTCTTGTTGTGTCCTAATTGTTTCATTGGAAGGTATTCAAGCAGCAGTCTTGTCAATGTAACGGGCAGAACCTTCTTGCGGGAAACAATTATGTGCACAAGGTTAGTAACCATATCTTCATATTTCACAAGCATCTCTCTCTCTCTTAAGGTTCTCATTCTCTTCCATAAACTCTAGAATCTCCTTGCTACAGGTACTTCTCTCCCCGCAGTATCCTTATTGCCTAAGGGCAACAATAGGGCTTGGGATTCTCCTTTCACTTCTTTCACACCTTTATCTTTGAACATACTAAGTTTATCATCGATGAATAACCATAATCCACATAGAGGCGATTTCTTTCATTTCCATTATGTGCAATCTATTAGGGTAAACATTTGGATTAGTTGAAAGATTCACTTTCAGCAACGCATAGTGTTTCTATTTGGTCCTGAAAGGCTCAACGAAATACTTCTCTGACCAGATCCCATCATACTACCTATTATTGACTATAACTTCTCTTTTGATGTGAGTGTGGTTATTTTATTATGAATCAAGAGGATTTGTACTCACAACTAATCCCCATCGCTAGACAAAACATATACATTATAGTAAGCACAAAGCTACAGTTCCAAAGAGCAATCCGTAGCTTATTTGGACAACAAAGATTAAATATCATTAATTCATCCATTAACCCTTTTATCCTACCCATGATACGATATGATCGTAATCTTGATGTTTTCATTTTTGTTTTGTTTTGACTATCTTTCAAGAGTTCTCTCCATCACGTATGTGTTTGTAAGGGAAAGTGAGCGGCTTCTTTGGCTACATTTCTTCTTTAGCTCTAGAAGCTATGTTATCTATATCTTAGCTCCTTCTCATAACCCTTGAGCTTCCTCACAAACTCTCATAGAAAGAGGCCCGGTGCCTTCCTAGCAAGACCGCCAACTTTTTGACATATTTTATGTGAACCCGACGTGAAACTGCTAGGGTGAGAGTTTGTAGGTAACCATGGGTGATCATGTTGAGCAATAGGGTATGCATTTTGACCCAGCAACAATGCAAATGTTTCAAGAATTTGCAATGTGCATGCAGCAACAACATGCTTCTGAAAGAAGGGAGATTTCAGTAACGATGGCCATATAAGCGGTCGTCAACAGAATGGATCAGTTCAATGGAAAATATGTAACCAAGTAGTTACGCGAGTATGTGAAAGAGATGGAGCTGCATCGTGTGTCGGAAGGTGAGATGATTCAAAGCTTTGAGCTAGTTGTTGCTCCAGAAATTAGGGAGCATGTTAGGGCAATTAAAGATTGGCATGGAAGAAATTGGGAAGAGCTCAAAGTAGCTTTAACACTAGGTTGGTAATGGGACACTTTTATGTCCTGTTAAGTGACCATTTTCCTTGAATTATGTCAAGAGTTTCAAAATGGATTTTGAGATGCTATCTATCTAGAAAGTTGTCTCATGAGCTGAAAAAAACTCGACATTTTTTTGGAATATCAATTCCTTCTTTAACCTTGTCCTTGCACAACATTTCACAACCTAAACTGTGTGAAAAAATGGGTCCTGTTTTTGGCTTTTTTCAACTTTTTGCAACTATACCACTCTAGAATTCATGTTTGTGAGGTCTATAATGCTAGAAAACTATCTTTAGTAGTCCTCAACATGTCCTGATGCTTCTAGGGAGAAATAAATGTTAAAGTTGCAAGTTATGACCAAATTACAAAAACTGTCAAATCTTGTTTTTTAGCCAACTTTAGCTCTTCTATGATTTTTTTGGTGGCTTTCATGATATCCAAATGTAGTTTTGATTTTCTTTGTCGCATATTGTAGCATAAAGCTAATATTCCTTGAGTTTTGGGACACCTAATACCCTATTTTGCATAGTAGACAACCATGGTTGATTTTTTCAATTATAGAAGAAAACAAAACATTCTAGTATATCAAGTATAGCTTTTTCAATATTTTTAGTTTCTTGTGAAAACTACATGCATTTTGTAGGTAGTAACCATATCTAGTCATAAGGATCAAATTTGGCTAGATATTGAATAGTTTCTATGGGATTCTACAACTCATAATGTTGAACCCAGTTTTTTCATGTTTGCTGTATTTAGCACTTCATCTTTGTCCCCAAGGTTCCCCTTGGTAAGAGATGTATTATTCTTTTGACATGCTCCATGGCTCCTTATGAACCTAAAGGACAATAGAGAACTAAGAAAAAATGCATATATTATTTGTATAGAGCGTGGCTATAGAAACTTTGATGATAGCTTTGCAGTATGGTAAAAATTCAACTTTTTTGTACCTATTTCTTTTGGCAAAACAAAAAATAATGAGTGAGAAGCAATCATATGTTCTGATCACCAACCCATTGAAGTTAACTAGGGAATTTATCTCAAGTCCTACAAAAATCCCTAATCTTATGTTTATGCAAAAAAACGTAAGAAATGACTGTTTTGATGAAAATGTACTAGTCCATCAACTTTGGAGGCTTGGTGTGACCAAAAGAAGAGAAATTTTGCAAGTTTCTTATTTTTTCCATGTGTAGTAGGCCTTGAACTATAACCTCATGACAGGATTTCACAAAATGAGTGGATCTACTATGGTTTTGGAGGTTTTTTTCAAAACCCTGAAAGGACACTTTTATGTCCTGTTAGGTTACCAACCTAGTGTTAAAGGAGGAATATTTCATGGAGGACTCTGAGAGAGTGACCAAAAGGACATTCTTAGAATGGGTAGTCAAGCCAAAGCAAGGACTATCAATAACAAAGCTACTTGGGGAATTTGAGCGGCACTATGCACAACTCACAAGGACAGAAAGGGCCACACTAGATGCAGAGAAGACAGATGTTTTCTAACAATCTGTAGGTAAAGAGTTTCAAGAAAATTTGGAGCTTCTCCTTAAAGATAAAGATACTGAGCAAGGACTAAAGACCGACTGGAATGAAGTTGAAGGTGCTGTCTCGTTGCTTGCCAAACGACAAGGAAGAAGGGACAAGATGGTAGTATACACTACAAGTCCTTCAACCTCAAATTCTGACAAAATGGTAAAGACTACTTTTTTCGCTCCTAAGTTTGATGAGTCCATGCTAGATGAGCTTGTGAAGGGAATGCGTGACTTGAAGGTGAAGCTTGCAAAGCTTGAAGAAAAAGGCCAACCATCAGGGGCACTTCTTAGGCAAAGACAACAACCCAAAGAAGGGTTTGTTAATAGATGTATTTGGTGTGATAGTACAGACCATGTAAGAAGGGATTGTGATGATTTTAGTGATGCTTTGTCAAAAGATGTTGTCTTTTTTAAGGATGGTAAAATCCACTTAAGAGAGACAGGTCTACCCTTGAGAACTAACTTTGGGAAAGGGGGAATGCAAACCTTAGTTGAAGATATGGCAACTAACCATGCCACCTCTTCAGTTGAGGCAGCTACTTATGGAGTAAAAATTGAGCATCTTACTGATGAAGAGGCGAGTGACCATCATGGTCAAATTTGGCCAAATGTCATGCAATTAGCTAAAAAGGGAAAGCTTACAAAAGAGATTCTACATGAAGCAGGTGATTGCATACGTCTAGAAACAGGACGGAATGATCCAGTGGACTCATTGTCAGTGCATGCCTACATTACAAAATGCCAACAAAATGAGGCGATTGTAGAAGAGAAGGGCAGGCGTGACAATGCTGATGAAAGACCATCAAAAAGAGCTTCTAGAAGTGGGGGAAGAAGCGACTCAATGCCTTCTCAAACACCCTCAACACAAGGAGAATCTCCACCTGAAGTAATCATGGAGGAGCCTTCAACAGGAAAGAAGAAAGAGCCATCAAAAGGTAAGACAAAATGCCCAACTTATAAACTACAATCTGATATTGAGGTTGCTATAGATTTAAAGAAAGTATTGGAGAAAAGGATCTGCAAATGGCCAATGGACACAGATCATGGCTGGATGGTAAAAGTGGCAAACAATTGATCCGTTGAATTGTATGCAGCATGTCTAGGGGTGAAGGTGACAATAGGTGATGTAAAGATTGACCAAAACTTCTTTGTACAGGATGCATCTTCATATCATCTCATCCTTGGACATCCCTACATTGTGGGAGTTCGAATGGAAACAAAGGTAATGGACGATGGTTCAGCATATGCTAGGATACGTAGCAAAGACTGTAAACGTGCTATCCAATTTCTCACAGTTTGTGTAAACCATGAAAGAAATCGTGACAACCTCAGAGACTATCCTCTACCAAATGTGAGCAAAGAGTTTCATGACCATAGGGAAATGATGGGTTTTGGCCAAGTACCATTGTAAAGCGGGATTGCAGTGGTACAGAAAGAAAAAGGGTCTCGCCTGATCCAAAAATAGGTGAAACTTTCTCAACGAGCTCCTTGGTAATAAGGAATGGATCAGTATGTTTTACATAACTTGAAGATTTGAAGAGATGTGAGAGGCAATATGTGTATAATGTACAAATAGGTATGAAAAATAGTGGGTTGCTAAAGCCTACTGAAAATGTTTTGGGTTTGTGTGAACAAGTTTCTTTTGTAGATACTATGGGTGAGCTTGATGCTATAATGGAGTCTAGTTTGCATCTTGAAAATGAAGTTGTGGAAGTATGCTCTATGGAAATGTATGAAGTAATCGAAGCCTTTAAAGAAAGCCAAACAATTGGCCCAGAAGTCCATGTTGAAACTAAGTACAAGAGTGTAGCAAAGAAGGTGAAACCAGTAGCTTCACCCTTACCACCTAAAAACAGGGAAAAGATCGAGCAGGCTTCTTTACAACCAAGTTTGAGGGATCCTAAAAAGATTGGGCATACCTTCACGAAGGAGTCTTTCCAAGAGTTGCAGATTGGTCGCGAGGATTTTCTAACACAAGAGGAGAAAAAGTGCTTCAAAGAAATGCTTTCAAAGCATGGTGAGGATTTTGCATTTGAGCCACATGAGATAGGATGTGTTGATCCTTCTATTGTAGCTCCTATGCTAATTTTCACAATACCTCATGTGCCTTGGAATCTGCGGCCTATTCCGGTTCCAAAGGCTCATTTCCCAAAGTTAGTAGAGCTACTCAATGAGAAAATCAAAACGGGAATCTTGGAGCCTTCTTGTGCTCCATACTCAAACAGGTGGTTCACAGTTCCAAAGAAGAATGGTTCTCTACGCTTCATCCAAGATATGCAAGCAATTAACAAGGTGACAATTAGAAATGTAGGTACATGTCCAATTGTGGATGAGTTTGCAGAGGCGTTTGCATGGAGGGCAATCTACTCAATGGGGTATCTCTACTCTGGGTATGATCAATTTAAGCTTGCAATCGAAAGCAGAGACTTGACAACCATGAGGACACCTTTGGGTTTGGTAAGGATGTGTACCTTGCCACAGGGAGCAACCAACTCGGTTGCACATATGATGAATGGGATGAATAAGGTCTTACGTGACTTTATTCCTCAAATCACAATGCCTTTCATTGATGATTTTCCTATCAAAGGATGTGAAGAAAGTGACAAAGATGAAGCTTTGGATCTCAAGGGATGTGGCAGGTTTGTGCTAAATCACATAAATGATTGTGATAAAATTTTGTCTAGGTTGGAAGAAGTAAATCTTACATTGTCAGGGAAAAAGTCTATGTTTGGTGTCAAACAAGTGCTCATTGTGGGGCACATGTGCGGGCCATATGGTAGGAAACCTTGTCCATCAAAGGTAGATGCCATCCAAAGAATGAAAGAAACATGCACTAGCATCACTGAGGTTAGAAGGTTTCTCGGAGCATGTGTCTTCTATGTTATTTTGATTCCACATTATGCACATGTACCTGATCCTCTTTATCAGCTGCTTCGAAAGAATGAAAAGTTTAAATGGACAGAAGCACATGTAAAATCCATGAAAAAGTTAAAGGAGTTGCTCCAGTCATCACCGACTTTGAGAAAGGTAGACTATGAGTGTCAAAGGCCAGTAATTGTGACAGTAGACACCAATCCTACAGGGATTGGATGGGCAATAGGGAAAGATGACAAATAAGTACACATGTATGTGGTAAGATTTGGAGCAAAGGTACTAAGTGCTCGCCAAAGAATCTATTCACAGATAAAGAGAGAGTTATGGGGTATGGTTATAGCCTTGAAAAGTGGGAAAGAGTACCTAATTGGTGCATGTGTGGTTGTAGAAACAGATTGTCTACCACTTCTTGGGATGATTACAAGCTGCTCAACTCCAGACATTGCTATGTTGCGGTGAATTGCCTACATTAAGTCCTTAAATCCTGAGTTTAAGCACATTGCAGGTAAAGACAATATAGTGGCAGATATGCTATCAAGGGCAAGGTATGAAGATGAGTCACAAATGATTGACGAGGGAGATGATGTAGGCACAAAGTTCTATTCTATCTCTCATGTCAAAGGTAACAATGTCTGCATGACTAATCTACTTGAATCATTCTTGAAAGAGCTTTATGAACGTGATTGGCTTCTTATTGGAAGCTACTTGAGTACTCTAACAAAACAGGATGATTGGTCTGAACAAGAATTCAAGACGATATGCAGGAAAGCATATGGGTACTTTTTGAGGGATGGTTACTTGTGGAAGCATCCTAAACAAAAGGGTGCTACACCACAACGGGTTATATGTAAAAAAGAGACTCAAGTAAAGCTCATGCAAGAGTTTAATGAGAGTCTATGGGCTGGACATAGGGGTGTGTGGGCAACCTTCTCCAAGTTGAAAGAAAATTACTGGTGGAAGGGTATGTATAAAGATGTATCTCAATTTGTAGAGTCATGTGTAACTTGTCAAATGTATTCAAATGTCCAACATCGTGATAGATTGCACCCTACATATCCACTAGCCATGCACTATAAATGGGTTTTGGATCTAGTCACAATCCCTTTAGGACTCTGGCAGATGAGGTACTTGGTTCTTGCACGAGAGGACCTAACTAATCAGGTTGAAGGAAGAGCATTAAGAGCTAAAACCACAGAAGTTGTGTGCAAATTCCTTCTTGATGAGGTGATTTGCCGTTATGGATGTGTGGGAAAGATCACTACAGACAGAGGTGAATTGGATGCCGAGGAAGCAAGGGACTTCTTTTCCAGATTGGGAATCAAGCTTTCTCTTACTACAGCTTACAACCCTGAAGGCAATGGAAAGAGTGAAAGAGGGCATCCTCCTATCATTAAAGCTTTGGCCAAGGCTTGTGAAGGAAGAGTTGGTGAGTGGCCAAAGTTGTTACCATATGCTTTATGGGCTGATTGTACAACACATAGCTCAGTAACTGGCTACATGCCTGTGGAGCTAATGTATGGTCAAAAGACAGTGATTCCAATCAAAGATACAATTCCCACATGGAATGTACTACCTTGGCAAGAGGGTCTTAGCAGGGAAGATCTCCTTGCACTGCGTATAAGGAAACTAGAGAGAAGACAAGGAGACATTGAAGCTACAAAAGAACGACTCAAAAATGCAAGGTTGAAAAACAAGGACTACTTTGATAAGCGACATCGACTCAGGAACAAAGCAATAGACAAAGGTGATTGGGTTTTAGTGTATGATAGTAGCCTTGATAACCAGCACACAGTCATGCGTAAGTTCTCAAAAAGATGGTTTGGATCGTATGTTGTAAAGCATGTGCATGAAAATGCTACTTACAACTTGTCTGAACTAGATGGTATAGAAGTAAAGATTCCCATTGCAGGAAAAAAGATCAAAATGTTTAAGAGAAGAGGAGACAATGATCCAGAAGATGTTGATGAGGAAGAAGAGCAAACCACAGGTAAAGATCAAAGTGAAGATGAAGATTTGGAATCATCCAGTAAAGAAGAAATCAAGGAAGATGTACGAGAGGTCTGATCTTACAAAGAGACGATGTGGCATATACAGGAGAATGTGCAGGTTTAGAGGGGGTGGATGTCGTGCTGTGGCACGTATACAGTGGGAACGGGCATTAAACAATTTATGTTGTGACTTTTTGACGCATAAGTATACTTCATATAATACTCATATGCATAAATAAAAGCTTTCTACCATACCTTAGTATTTACCTTTGAAGTAATATAAATGTACATTACTATTAGAAAGTACTGCAAGAAAAGTATCAATGATTGTGCCTCTTTTTGTCTGGGGGAAAAGCATTTGTATATTTCTTCTAATATCTCAGCTATACCCTACCATATATAAATTATTTTCTTCTTTTCACATTTATCTAATAATATAACTCTTCAATAATGCATACCTTCTTGGATACATACAAGAGGGAAGGGCCTATTAGAAGACTTTATGAAGAGGAAGATCCAAAGCTTCTTGGACTATCCCAATTTGAAAATCTCAACCTAAGGGAGTGGAGAAAAGGCCAAAACCAAGTGAAGCTCTTTTAGTAGGCCAATTTTTCCTTTTGAAGCATGTCAACCCGAGTTACAGGTCAAAAGTTACAGGGAAACCAGTGAAAAACCCTCTCACAACCACACTGCAAGAAGAGATGGTAAACAGCTGAATCAAGTGAAAAGAGGTAATCTTGGTATTTTTACATAAAATAAGATATTTGGAGGATAAAAGACATAAGCATGTGAATGTGACACCTCAAAGATGCTGATGGGGGCTTTTCACAAGCCAAGCTCCCATACCCCTCTTCTCTCGTCCCCACCCCATGAAAACCCCCTCTTAGGGAGGGAGTGATAAAAGACATTGGAAAAAGTAAGAAAAAAAATAAATTATGATTATGTAAATATATGAGAAAGGTAAAATAGGCCACCTCATGCCTGCGGGGCAGCCCATCCCCACCTTGTCTCCTTTTTCTTCACTGTTGCCCCGCCGTGTGTCCATTTTCCTCTCCTCCACTCAAAAGGTCAACCCCCTCTCTCTTCCCCTTGTCCTTTCTCCTTTCTCTCTCCCCTCAAGCTACCTCACCTCTCACCAATAATGCATTCTAACTCACCAATAATGCACCGTAACTCACATGCAACTTACCCTATCTTCCAAAATAGTGTACCCCACCTCCCCTTTCTCTCTCCTATCATATCCCATGACCCAAATACCCCCCCTTCTCTCTAAAGGGCACCATGTCTCTTGTCTTGTAGCTAAATAACCTCCCCCACACTCACACACACTCAGTTTCACTAAAAAAGGTGCCCATAGACCCATCCTCACCCGGTGGTTACCTGATTTCTCTTGTGTTCACACACATCTGCACACAGATTCACATCTGAACACACTCCTCTCTCTCCCCTCTTGTAATTACTTTATTCTCCATGTCACCTCTCACTTTTTTTCATCAACCCATCTCTCTCTCTTAGTCTCTCTCTCATGAGATTGCTGTTCTGGCACATATACACACAACCAGACAAGTGGGGCCCACAGTCCATGGCCTATGTAGATAATGATTTCTTCATTTCTAAATTCTAGAATTTCTCCCCCCCCTCCTCCCCTATATAAAGAGGGGTCACCATCACACAAAAACACACAACATCACCAAAGAACACACTATGCACTGTGTGTGCCTAGTGCACACACACACACCCACACCATCACCATCACCGCAATCACCATGCTTGTCTTGAGCATGACCTCTACACCCTTGGCTATGGAAGATGAAGGGCAACTAAATGAAGTATGATGGCCATAATCCTTGTGCGAGTCTTCGCCATCAACTCCCACCTATCCACCATGTGCTCTACCACTCTCTCCCTTCTCATTCCCCTACCCTATGCTCCCCATTTCATCGCCTTATTCTCTAAATAAAGCTTGAGGTTTTGTGAGTATGTTTTCTTTCAATGTTTTGCCCATGTGAGGTGTGCGAAATCGCCACCTAGTCTTGTGTTTTGGAGTGAGCTTGTGTATGTGTGAAGGGTGTGCGGATTCGCCATCCTTTTGTGGTGCCTAAGTACTAAGCCGCTATACCCCCTCCCTCTCTCTCTCTCTCTCTCACTTGATCTGATTCCCTTTCCTCTTCATCATTACTCCCAAGCATCCATCTCTCTTGGATGAAAACTTTGTTATGGTGGTGTGTTGTTTGCGTCCTAGCCGCTGAAGCTAGGTGGTGCCCCCTGTTTGCTTTACCATGACAGGCTCGAGGCGCGCCATTCGGTCCCCGGTGTTTTAGAGGCCGTCGGGGTTCGGGGCTCCCTTTGCTCCCGTCATTTGGTGCCCCCACGGAGGATCTTTTCATGAAACCCTTCAGTTTACAAGACTGAAACCCTTAAACTATTGTGAATGGATGAATGGCTAGCAGGATTTGTTAATTGGACGACAGAAGAAGAAGAGCTCCAAGCACAACTAGACGAACTCCGCATCTCCATCGAAGCTCGAGTGCCAGGCGTAACGGTAATCGATTTGCAGTGGGAGAGTCAACCAACACGCCAAATCCAGTGGATATACATAGGCCAAGTGCCAAGAAGAAGAAGGAGAAGGTCGAAACCATGTCCGCAACCTACAACCAACCCACAACAACAAAATGGAAGGAGCTCTACACAATAGAGAATCAACACTATTCTACTTTGAGAATCGGGTAACTCAAGTCACCGAGGTAATTATCACAGTCAGTTTTCAAGTCGCACCTGATGGTGCAGCACAGATAACGGAAGCATTGGCTCACACTCTTACTAGAGAAACTAGGGATCTATTGAGTTTGTTTCAGGAAAGAACACCACCCTCTCCCACAAGCTTGGACAGTGACTAAGCACGTCTAAGCTTCACATGAATCAGTACAACCTACCTCAAGACAGATCACACATACCAACACGTGTACGCTCAATCAAGGTAATACTGGATTTGAAGGCTCACTACCAGCACGTCATTGACACCATGCCGGGTGGGGAGCGGTTTTTGGAGGTTCTGGCATCAGATCAACCATTTGTCTTACCTTTGGTACAAGGCAATGTACCGTTTGAAGTTTTAATCTATGTCCTAGTATAAGAGGGTATACACGCCTCCTTGTAAAGAAGAAAAAAACTTTTGCAAGTTAAGTAGTGTGTCTTTCTAGCTCTCTCTCAGTAATCATGGCAAGTGTAGCATTTCCAACATTTAAAGGAAAGAAGGGGGAGGATTTGGTAACAGACTTCCTAGATGACTTTGAAGTAGCATGTGTAGTGAGCAACAAAGATACGGATGAATTCCGGGTTAGAATCTTTAAGCATATCATGAAGCTAGAAGCTAGATCATGGTACAATGCACTTCCACAAGCAACCAAGGATGACTGGGAACCCTTAAAAACCGCTTTTAAGAGGCGCTTTGGGGGAGGTACCACTTCAGAAAAGTTGTGGGACAAGTTGAGAGACTTGAAGCAGGAGGGTCTTTTAGAATATGCCACCTATGAGTCCAAATTTGTGGATTTGTGGGAACGGTGGATTGAGTCACTGGCTAGGGGGGAAGCTGCACCCGATTTCCTAAAAAAAGATCGGTTCACGCATGGCTTATGACCGCTTCTCAAGGAGAAGGTGAAAGGTAGATTCCCGGCTACGTACGAGTTAGCCGTTGAGATTGCTCGCCTTAAAGACAAGAAACTGTGAATGAAAGCCAAAGAAACCGAGTCAACAGAATCAAGAACATGGTGTCAACCAGCAACTACGACAACCACCATTCCACCACCACCACCGGCTCTTGGGGTAAGAGATGACCAACAAGATATGTTGGCCCATATTACTGACCAACTGCAGAATTTGTCTGTCCACTTAATACAACAAGGGAGGAGTCAAGAAAGATATCAAGACCCTGGAAGAGCACGATGACAAAACAGGGAGTATCATTGCTACAACTGCGGAGAAGACGGTCACGGTATGTACTACTGTCCCAAACCACGACAAAACTATAATAGAGGAGGTAGGAGGAACCAATTGTCACCCCCTAGAGAAAGAACACCCCCACCCCAAGCACCACCCCCACCAACACAAATTCTACGTCCACCCTAGACACCACTACAAGCATCCATCTCACCTCTTCCACCAGCCCCACCACCTAATCGCCCTGTAAACATCATAAGGCTAGAAGAGAAAGGAAAAGCCATAGTAGTGGATCCACCCAGAGCAAAGGAGAGGGACAAGGGTAAGGAGAAGGTAACCTTTTTAGAACCACTTGAAGCCATGACTATGAAAAGAGCTAGGAGGGAGAAAGCTACACAATCAGATGATGAGAGAAGCATGAGAGGAGAAACTAGCAAGAGGCCATCCAGGCCACGACGGAAATTGGGCATCACCGACTTCCAGCTAGGGGAAAGTTCTAAGCCCTATGATCTAACATTGGATGTGGCAGAGCAAGGACCGAAGATTACATGGCCACAGCTGCTACATCTTGCACCAAAAGTAAGGCGACAATGGTCTAAAATGGTAAGTACAAGGCGCTCCAAAACAAAGGTAGCCGTAGCAATTTCGGGATGCAACATGGATGACATCCTTCCAATTGTCGACGTAAACATAAAAGGAAAGAGGGTTGGAAACACCTACATTGATGGAGGTGCACAAATCTGTGTAATGAGCGAAGCTATGATGCTTCGATTAGGGCTCGAAGTTGACAAGCCTTCTCCATGCAAGGCAAAGATGGCAAACAATGCAAAAGTAAAGTGTGTGGGTGTGGTAAGTGCCGTGAAAATCAAAGCTTTCAACACTGAGGTAGAGGTAGATGTTTTTGTAATGCCTACTAAGGGGGAGGGCTATCCACTAATTTTGGGAAGGCCATGGTTGATGGCCATGAAGGCAAAACAGGACTGGGGTACTGGCCTTCTACGCATGACCGGTAAGAAAGGGAAGACAATCTACTACGACATGAGGATTGGCAAGCAGAAGCAAATGAATCTGGAAACATCGACAGATGAAACCACTAGCAAATCTTCCAGTTCTGAGGAGGAGACCACATCCACCGACGAAAGTGACAGTTCCATTGATGTGATGGGTATCATTATGAAGGATCCACAAAAGGTAAGCACAACTGGTGATCCATCACCAAAAGGGAAACCCAATGAAGAGGAGAGAAAATCACCTGGCCTAGGAGGAAGTAGGTTGAAGGGTATGTTGTCTACGGAATTAACACTTGAGGAGAAAGATAGTTTTTTGCAAATGTTGATGGGATTTCCTAACCTGTTCATTGACAACTATGAAAGAATCACAGGCATTACAGTGGTGGAACATCATATTAAGCTGAAGGAAGGGGTAAAACCAGTTGTGCAAAAGCTACGACGATTGGGGGTCATACAAGAAAAGGCACTCTTGGCCGAGGTAAGGAAACTGCTGGAGGCGGGACTCATCTATCCTGTAGAAAACTCAGAATGGGTGTCACCCGTAGTGGTGACGCCTAAAAAGAATGGTAAGTGGAGGGTCTGTGTTGACTACAAACCACTAAATGCAGCTACAAAGAGAGACCATTTTCCTCTCCCTTTCTTGGATAAAATTCTGAATGAAGTAGTGGGTTTTGAATGCTATACCGTCTGTGATGGTTATTCTGGATACTTTCAAATACGCATAGCCTTGGAAGATCAGCTAAAAACCACTTTTATCATGCCATGGGGTTGTTTTGCATACAGGGTTATGCCATTTGGTCTCACAAATGCACCTGCCACATTCCAAAGATATGTCACATATGTTTTTCAACCGTTCTTTGGAACATCCATAAGAGTGTTCATTGATGATTTTTGTATATATAGCTCCCGTATTTCACATTTAGAAAAGGTAACTAAAGGTTTGGCAAGGTTGCAGAGCCTAGGTGGGCAATTAAATGTGGATAAATGCCACATTGGGGAGAGTAAAGTCATTCTACTAGGCCATGAAATTTCAGCAAAAGGTATCAACGCCGACCCAAGTAAGGTGTCCACACTCATAGCCCTACCTTCACCAACGACCGCACGTCAACTGGTCTCTTTTCTACAGAAGGTGAGGTACTTAAGTAGATTCATACATCTACTATCACAACTTGTTCTACCACTGCAACAACTCACTCAAAGATCAACTTTCACTTGGGACGAGGAAAGCGAACATCACTACAACAAGGTAAAGGAGGTCTTAGCCACTCTGCCAACTATCTCACCACCTAAGTGGGATGAAAAATTCTATGTCACCTCAAGTGTTGGTGATGACTCATTGGGGGTTGTGCTACTCCAAAAGGATACGACGACATCTTTCATGAGGCCAATCTACTTCTCTAGTCGAATGATGACAGCAGGAGAGAAAGGTTTCACCCATGTGGAACACTTAGTCCTAGGTCTTAGATTTGCAACTACAAAGTTTAGGTCATATTTTCTGCCTAAGCAATTTGTGATTCTAACCACGGATGAAATATTTCCCTATGTTGTACAACACATGGATGTGTCTGCTAGAATTACTAAATGGCTAGTTCGTCTGCAAGAGTTTGACTACACGGTACAGGTAGAAAGCACGACAAGGGCAAGTTTGGGGGGACTCATGACCTACCAAGTCTTTGAAAGAAAGGAGAAGCAATCTAAGGAAGGAGAAGTCCGATTACCTCCAGTACCACCGATGGTAGAAGGAGCATACTCTCTCTACTTTGATGGAGCCTACAAGCGAGCGTCCGACAAAGCAGCTGTAGGCATAGTGGTCTTTGATGACAAAGGGACAAAGGTATTTTCGTTGGGCCAATTGTTAGATTCACATTCTAACCATGAAGCTGAGTATGCAGCACTAACCAAGGGTCTACAATGGTGCGTCTCGCAAGGTGTACAACGCCTTAATGTATTTGGGGATGCTCTACTTCTGGTAAGGCAAGTAAATGGAGCATGGACATGCAAGAATCCTAGTTTAACGACTCACTTAAGTGGTTTAAAAACCTTGTTGGGTAAGTTTGAAGAAGTTCAAATACACCATATCCCAAGGGCTCAAAACCAAGAAGCAGATGCCCTAGCAAGTGAAAGACTACAGGAAGTGGTGGTTGGAGCAATAAAACTAAAGCTCCCTCTATTTCAAGGAAGTGATGCCTTGCCTGACATCATGCATTTTTTGAAAACAGGGGAATTGCCCATCAGATTTAACAAAGGGACAGAAGCAATGGCTGACGCGGAAGGCCACAAGGTATCGACTCATCAATGAAGGTTTGTACTGTAAGGGTAAGGACCAAATACTCAGGAAGGTCCCTCTCTCTCAGGAAATCATGGGAGTAATTGCTAGCTGTCACGACGGGGTTTGTGATGGTCACTTTGCCCTAGAAATAACAAGTAGGAAAATCTTGCAGGTAGGCTTCATATGGCCTAGCCTCAACCGTGATGTACACCACTGGTGCAAAACATGTAAGTTGTGTCAAAAGGCCGGCACTAGGTCACTTATGCCTGAACCACAGACACCTATTCTGTCATATGGCCCATTTGAAAAATGGGGTATCGATGCCATTGGGCCATTACCTAGGGCCAACTCATGAAAATTCTACATTATCATGGGGGTCGACTACATGACTAGATGGGCAGAGGCTACAGCCACCACTAGAATCACAGTGGTAGAGGTAGCTAAATTTATCTACGAGCACATATGCTGTAGGTTTGGCACACCTTTAGAGATCATCTCTGATAGAGGGCCAGGTTTCATTGCAGACTTGGTAGGAGAATTAATGCAGAAACTGGGCATTACAAGGAGGCACTCTTCACCATATTACCCTCAATGTAATGGCCTAGTTGAAAAGGTAAATGGAATGGTTTCTAAAATTATTACCAAGCAGGTAAACAATCATCCTGGAGACTGGGATAAGTATCTACTACCAGCTTTATGGGCCTACAGAACTTCATTTCGTACATCCTTGGGATTCACACCGTATCATCTAGTATTTGGTAAGGAAGCAATCTTGCCCATTGATGTGCAACTACAAAGTCTCAGAGTAATGGCAAGACAGCTTCAACAGCCCAACATGCATTTGAGAGATCACATCATCAACTTGGAAAGACTGCAGCTAGACAGAGAAGAAGCAATAAATTATTATGCAGCACAAGCAGAGCATAGACGGCTTAGCTTTAACGAGCATCTCCGGAAAAAAGAATTGAAGAAAGGAATGTTGGTGCTCCGCTACGACAATCGCTTCGACACGCGCAAGGATAAGAAACTCCTACTCCGATGGGAAGGTCCTTTCATCGTCAGGAAAAAGTATGCCAATGGAAGCTACCAGCTTATGGAGGCTGATGGAAAACTTCATAAAACCAGGGTAAATGGTTGGCGGCTTAAACCTTATTTTCTTCGATTTGACCAGGCTCCACCTATTGACATTCCAGATGAGGACACACCATCAGCCGCCACCTCCGATGATAATGATCAAACAGATGAGCTAGAGACATGAATGCCTCTAGCCAAAAGGGGAGGGCTAATGATGGGGGCTTTTCACAAGCCAAGCTCCCATACCCCTCTTCTCTCGTCCCCACCCCCTAAAAACCCCCTCTTAGGGAGGGAGTGATAAAAGACATTGGAAAAAGTAAGAAAAAAGTAAAGTATGATTATGTAAATATATGAGAAAGGTAAAATAGGCCACCTCATGCCTGCGGGGTAGCCCATCCCCACCTTGCCTCCTTTTTCTTCACGGTTGCCCCGCCGTGTGTCCCTTTTCCTCTCCTCCACTCAAAAGGTCAACCCCCTCTCTCTTCCCCTTGTCCTTTCTCCTTTTTCTCTCCCCTCAAGCTACCCCACCTCTCACCAATAATGCATTCTAACTCACCAATAATGCACCCTAACTCACATGCAACTTACCCTATCTTCCAAAATAGTATACCCCACCCCCCCTTTCTCCCTCCTATCATATCCCATGACCCAAATACCCCCCCCTCTCTCTAAAGGGCGCCATGTCTCTTGTCTTGTAGCTAAATAACCTCCCCCACACTCACACACACTCAGTTTCACTAAAAAAGGTGCCCACAGACCCATCCCCACCCGGTGGTTACTTGATTTTTCTTGTGTTCACACACATCTGCACACAGATTCACATCTGAACACACTCCTCTCTCTCCCCTCTTGTAATTACTTTATTCTCCATGTCACCTCTCACTTTTTTTCATCAACCCATCTCTCTCTCTTAGTCTCTCTCTCTCATGAGACTGCTGTTCTGGCACATATACACACAGCCAGACAAGTGGGGCCCACAGTCACATGGCCTATGTAGATAATGATTTCTTCATTTCTAAATTCTAGAATTTCTCCCTCCCCTCCTCCCCTATATAAAGAGGGGTCACCATCACACAAAAACACACAACATCACCAAAGAACACACTATGCACTGTGTGTGCCAGAATCACCATCACCGTGCTTGTCTTGAGCATGACCTCTACACCCTTGGCTATGGAAGATGAAGGGCAACTAAATGAAGGATGATGGCCATAATCCTCGTGCGAGTTTTCGCCATAAACTCCCACCTATCCGCCATGTGCTCTACCACTCTCTCCCTTCTCATTCCCCTACCCTATGCTCCCCATTTCATCGCCTTATTCTCTAAATAAAGTTTAAGGTTTTGTGAGTATGTTTTCTTGCAATGTTTTGCCCATGTGAGGTGTGCGGAATCGCCACCTACTCTTGTGTTTTGGAGTGAGCTTGTGTATGTGTGAAGGGTGTGCGGATTCGCCATCCTTTTGTGGTGCCTAAGTACTAAGCCGCTATACCCCCTCCCTCTCTCTCTCTCTCTCTCACTTGATCTGATTCCCTTTCCTCTTCATCATTACTCCCAAGCATCCATCTCTCTTGGATGAAAACTTTGTTATGGTGGTGTGTTGTTTGCGTCCTAGTCGCTGAAGCTAGGTGGTGCCCCCTGTTTGCTTTACCATGACAGGCTCGAGGCGCGCCATTCGGTCCCCGGTGTTTTAGAGGCCGTCGGGGTTCGGGGTTCACTTTGCTCCCGTCAATGCCTTCAGGGACAAGACACACAAGTTGGGACCCCCTGTTGGATCCACACAGAAGATGCCTAGGTGGGGCCCATATACATCATGCACCCACATGGAGCCTCAACGATCAAAAATGTTGTATTTCATGATATTTTGTGTCCTAATATTTCCCATTTTAAGAAAGATCCAAAGAACATTTGATTTGAGCTAACTCTTTAGCCTAATCAAGTGATTAGGTAAAACATGGCTCCCTCGCCTATAAAATGGGCAACCTTCTCTTCATTGGGGGCAAGTTATGAGTGAGTGAGAATAGCTCAATTCCATAGTGTCACACTCATCTCAGTGCCACACTTTCTCTTGAAGAAAGGCTGAAGTATTGCCTCATCTTCTCTCTCCATTAAGGTGGTGGGGATTGCTCTCATGTAAGATATATGTTGCTAGTTTTTCTTTCATTTGCATATCTAGTCCAATACTTGTCTTTAAATCCTTCTCTATCTCTCATTATTTATCTTTAATACCACCACCACACTTAGATCTATCTCTAATTCTATCTTTATTCCTCCTTTCATCTCTCTTGTTGTGTCCTAATTGTTTCATTGGAAGGTATTCAAGCAGCAGTCTTGTCAATGTAACGGGCACAACCTTCTTGCGGGAAACAATTATGTGCACAAGGTTAGTAACCATATCTTCATCTTTCACAAGCACCTCTCTCTCTTAAGGCTCTCATTCTCTTCCACAAACTCTAGAATCTCCTTGCTACAGGTACTTCTCTCCCCGCAGTATCCTTATTGCCTAAGGACAACAATAGGGCTTGGGATTCTCCTTTCACTTCTTTCACACCTTTATCTTTGAACATACTAAGTTTATCATCGATGAATAACCATAATCCACATAGAGGCGATTTCTTTCATTTCCATTATGTGCAATCTATTAGGGTCAACATTTGGATTAGTCGAAAGATTCACTTTCAGCAACGCATAGTGTTTCTATTTGGTCCTGAAAGGCTCAAAGAAATACTTCTCTGACCAGATCCCATCATACTACCTATTATTGACTATAACTTCTCTTTTGATGTGAGTGTGGTTATTTTATTATGAATCAAGAGGATTTGTACTCACAACTAATACCCATCGCTAGACAAAACATGTACATTATAGTAAGCACAAAGCTACAGTTCTAAAGAGAAATCCGTAGCTTATTTGGACAACAAAGATTAAATATCATTAACTCATCTATTAACCCTTTTATCCTACCCATGACATGATATGATCGTAATCTTGTTGTTTTCATTTTTGTTTTGTTTTGACTATCTTTCATGAGTTCTCTCCATCACGTATGTGTTTGTAAGGGAAAGTGAGCGGCTTCTTTGGCTACATTTCTTCTTTAGCTCTAAAAGCTATGTTATCTACATCTTAGCTCCTTCTCATAACCCTTGAGCTTCCTCACAAACTCTCACAGCAAGAGGCCCGGTGCCTTCCTGGCAAGACCGCTAACTTTTTGACAACGTGTAGGATCAATTTCGGTCATGTTTAGCTTCTTGCCATTATCTTTTCAAGGTTTCTTCCAAGATTTAAAGTGCCCCAATTGGAGTTGTGCTCTTCAAGCTATGACTAGTTCTCTGTAGGGTTATGACTCCTGGGGGACTCACCATGGAAAACTTACTGCACCATGTAAGTATAGAGGAGGGGTTTTTTTTACAAGCTACATAAGCGTATAAGCTAGGGATAGGCCCCCAATAATTTATCTCCCAAGCTTACAAAAAAGGGAGGGAGGTATCACATTTATGGGGGCAGAGGGGAGAGAACTGACCTATGTTGATTACAACTATTGGTCACCGATGTACAATAGAACTCGAATGAGTTTTGGGGAGGTTTTTTATCAGGTTACACATCAAATTTTGCATCAAGCTGGTCATAGATAAGGGCTGATTTGGAACAGGTCAAGGGTTGATTTACACCAGCTTTGGATGGATCAAAATTGGACGCGTAGCCAGAGTTTAAGCTAATCAGGCACATAGTTTGAAAGTCAAACAAGACACATTGAGGGCACATCTCTAGTTATCAACAAAAGTGGTTCCTTTTAGTACCTTGCCAATCACTATGCTACACACTCTTTGACTAGTTTTACTCAGTTAGATCATGTGAGATCTAAATTTTATATGTAAGATAGGAGTATGATAGTTTTCTTCATTGATTGTTGTATAAGCGTAGAAAGGGGGGTCATATTCTCTAATATGAGTCATACATAGGGGTTTTATCAAAACTCTCCGCTCGCAGCTGGCGTCCTATTTTGTATATAGAGTGAATCCCCTAGGGGTTATGACTATGTCAACCTAATGGAAAATTCGTTGCAGACAGATTGGGAGGGAATGTATCTATGAATTGTGGAGTCGATGTTGAAATTGTGGTTTTTTTTTTTGTTCAATTGTGAAAGGGGAGGCCCTTGCCTTCACATGCATTGGTCGGAATGTGGTGTAAATCCGTGCTTTGATAGGGTTTTGCTCCTATGTGCTATGGTCCTTTGGGTGGGCGTGTGCTTGTAAAATCCCAAGGGAGCATAGGTCTTTTAGTTGGGGTTTACTAAGAGTGGGTTTGGTATACTTTTTTTGTGCCGAGGTTGAAATTTTAACGCTCTTGGGCTATAAAGCTATAGAGGTGTCCAATTTTTTCTTTTGCCCAACAGTGTTTTAGTGGCTGTCGCCGCTGAGGAATTACCTTCAATTTACAGGTTTTGGAAGACATGGCCGTTAGTTTTCTTAAGTTTAGTGGGAAACCAAATGAAAGTGTCAGTTTATTGAGCAAATGAAGTTTGCTTGCCTTCTTACTGACAAGAAAGATCCAGCATTGGTGCTGCAAATCTTCTACTTTTGTTTAAAGGTAGATGCTAGGAATGGTTGGACTGCTACGAAAAGGAGCTACAGTTAGCCCAACCTCCTTAAGTTATGATTTATGAAATAGTAAGACATGATTTTCTTACACAGTTTCAACAGGTGGAAGAACCACAAAAGGTATAGTAGTCTATTCAAGACTTGGTACAGAGTGAAGGCCAGACCATAGAAGACTTTGTGAAGACATTCAATGCGTTATGGAAAAAGTGGTGTACATCTTTGAAGGCTAAAATTCCTCCAACCATATTGAAGAAGGATAGATTTCTTGCAAGTCTGAGGAGTAGTCTACGCTTTAAGGTGGAGCTTATGCAACTAAGGACCTTTTGAGGAGGCAGTTGAAATTGCAAAGAAAAAAGAGTGGAAAGTGGAGCGTCTTCATCAACTTGGAATGAATGTCGAGTCAAAGGTTGAAGTGAAGGTTGTAGAGCAACCAACGGTCCTCATCACGGAGCCGTGACATATCTCCCTCTTGAAAGAGTTGTAATTGCCCTCGATTACACCTGCAAAACAGACAGAGTTCATAAAACAGTTCAGTAGACACTGACTCTAAGGAGCGATGCACTAGACCAACAAAAATCTATCACTTGCACAAAGAAGACTCAGCCAGTGCACATTCACATCATATCAATCACACAGAAGTTGATTCCAGATCTAAGATCATGATGTTCGGCAACATATTTAGCAATCGCATTTAGATCCATCCCGGACCTTACTGATGTCATATTAGCCAATCCTTATTGCGATCATGTCTATATATTCTCAAGATCAAAATGTTGCAGTCATTTCGTCTTTCATCCCTACACTGAAACAAAAGCACATGAGAGAGTACACATCAATCAGGTTCAAGTTCAAGAATTCCCATTTTCAATATTCATAAAGTCATACAACAGAATACTGTTTAGCAAAACAATATCCCTGAAATCCAAAGGGAAATTAGTGGCTCTATTCCATCCAACTAATCTGTGATAAAGGAGCGGAGTGACTCCCTCTTATGGAGTCTCGTCCGCACCAGATTCAACCCTAATGATTTGTGGGATCTTTTGAATAGAGACAGCTAATCCAAAAGCCTCAAGGTAGAGTTCCAACATCTGAGGAGTATCTGGAGCCTAGATTACCACTTTACATCTGAGGAGTATATGGGGCCTAGGAGTATCCACTTCGCATCCGATGCCGGATAGTTCTTAAATTTCACTAAGAGCCGACAAATCACTTTACCTTTTACTTTTCTTTCCTTGTGTGACAAAATCTATTCTAGAATGAGTACCTCCTCGCTCTCTTCCACTTCGGATTGCTCATCAAGATCCCCATCAACTATTACCTCACCCTTGACGGGTTTCAAAAGACTCACACAAAACGCATTGTTAATCTTCCAAGTGCCTGGAAACTTGAGTCTAAAGGATACATCATTTATCTTTTCTTTAATCTGGAAAGGGCCATAATACCTCATGCTAATCTTAGGAAAAAGATGTTCCTTCGGTTTTGTAGGCGTGCCTTCTCAAAACGTAAGAGCACTTAATCATCTTCCTTCAACTTCAAGTAGATTCTATGTCGATCTGCTGCATTTTCATGCCGTGCTTGAGACTTCTCTAGAGCCTCACGAACCTTGGCAAAAATAGTGTCCAAGTCCCCTATATACTAATATGCTTCAAAAATCTTGTCTTGGTGCTTAGAAAGAGAGGGACCTTCTTAGCACCTTCGATTACCTCAAATGGTGCCTTCCCCATCGAAGAGTGAACCGTGTTATTTGTAGGAAAATTCCACCAAAGGAAAATGTTTTTCCCATTGAGTCTCCTGATCCGAGATATAAGACTTTAATAAATCCAAAACCACTGAGTTGGCTATCTCAAATTGCCCATTTTTCTGCGGGTGGAATGATGACAAGAACTGCAATCACGTGCCAATGTTCTCCCAAATAGCCCTACAAAACCAACTCATGAATCGGGGATCTCTGTTGGAGACTATGGTTTCGGGCATTCCATGTAACACACAACATCATTTTTCGCATCAAATAGCCATCCTGTATGGAATAACCTAAAATTGTCTCCCCATTCTGTATTCGAGTAATATCCTCGAAGCTTTTGTGGTGAATCGCAAAAAAACCCAGAACTAAGGGCTTCCGAGACAATGCATCTACCACTAAATTCTTTGTCCCTGAACATGGACAATCTAAAAGTGAAACTCTGACAAGATGTTAGCCCATCACATTTGCTTTTTCAAAAGATGCTTCTGTGACAAGTAGTGTAAACTATGGTGATCTATAAAGACTGTGAAATCGGCTCCGAGTAGAGACTATCGCCACTGTGTAAAAGCATGAATCAGTGCCAATAGCTATTTCTCATAAATCTGTGCTAGCAATTGTGGTCGTGAAAGCATCCTGCTTTCATAAGCAATCACATGGACTTCTTGCATCAGAAATACTCCTAGACTATAACCACAAGAATCACAATAAACTTCAAATGGCTTTTGTAAGTCTGGCACAGTCAACGCTGGTCCGGTAGTCAATTTTTCTTTGAGCGTCTAAAAAGCAGTCACCTCTGTTGGTCCCCACGTAAAAGGGACTTCTTTTTGAGTCAGAAATGCAAAGGTGAAGATATCTCTACAAACTTCTGAATGAACCACCAATAATAAGAGAAGAATCCCAAAAAGCTTTGAACTTCGTGAACATTCTTTAGTTCAGGCCAATCATGGATAGTCTCAATTTTGAAAGGGTCCATCTGTACTCCTTCTACCGAGACAATGTGCCCCAAGAAATGTATCTCTAATAAGAAAAACTTACTATTTTTGGCATTGATATCTAATCAATGCTTCTGCAATGCTTGAAAGACCTATAGCAAATGGTGTTTGTGTTCTGCTTCATTCTTGGAGAAAACAATAATGTTGTCAAAGAAAGTGCCAACGAACGATCGATACTCTCGAAAAATCCTATCCATCATTCAATTAAAAGTTTCTAGAACGTTTGTAAGTCCAAACGGCATCACCAAATGCTCATATAAACCAAAAGTTGTCCAAAAGACTGTCTTGCAGACTTGTAGACATCTCCTAGAGCGATTCAGATCTGATGATATCCATTTTTCAATTCATTTCTATTGAAACAAAAGGATCCTTGAAGTCTATTGAGAATATCATCGATTCTTGCGACAAGGAATTTGTTACTGATGGTGATTTTATTGATAGCTCTGTAATTGATGCACATTCTCCAGCATCCTTCTTTCTTTAGTACTAAAAAAAATGGCAGTAGGGTGATGTGCTAGGTTGGCTGAGACCTTTTTCTAAAAGTTCTTTTACTTGATTCATTATTTCTTCATTTTGAGCTTAGCTAACTTGATAAGGTGGCCGGTTCAGTGGTGTACTTCCAAGAATCGATGAATCGTATGGTCCTCGGGAGGAGGTGGAGGTAACTTGCTAGGTGGGCCTTCAGAGAAGCAATCACCCTATGTGTGCAAAAATTCTTGTCTTTCCTTATCCAATTCAAATATATTGGTTCTTTGTTCATCATTTAATTCTTTCAAGTAGATCAAGTAAACAAAAAGATTGGATTTCATGAATTTCAAAATGGCCGAACCCGATACAATAGGGACAGACTTGCACTTCAATTTTACATCAAATATAATCTTCCTGTCCTTCTTATTCGTCAAAGTCGATTTCTTGGCTTGATAGTCAGCCACGGCATTGTTCTTGTAGTACCAAGGGATTCCTAGGAGGATGTCACACCCTTCCAACGGCATGATGTAAAAGTCCTCGTGTCCTAAATACCCCTGAAAATGCAAACAAAGTTTTCCAATAATAGGTGTAATAGAAACATCTTGTCCCGGTACCGCTAGAACTATCTCTACCTGTGGCCGCATCTTGTTGGCGTAATTCCAAGTCAAGCTGCCAATTCACGTGAAATGAAGTTGGCCTTGGCTCCTCCATCAAAGAAGATGAGGGATTTCTACTCTCTTACCTTGCCCCATGTGCACAAAGTTGTGTGCTTTCGTTCATCTAATTTGGGTCTGGTCCCCATACAATCTAGTACCAATCATGCTTTCATATTTTCTTTTTTGCCACGTTCTTTCGCTGCTCTAGAGCTCTTGGGCCTATCTTCTGATTGTCCTCGTTGTTCCTTTTTGGGGCACCTTATAGAGATATGTCCTTGTTCTCCGTAGTCAAAACACTTTCCCTCTTTGAGATTCTCCGTTCCTCGACCACAATCGTGGTCGTGCATCCTTCTTTTTTTGGAACTTCCATTTTCTTCTATTGTCAATTGTTGAGTTTTGTCCGATACTTGGGGTTGAAACCTGATCAGTGGGGTAAGTCAAGTTACCCAAATGCAAAGAAAATCCCCACTTAGCATGTCCCATGAATTGTTGTATGGACTCAAACTTTGCTCAAGGCAGTAATCCTTTAGGAAGTGAATGGGGTATAGGAGGGCCCCTTTATTTGGCAGTTTGAGGGAATGCTTAATGCTTAAGCCAAGTTTGACCAAGCCTAAAGAGAGGGCAAAAAGGCCTACGCTGAGATTTATTAAAAAACCATTTTCATATTTTGTATTTGAAAATATTCTATTTAGTAACCTAGAGAGGTGGATAAATGAATTTTAAAATGTCATTTTCTCATCCCTCTTCTCTCTGTAGCATATAAAACACTCTCTCTCACTTCTCATTAAAGGAGGCACTTTTCAGTCCTCCCCCGCCAGAAAAGCATATTTTTCACATTCTCTCACTGCATTCTCTCCCTAAAATGTGAGCCAAATCTCTCTCTTTCTTTCCTTCCCTTTTCTCTCTTGTCACCTCCCCTCCCAATCATTAAGAAACATCCTTTGTTGCCTTCTTAGAGAGTGCAGATCCTCCAAGGTTGCAAATATGCCCTCTCTCCCACTCTCTCTTCCTTTAATATCTTTTTATCTCCCACTCCCACTCTATCCCTCCCTCCCTCCCTCTCTCTCTCTCTCTCTCTCTCTCTCTCTCTCTCTCTCTCTCTCTCTCTCTCTCTCTCTCTCTCTCTCTCATGCTTCTCCCACCCTAACTCCAGATGAGAGCAATGGAAAACTCCATTACCTCTGTGTGCATCATCATTTCTCTCTCGACACTCATGATCAATAATTTGAATTCAAAGGAGATTTATCTGCACTTCCTCTCTTTCTTACCTCCACAACATAATCCTTTTCTCCTATCTCTCAGTACTCCCCACTTCCTTCCTCCATAGCCTCCTTCACGTGCTTGTAGCAATCACCATTACACATTCTCTCTCTAATTTGCTTGATTAGCTAACACAAATGTCACTCAATCCCCTACCACTGCAAGACATTACTAACAAGACAAAAGGATATCGATTAAACGCTGATTTAGAGTAGGAGTACGCTACTGTGAGACTTGACACATCTAATCCCAATGTTAGAGATCAGATACAGAACTTTGGGAGCAAGGAAATCAACTTATGGGTTGATGGTCATATTTATCCTAGCGATCCAATGACCAATGCATCATCGCCCTTTCGTAATGTCACTGAACTAGTGCGTTTTATTGGAGATGGGAGAGACATATTGTTTTCTAGAGATCATATTCAACTTTTTTAATGAAAGGGAAGCAAGAAAACATCTCTGTGCTGCCTATTCATCATTTCAAGAGAAGTACGTGAAAGAGAAGAGAGGAAGCCAATGAGAAAACGAAGCAGCTAAACGACAAGATGTCAAATCTTAATAAAAAAGCAGAGCATCAAAATATGGAGCAAGAGAGCAGTCTAGACAATTACGTTCAACTACAACACACTGTGCATAATATGCACCGAAAAATCAATCATGTCACATACATTCCATTGGGCTACCACATTTGCAAGCGCAAGAGACATGCGATGTCTATGCTATCATCAAGTGGTGGAGCTTGAAAGAAACGTATCCTTAAAACTTGGTAGGGATACAAACGCAAGGTTCTAATTTCTTACATTTTTTGCAGGTTGCTATAATATTATTTCAATATGCAGGAACTTGGCTCGAATGATGATGGGAATCGATTTTTGATGCTCAAAAGATTGGACATACTCTGTGCAATATATCATCAAGCCAAAGGAGTTGGTGGATCTATTGGATGATCCGTCCAATGCTGGCATTGCCAATGTTTTGCGCCAAAAGTATTTTAGTGAGCTAAAAAGCATTGTGTCACCTCAAGAGATGATGGGGGTGTGTGACAACACATGAATAAGTTTCAAGACCTACGAATTTTTGTATAGAATTTTCACACTAGGTCACATACCAAAAGGCTTGTTTAGGTTGCTACCAACACCTTACAATGTCAGTGCTACAAAAAGGTGCACCAATAATGATGTTGCAATATTGTTTGGTGGATTTCAATATGTGGAGGATGCCCTGCCATTAGAAGAGAGCATTTATCCTTCCATTACAACGAGTTCAATAATGTCTATGTTGACTTGTTGAAGCTCCAAGAGTCAATGAACAGATTTTATGGATTGACACAAGAAGAGTGTGATGGCAAAGTTATATTTGTGATGAAGCTTGATGAGTGCCAAATTGTCAAAGGTCAACGACTCGAAAGGATAAGCGTTACACTTATGAACAGAGCCTTGGTGGGCATCGATGTTGTTGAGCTAATTACCAACAAGAAGGGAAACACCTGTTTAGGTGTTCAATTAGAGAAGAATATTTGGTGGATTTTCATCTTCCACATAATACACATGAGTCCCTCAAATGGTATTTTAATCACACCCCAAACGTTGATGTCATTTGGCAACAATAAGAAGGATGATAATTGCAGGTTTCACGTCTGGGTACGTGGTATTTGGCAGAAACTCTCAAGTGTATGTTAGGATGCAAGCAAGATGCAATGAACCTCTTTCCATGCATTTATTGTTTCCACAGTAAAGTGGGAGTAAAGTCTCATTAGGAACTGAGGGCAACGGTGCAAAGGACAGCAAATCAAAGGCAGTCAACTCTACGAAAGGTGTGCCCACTACACAAACACTGGGTAAAGCACTACAACAATGGTTTCAAGGTATCCTCAGTTGTAGCCAAAGTGTACCCCCTAAACGAAACATGGACGAGTCAAATTGGGATCCTATCCTATCGATTGCTCTGATAAATGTGCATATGTGCACTATTCATGCCTGTCTACAAATTCTTGACAAGTTTCTTATGCTCCATATTAATTATGCTTGGAATATTGAGCCTGCAAAAAGAAGACAAGAGTGTATCAAAGAACTCAAATCTATTCTATCAAGCATTGGTATATATGGGGGTGCAGTAGAGCTATCAAAAGACAAGAAGGCATCATGAAGTACACAGGATCGATCTAATAAAATATGTATGGCTAGGCATTTTCTTTCAAACTATTCTGACTCCCAAAGTCCCAATGAGTTTCAATTATGGAAATAGCCGTGTGACATAACCACCTATAAAGGTAACGAAGCAGCCCTAGGGATTAAGCATTGTCTAAATGTGTGCAGTCTAGCTGGGAAGGTGCAAAACCTCTCACCATGAGAGTTTGTGATAAGAGTCACAAACACTTTGTGAAAAGTGTTTTTAGAGAACCACCAATCCTCTTTCTAAGGGTGACTAAAAATCTAAGAGCGTTCGTGACAGTAAAGTCACAAACCCTCTTTCCTATCGTGCTTGAAAATTGCTTGTTTTCGTAGTTGAGATTATAATGAGAGGATCACCAAATCCCATTCAGTTTCACTTAAAAAGACCATTTAAAAAACACTAAAGTTTCATCCATGAAATCTCAATGCTCATACAAGCACAAATCTCAATCAAAACCCAAACCTCTTTCACGGTATCATCTAACCTCGCCCCCAATTACATAGTCGTAACATCAAACATCTGAAAGGAATACACGAGCTTCCACCTTCATGGTGACCATTTTCCGAATTTGTAGAGATTTAAGAGCTTCTAAAGTGAAGACCACACACCATTTTGATAAGGGAAAACCCTAATTCACTCCCTCACAATCTCAGATACAAGATTACGAAGAGGCGAGACTGCCCTACACATAGATTGAGCAACCATGGAAGCAATTGTAGAGAAAAATTGCTGGTTTTTTTCTGTAAAAAGCAGCCCTCTCTCTCTTACCCACGGAAATATGAGCTGATGTGTCAATTTCTGGGCCATTTTGCCACTTTGGACCAAAACTAGGTCATTTTCAGCTCATTTTTTATGCAAAAAATCCCAAACGGAGTCAGAAAAATCCCCAAAATTTGTGGGATCACTTGCGTAAGCATAAAAATCATAGATAAGCATCATTTTTCATCAATATAAAATTTTGGGTCATTTTCCAAGCAATTCTGCAACGGCGCCTGTTAGCTACTATTTTTGACAGTTTTTACCCACATCAGTCTTTATAGGCGAGATGAGTGTTCCACCATGAAACACTTGGAATATGTAAATTTGCAAACCAAATTAGAAATATTATCAAGTGGGAAAGCATGCAAAGGTTCCACATCCAGGGCCACGATTCCCCGGATAGGTATGCACATGATAGTGACCGTTGTAGCTGCTTTAGCATATATCACAATATGTACATTATTGCTTCTCTTTCCATGCATCAAGAAGTGTCAAAAGTGAGGTGAATGTTTTTATTTAACACTATGTACGTGCCACGGAACGACATCCACCGCCTTTGAACATGCACATGCTCCGGCATGTTCCAGCATTTTCCTTATGTAGGTTTGATCTTCATTAAGATCCACAAATATTTGGATGTCATTTTCATCTTCTGCAAAGCCTGGAAGATCATCCTCTTCTTCTTCTTTCTCATTTGTAGCAATGTCATTAGGTTCTTCATCATCATCTTGTTGTGAATCAAAAGGATCATTATCTTTTGAACATCTTGGTTCTTTTGCCTACTATGGGAATTTTAAGCTCTATTCCATCGAGCTCCCTCAAAGTATATGTAGCATTTCCATGGACATGCTTGACAACATAGGGACCAAACAACCTTTTTGAAAATTTTCTTTGTGTGGTGTGGGCTGGTTGTGAAGGCTACTATCATACGTTATGACCCAGTCACCCTCTTCAATAGGCTTTGTTCGAAGCCTATGTCTTTTATCAAAATTATCTTTATTCTTTACTCTTGCATCCTTCAATCCAGCTTTTGCAATGTCTATGTCTTCATGTCTTATTTCCAATTACTTTATGCTCAAAGCAAGTAGATTTTCTCTACTTACACCATCTTCCCAAGGTAACATGTTCCAAGTAGGAACTACATCCTCAATTGGCATGACTGGCTTCTGACCATACATCAATTGAGTAGGCATGTAACCAGTCACTGAGCTATGAGTTGTACAGTCAGTCCATAAAGCATATGGTAGCAACCTTGGCCATTCACACATTCTTTCTTTGCATGCCTTAGCCAAAGCTTTGACAATATGAGAATGTCCTCTTTCACTTTTCCCATTTCCCATTGGATTATAAGCACAAGTCAGGGCTAGCTTGATACCAATTCTCATAAAGAAATCCCTTGCTTCATTTGCATCTAACTCACATCTATCAGCAACTATCTTTTCCACACAGCCATAGCGGCAAATTACAACTTCAAGCAAAAATTTACAAACAGTTTCTGTAGTTTTTGTCCCCAATGCACACCCTTCCACTTGGTTTGTCAAGTCTTCTCGTGCAAGTACCAAGTAGCTCATTTGCCAAAGTCGTAAAGGCATTGTAACTAGATCAACAACCCATTTATAGTGCATGGCTAATGGGTATGTAGCATGCAATCCATCAAGATGGTGTACATTGGAATACACTTGGCATGTGACACAAGACTCCACAAAATATGCTACATCCTGATACATGCCTTTCCACCAATATCTTTCTTTCACTTTGACAAAAGTAGCCCATACACCTTGATTTCCAGCATATAGGCTTTCGTGAAAGTGTTTGATAATTTTGAGCTCAGTAGGCTTATCACATACTACTCGTAATGGAGTCCCATCTCTTCTTTTAGGATGTTTCCATAAGTAGCCATCCCTCAAGAAGAATCCATACGATTTATTTTTTATCCTTTTGAATTTTGATTCAGTTCAATCATCTTGCTCTTGTAAAGTACTCAGACAACGACCTATGAGCAACCATTCATTCTCATAGAACTCCTCTGAAAAGGACTCAAGTGAAGATACAATGCATATATCATCACACTTTGAATGAGAAATTGTATAGAATTTTGTGCCCACATCCTCATCAATCATTTCATCCTCATCTTTATACCTTGCCCTTGAAAGAATATCTACCATTGCATTATCTTTTCTTGCAATGTGATTCAATTCTAGGCCCAAGGACTTTATATAAGCAATCCACCTAAGCATAGCAATATCAGGAGTAGAACGGCTTGCAATCATCCCTAGAAGTGGTAAGCAATCAGTCTCCACAACTATAGATGCTCCAATGAAGTACTCTTTATCACACTTTAATACTGTAACCACCCCCCATAACTCCCTTTTTACCTGTTGATATGCTCCTTAGCAAGAGCTTGGAAGCTTGGCCCTAGACCTGACCACATACCAGTGTTTCTCTTCATTGTCTTGTCCTATTGCCCATCCGATTCCCATTGGACTAGTGTCCACTGTCACAATCACCGGTCTTTCACACTCATAGTCAATCTTCCTCAAAGTTGGTGAAGACAGCAAAATTTTCTTTAACTTTCTCATAGCTTTTACATGTACATCATTCCATTGAAACCTTTGGTTCTTCCTTAGCAATTGATAAAGAGGATCTGCAACATGTGCATAATGTAGAATCCATATGAGATAGAAGACGCATGCACCTAGAAACCTTCTCACATCCGTGATATTTACGCATAATTCCTTCATCCTCTGTATTGCAACCACTTTAGTTGGACAAGGTTGGCGGCAACATGTCCCACTATCAGTATTTCTTCAACCCCAAACACTGACCTTTGCCCAAATAATGTAAGGTTCACTTCTTCCAGCCTTGTTAAAAATTCTGTCACAATCATTAATGTGGTTTGCCACATATTTATGGCACCCCCTCAAATCCAGAGCCCCATAATTTTTAGCTACATTAGGAGATTTCAGAGGTCATTTGGAGGGCCTTCTGAGAAATTCTATTTCTCTCTCTAGAAAATGTTCTTAAAATATACTTGCACTTGTTGCGTACGTCCAAAAGGACAATTGAAGACTCTGAAAAGTGAACCTAACTTTTCAAAAATCCTTGAAAACGGTCACTTTTCCATTCAATGCGTGTGTCGTTTTCATGAAGTACACGACGCTCATTCAATATAGCTTTCGCCATCATTGAAATTAAAAAAATCACAAAATTATCAATTGGTGTTAGAATTTAAAGTTTTTGACACCGTCAATGCATCCAAAATGACCAAAAACTTTAAAAACGTCTATCTATTTGTCTCAATCTGACACCCAGAGAGGAAGAAATTGTCAAAATATCCCTAAAAAGGAGATTTTGCCTCACGACGAGCAAGGGCCATCTGGAAAATTCCAAATGGCCCTCCGCACGCCGTGAGGCAAAAAATAAAAAAGTTCTCTTATTTATGGCATCTACGTTACGACAACCATTCACTTTCTTAAAACGGACACACACATCGTGGAATGTATCCAAAGAGGGATTTGATGCATTTTTATGTTTGAAATGACTTGTGAATGGATAACTTCCTAAATTTTCCAATCTTTTCTGGTATGTTTGATTCATTTTTGCTCGTTTAGAGTCAGTTCTATTTCTTTTTTGTTTTCAAAAGAAAAGAAAAAATAAAATGTAATAAAGTTTGATAGCGGGAAAAAGAGCAGTGCAATCGGGTGGCCTCTGTACTCGTGCACACTCCACAAACCACACCTCATGCAAACAAGCAAAGAACAAAACAAAGGGGGCACCACCCTAAATTAAGAGGTTTAGGGACCTCACACATAGTGCACATAGGCAAGTGAGACTTCTGGCATTATGATGGCATCAAAACATATGGCAAAACACATAGAAACGAAGCTTAGGGACCTTATGTAGCATATATATACACAAGACATCAGCTTAACAATACAACGGCATCTGATCATACATAACAAGGATATAGAGAAGCAAGCCAAGGATGGCATAATCCCTTGTCAAAAACAATCAACCCAGCAAGTAGGTATGATCCTACTAGCAACACATCAATACCTTAGAGAATGATGGCGAGGATGGTGGCCATGGAGCATGAGAGAAGACTCCTTATTTAGGTTTTAGGGCTAGTAATGTAGCATACTAGAGGGAGAGAGAGTAGAGCTCCATCCATAGCTCCTCGTTGTGAGCAATGTCGCCATAGCTTTGTTGCTTGGTGAAGTGGGTGAAGTGTTGGTTTTGAGTGAGAGAAGGCCTCCTTATATAGGTTTCTGAGAGGGTTTAGGATTAGGGATAAACATGCTTAAATCCGATGATTGGGGTTACTTTTTGCTTAGGGTGGTCAACAGATTGAGGTCACTTGATATGTCACCATCAAGATATTCTCTAGAGTGATGTGAGAGGGGAGGGTAAATGCTGATTTTTCTGATTGTGACACATGGGGATAAGGCCTTGACCAGCATTTAAGAGCAAGTAAGGTGGCTGTTGAAACTGGAGGTTCTGCACATGTCAGGGGGGGACCTGCGGACCTGCGAGGGGGAGGTGGCAGCTGGGTCCTCCTGAACATCAAATTCTCAAAAAATCCTCAACCATGGCTTCTTTTGACATGTGTTCTTTGAAAAAATCAGCATGTCTCTTTTCAACTCAAAAGTCTTTATCCCTGTTGACTCACCTTTACCATAAGATTTTCCCTTTTTCTCCTCCTGTAACTGCATTGTTGATGCCCAATCACTGCTTCTAGTAACAGTGAACTGTTACCTACCAAATACTTATGGTGCATTAAAAAATATTTACCATGGGTAAAAAAAGTTACTGTAGGTAAAAAGTGATTTGTATTTACCATGTAGGTGAAAAATATTTACTGTAGGTAAAAAATATTTAATGTGGTAAAAAATATTTACTGTCGGTAAAAAAGTGAAAACGGAGTATGCTGTGTTGTGAGTCCACACGAACATCCTCGTGTAAATTTCACTAGAAATTCACACCTAGAATGGGCTATTCTGTAAGATATAGGTTGTAGGCATGCATAAGAGCTCGTTCCCACATATCTTCTGTCCATGGCACTTTTTACTCTTTGGTGCTTGTGAAGTAGATTTTTCTTCTCTTTCGAGATCCCTTGGACTAGAGTATCCTCATCTCCCCAACAACTGACTGTGCCTTTATTGCATCTTTAGAAGGGGTCCTAAAAACCATGCATCATATAGCCCTCCCCCTTAAGCTAGAGATATTTGATGCCTCTAGCTGTAGGTTGTGCTACAATAGGGTTCTCTTGAATACTTACCCACCTGGTACCAATTGAATTTGCCATGTTACTGCTTTCTTGGCTGATGCACCCTGTTTAGTCCTTTCTGATGAATAATTGTATCCATCCATGACTAACAACTGGTCTCCTAGACCCATGAAAGCCATACCCCATCCATTGTCAATATCCACTTTCACTGGTAGCATTCTCTTTTTTTCTTTTTTTCTTCTCTTTTTTTCCTTTTTTTTTTTTTTGAAACGACTATGTACATGATTGTTACCTTAGTTGGAGCTCGAATATGATGAGCTCTCCTCTGAACCATCCTTAGCATTGATTTCACCAGCATATGGCTGTGAAAGACGACATTGGTAGGCCTTCAATCGCCAACCATTTACCGGGGTCTGATGTACCTTACCATCTAGGTCACCTAGTCGGTAACTACCATTTGAGAACCTCTATATCACTACAAAAGGGCCTTCCCACTTAAGCAAGAACTTACCATCCTTCCTGCGATCAAAGCGATTGTCATATCTGAGCACTAAAGAACCTTCCTTGATACCTTTCTTGACAAGGTTGCGATTGAACTTTTTTCGTTTCTTCTCTGCCTGGGCTGCATAGTACTTCACTGCTGACTCTCGATCTAGCTCTAACCTCTCCAAATCGATGATTCTTCCTTCCACCTGCTTCTCTTGACTATCCTCTTGATGTGCTTTTAGAACTCGGAGGCTCGCTAGCTCCACTTCTATAGGCAATAGTGCCTCTTGCCCGTAAACCAAGTGAAAAGGTGTATACCCCAAGGATGTTTTAAAGGATGTTCTGTAGGCCCAAAGTGCTGCATCTAGGTGTTTGTCCCATGCCTTAGGATGTAAATGCACTTTCTTAGTGATGATTTTACATATAAGACCATTTACCTTTTCCACAAGACCATTGCACTGAGGGTAGTATGGTGTAGACTACCTGCGCTTGATTTTTAACTTGCTCATCAATTGCCCGACTAAATCAGCTCGAAACCCCGGTCCCCTATCCGAGAGAATCTCCAAAGGTGTGCCAAAAAGGCAACAAAGGCATTCAAAAATGAAATCACTCACGTCCTTGGCTGTGATGCACTTTGTGGGACGAGCTTCTGCCCATCTGGTCATGTACTCCACCCCCATAATGATGTATTCCTTCCCTGATTGAGTGCAAGGTAGTGGCCCTATTGCATCTATCCCCCATTTTTCAAATGGCCCATAGGTTTTGATTGGATGCTGATTTTCATGGGTAAGACGCCTTGGTCCAGCTTTTTGGCAAACCTCACATGTGCCGCACCAATGTTGTACATCTCGATGGAGGCTTGGCCACGTGAACCCTGCTTGTAAAATCTTTCTGCTAGTAATCTGTTGTGCAAAGTGGCCACCACACACACCTTCATGACAACTAAACAAAATATCCTT
This sequence comes from Adiantum capillus-veneris, assembly GCF_014529385.1. Classification (NCBI taxonomy): domain Eukaryota; kingdom Viridiplantae; phylum Streptophyta; class Polypodiopsida; order Polypodiales; family Pteridaceae; genus Adiantum; species Adiantum capillus-veneris. The sequence goes on from NC_140940.1 coordinate 37,010,361, forward strand.
TATCTCTTGGGATGCAGGAACTCTCCTTAAGACAGCATCTTTCCCTCTACAATACAAGTCCTCATTCACTAAGCTATAGCTGGTAGCCTTTTTTGCCAACCACCTACGTTCACTTTTACTCATACCAGAGGGTGCTTCACAATGCTCAAGAAAGTAAAGTAAATCATGCAGCTCCTCCTTTCCTTGGTATAAAGGACTTTTCACAAGGATAGCACCTACTATGAGAGTTTGTAGTTCTTCACCTGCTAAGGCATCTGCTTCTCGATTTTGATCTTTAGGTACAAAGTGCACTCGAACTTCTTTAAAACCCTTCAACAAGGCCTTTGCTTCCCTCATCTTAACAGACAATTTGTCATTTTTATAGACCCATACACCAACCATTTGCTTAACAATCAACATGGAGTCACCAAAAACATTTAGCTTTGTGATGCCCTGAGAAAGACAACATTGCAACCCTAAAACAAGGGCATGGTACTCTGCCTCATTGTTAGAATGAACCTCTTTTAGATGAAACCCTTTTTCAAAGATCTTCTCCTTCTCTGGACCTAATATTACTATGCCTGCTGATGCCTTGTCTTTGATCCTCTTGTAAGCCCCATCAAAATACAGACTGTGTGCTCCTAGTAGAACTTCAGGCTCCGGGATAGGCGGTACCTTACTAGGTGCCTCTTTTTTGGCCTTCTTATAACACCTTTGTGTGAGGACATCTGCCAAACAAGCATGGGTGGAATCCTCTACTTGTAGTGTGTAGTCAAACTCTTGAAGCTGCACCACCCACTTTGCTATTCTTTGAGACAATTCCATGTCTTGTAGGGCATATGGAAAAACCTCCTCACTTGTGATCACCACAAATTGTCTCGGAAGTAAGTAAGCCCGAAACTTCTCCACTGCAAACTTAAGAGCTAGCACCAATTGCTCAGTTGCGCTGAAACCCTTTTCAGCAGCTATCATCACTCTACTAGAGAAGTAGACTGGTCTCATGAGAGATGTCTTTGGGTCTTTTTGCATCAAGACAGCTCCTAGAGATTTTGGACCTACACTAGGATTTATATAGAATAATTCACCGAGTGGCACGCTCGTTTGGCCTAGAAAGTTCAATGCGGGCGATCTCGGCCAAAAATAGCAGGTTTCATGTGCAGGCATAAGAGAGGCATCCAGAGTTCTTGCTAAGTGAAAAAATGAGTTTCAAGATGAAATATAATCAAAATGGGATTTTTCCACAATTGTAGGGTTTTGTCCTAGCTCGTTTGGGCTTTTTACAGCAAAAAAGGACACTTTTGGGCTAAAAATGGCAAAAACTAGTCAAAAATGACCCAAAACTGGGCTCAAAATGCCACATCAGTCAGGATGGCGTGACTATGAGGAGTGAGGAAACATTTTAGAAGTACAATATCAGCACTTTGAGCTCCTCTGTGAAGGGAGACAAAGCCTGCACCTAAGGTATGCTAGTGCAGTCCCGTGATGTTCCAACACTGTATTCGAGGCTGTGAGGCCACCAATTAGGGTTCCCCCTTTTCAAATACTTACTTGGAAATGAATAATGAAGTTTTGAAGCTTCCATGAAATGGCTACGATGGAGAATTGAACCGTTTGTGTAGGGTTTTTATCAAGGCGAAAGAGCTCTGCAACTGTGTTATTGGCAGCGAGGCTACACCAAATCATCACAAGAACAAGTGTTTTGACTTGATCTTTTTTCTTTCAAAGAAAAATATCCTTATATTAGTTAATGAAACTGCCCATAGGGCTGCAACCACCTCTTGGAGAGAGGGCTACAACAACCATGATGGGGAGACTCTACCAATGAAAAAACAACATATGTACAATAAGGCTAAATCAAGAAAAGGGAGGAGGGAAAAGCCACACAAGTGGACGGTGGCCATCTGAGTACACCCTGAACCATGGTGAAAAAAGGCCCAGGATGCCAAAGTCGGAGGAAGGCCTCTCTGCGCTCCCATGCAGTCGGAGCTGCCCTGAAGTCTCTAGAAGTTGTCCTCTGAGAGTGTGGATCAGCTCTAACCAAAGATCACAAACAATCTCTGCTGGTGGTACAGGGCGATCCTCAAAGATGCGGAAGCAACAGAGCTGCCAGATGAACAAGAGTGTCAGGCCACTTATGAGCTCCCAACACTCCTCTCTCTCATTCCACTGCTCTTGTGGAGTAAGCTCTATGTGGCAGGCTGGAGCGTAGGTTGCCCCACCTACATCACTATCATCCTGTTGGTGGAAGATAGCTCAAATTGAAGTGATAGGCCCATGAAAGTGGACCAAGTAGCTGCCCCTAAGTGAGATGCCGAGCTGTGGAGAGAGCAGGCATCAGCCAAAGAACATGCAGCCACACCTGTTGTGCCAAGGGATCGTCTCAAAGACAATGGCACCGACTCTCCACAAGATTGTCACAAGCTGCGCATGCGGTCGAGACACCACTATGCACAAGCCAGCTCCCAACTGTTGTAGCTCTGTGTGCGACCATCCACTGGAACAAAGTGACTCGCCTCGACTGTCTGGAGCCCCACAACCTCTTCCAAAAAGCTGCCAAGAACTTAGCTGTGAGACCCTCCTCCCGCCAATGAGGTGCTGCAGCAGGCCGAGGCTCAAGATCAGGTGGGTCAGGATCGATGACACAAGTCCTCCCACATATTCCCACTACTTGGATCCTCTGATAACAGCACTCAGCCACCTACGGGGCCTCCACTACAACTCGCTGTAAGCGTCCCTCACCCTATAACTCAAAAAACAGGGAGGGAATAGCCTCTGAACAAGACCAAACTGAGATGAGAACCTCTACGTCGCGTGAAGGCTCCCATCCATCTGGATGCTGCTAACTCGAGAGGTTTGAGCCACTCAGCTGGTACTACCTCTGAGATGTCTTGGCACATGCTCTGCACCCCTCTCATGCCCTGTATCTGCAAGCCCTGCAGCTCCTCTGACAAGCCTAAAAACTGTAGCCAATCATCTAGAGAGCGTATTGGACCTGCTGCCATGGGACCCCAGGAAACATGAGGCCGAATACCAACTAGGTGGCCTCTCTGAGTGCTAACCATGGGGTTCCAAACAAGGGGCCGTCGCTTCACAGGTGCTTCTCCATTCAAGTAGGTTGCCGCTGCTGTAGACCTCACCGCAAGTGCTCCCAAGATTGAAGCAAACCCACAATGAAGCGGTCCTCCAGTCTCCTGCTCAAACCAACTCTGCGCATCTTTGTGAAGATCCATCTGGTCGAAGGTTGCCAGGGGCCTTCTGCCTGAGGCACCCTAACACAAAGCCGCTATAGCAAGAACTCCTTCTAGGGCTCCTCACCTGGAAGAAGTCCTCGGATGATGAACTTCCCAAGAACGGCTCTACTCTACAATGCTGGGTCTATGTTCCCAAGCCCTCCCTGTGAACAAGGAAGAGTGATGACCTAACAAGCCACTTTGGCCCGGGCTGTCTGAGTGTCAAACCCTGACCAACACCCTGACCAAAGGAAGTTCTTGATCAGCCTCTCTACCTGGCTGATACAATAACTTGAGAAGATCTAGCAAGAAGTGATGTACCACATAGTAGCCAACAACACCTGGTTGGCCACTACAACTCTACCAGCCAAAGAAAGTCGTGCGGAGCTCCAATGTAGCAACTTCCTCCTGATAGACAGGAGGAGGGGAGAAATCTGCTTCTTGAGAGACAAGTCTAAACCAGCCTGACAACCCAAGTACCGAACTACAGTCCCTGGGGGAATCCACCTGAAATCCTCCCCTGGCATCCAATCGGGTACAGTAGCACTACCAACCGAGAAAGCCACTGTCTTTCTCCAGTTGATCAGTGCACCAGATGCACAATAGAAGGTCTCAAGAGCCTGCTCACAGCTGTGAAGGTTGGCCTCCTGGCCATCCAAGTACAAGACTGAGTTGTCAGCAAACTCAGTGTCCAATAGCTCATCTCCCCGAATAGGAAGTGCTAAGCCATGTAAATCAACCTGCTGCAACATCAAAAACCTGCTCATCGCCTCAACATAGAACAGAAAGAGGAAAAGGGAAAGAGGGCAGCCCTGTCTGACCCAATGTGTGAGCATGAAACAATCACCTCTACCTCCTGAAAAAAGTACCTAACTGTGTGCCTGTTTGTACAAAGCTAACACCCCTCTAATCCAAGCATCTAAGAAGCCCATCTTGCGTAGAGTTCCCTCCAAAAAGTCCCAGTCAACTCTGTCGTAAGCCTTCTCAAAATTGAGAAGAAGAATCACCAGATCCTCACCACGGAGCTACGCTAGGGCAAAATCCTCCCAAACAGTAAAGATGTTGTCAAGGATATTGCGTTCCTTGACAAAACCTTATGAGTCCCATGTATAAGGTTGTATAGAAGTGGCTGGATCCTCAAACTCAGAGCTCACGGCGCCGCTCCTCTGTGCTAATGATCTCCTGGCGAGCCTGCTGTAAGTGCTTCTATCAAAAGGGTCCTCCAACATGTTGAAGTCACCCCCTATGCACCACTGCTCTGCCTACGGTAGAGACTCAACAATATATGACCAAAACTCTGCTCATGTGCTCGCTACATTGGGCGCATATATGTTTAGGAAGCCCACAAGGCAACCTTGAACCTGCATAGTGATCCATTGAGCCTTGCCTGGCACAATAATCCCTCTGTCCACAATGGCCTACTGCAAAGAATCCGTAATAGTCATACATACCCCACCCTAGATGCTTCTAGGTCAAAAAGCAGCTACCAAAAAGTATCATATTGTCCACGCAAGAGTTGACCACAACGTCTAATGCGAATCTCACACAGATGACCCTCCTGTAGCATAAAGAGACTAATCTCTCCTCGCACAAGGCAATGCTGAAGCTCCTGACAGAGTCGTCCCCTCTGACACTGAAACTAGGGCCAACCTAGTCCTTGCACGTTCCATGAGACGATCCTCATGGGGAGCGATAAAGAACAGATGCTTCCGCAACAGCTAAATGTTCTATCTTCGAGGTTGGCTTGGATGGGGAGTAATCCAGATTACTCCGAGCGTCCTCTAGATAGGCCTGACTGCAAAGAGTGTCTGGCCCAAGCCCAAGTAGCCTGAGCTGTACATAAAGAAACCTCCTTTGTCTAGGAGTCCTCATGAATTTATGCATATAGCATGGCGAGCACTAAGTATCAGCAAAGAAGTGAACCACAATGTGTCTACATCCTGCTGCATCTAGAGGAGTCACGCAAACTTGGCCAATGGCCATAGAGTCAAAAGCATGTTTGTAACTCCTAGGTCTCCCATGTGGTGAGAGAACTCTATGGCCTGTGTATGCAGCCACTCCAATGCTGAGTCGAGGGTCCACTCAGTTTGGTCCCTACTGCAAAGGGGGAAAGAGAAGCCTACTATTGAGTCCAAGGCCTCTATTCCCATGGTTGCAAGGAACTGAACATGAACCCTGAAGCAGGCTACCTCAAGCTCTGATGAGGAGTCGCCCAGAAAGAGTGTAAAGTTGTACGCAAAGAAGTCCCATCGGCGCCGAATGTCAAAGCTCGTCAGACTTCAAGGGACTGCTGCAAAGGGAGACGTCTATACCTGTAGAGGGGCTTGCAAGAAAGACTTTCCCTCTCTTGCCAAGCGACTTGTGGAAAAGGTGCTGCCAAGAGATCTCCTAGCAGCCAGAGATGGCCCTACCCTCTGAGTCGACTGTGGAACTCGAGCGGGAGGGGGGGGGGGGGGGGGGGGGGGGGGGGGGGGGGGGGTGATGGAGAAGGGGGAGATAGGGGAGAAGAGGGGCTGGAGGGACCGACAAAGGTAGAGGGGCGAGGGGGAGTGGTGGTGGGAACAAGAGGAAGGGGGGAACTAGGGGGGAGGAGGGGCTGGAGCAGGGACCTTGTCCTGCTCAAGAGAACCGAATCGATTCCCCATGGAAACCCATTGTTGTTGGGTAGGCGCCTGAGGACCATTCTGAGTGCCAGGCTGTCACTGTGGCCCCTGGTGGCTTCGACCACAAACCTGCTGCAATCCCTTCTCCATTGGAGCCCCAGGCTGGGAGGGTGGCTCTGCCTGTGGCTGCTGGCCAGCCTTTGCAGGTTGGGGTTGAGTCTGTGGTGTAGGTCAAGGCCTCCTCCATGGACAAGCCTTCCCAAGATGGCCCATCTATCGAAAAATGAAGGATTGGTTTGGGAGGCCCGAATAGTCCACGATCTGTCTAAACTAACCCCCACTCACCCGAGCCAAGACGCAAACTGAGGGAATGTCGGCCACCTTGGCAGCTACTGAGGCTGCCGTGCGAGGTGTCTCCAGGATAGTCCCCATCACTGAGCCTATCCTAGACAAAAGTGGTAGGTTCTCCCTCCACAAGCCAGAAAAGCAGACGGAGATGGGAATGTCTGCCTCCTCTACCAACACATCTGAAGCAGGGTCAAAACCATGTCTCCACTGTCGAAAGTGGGCTCGAACTGCTTGGATGGTCAAGGGGCTCATGACGATGACCTTGGATGCCATCTTGGAGGTCTCAAACTCGATCTTGCCCACCTCTGCAAGAAAGGCGGGCCTGGAGAAGGTCACGTAGCTCTCCTCTGCTAGGTTTGGTGTCGAGAAACTTGCAGATGACAGAAGTCGCTTGCAAGCGCTCTACCTCTGCGGCTAGGCTCGCTCGCTCGCTCTGTCGGCGAGAGAGCAAGTCAATTGGTGAGCCTAGGGGGGTCAGGCAAGGGACTTCGGAGGAGTCCCTCTCTGGTGGAGCTTGAGCCTCCATCTGTGTCTACTGCTGTGAAGAGAAGGTGAAGAGTCGTTGACGAGATGAGGCCTTCTGCGCCTGAGTACGTCAAGGAAGAAGACAAGCGCAGAAAACCGGGGATGTGAGGCCCAGATGGCGAGATAGGAGGTATTGGGAGGCGGGGCTGGCAGGCTGAGGCGAATGGCGGGGCGGCAGGCGAGTGGGGCAGCAACGAAGAACGGGTGGGCAGGGGCAGGGGTAGGGTGGGTAGCGGGCAACGGGCGGGTTGGGCTCGGTGGCAACGTGTGGGGCGGGGAGCAGCGATGGCGAGACGGGGGGTGCGGCAGCAGCAACGAGCGCGTTCTTGTAGGATGTTTTGAGTTGATCTTGGTTCTTTTTATAAGAGAATCTTTCATGGTTGGAATTTTGTTCTCTTTTAGTGTGTTTTTAGCTCAAATCTTCTACGACTTGCTTGATTTTGCTGCGAACTCTCACAGTCAGAGGCCCGACGCTTTCCTAGCCGCACTCCACACTTCTTGACACAAGTTTGGTGAAACTGATATGAAGTAGGCTAGGGTGAGGGTTCAAAAGCTTCATTGAAGGTATCAAAACAAAGGTTTAAAGCTATGGAGCAGCAAGAGCAATAGGGGGTTTGGTTTGATCCAGTCATAATGCAAATGTTTCAAAGATTTTGCGGTGTTTATGTAGCAACAACAAGCTGCAAAAAGAAGGGAGCTTTCCTCAACTAAACCGCTTCAATATGTGGTGAAGAAAATGGACCAATTTAAAGGTAAAGATGCAAACAGCGAGTCATAAAAAAGTAGTAGGAGTCGTGAGTTGTCATTTGCAAGGGTGCATCCAAAATTTCACAACAACATAAGAAAGAGCACTTTTTAAGTAGAAAAAATCATTACAGAAAAGAGTTTTTTTATTTTAATAAAAAAGCTAGTTTGTCATATTATTATATTATAGCACTACTTGATGGATTCTTGATCTTAAAAAGTAGCTAATTATTTTAATAAAAAGACAACATAGACACAAACTACAATTCTCTAGTTTCTAAAATTGGCCATAAAAACAAACTTTTTAATCTTAATGTAGTCCTTAACCAACATTGTCACTCTACATATCAAATTTCACAGACATGGTGCTTTCAGAACTACATAAGCAATAGATATACAAAGAACATTAAAAAAAAAAGTGAAGATATTGGGCTTGCACGCATGGATTTTCTCCAAGCAAGCTCAAAAAAGCTTTATTCTTACAATAAAACTCCATCACATGCCATATAAACTTGAAAACATTGAGAATTTAAGCAAATAGTAAAAAACACAAATCAAAATAAATATCTTCACATCAAAATGTCAATTTTTTGAACATAAACATAGCTCGATGAGTTTAAAGTCATAAAAACTATGCTTGAATGGGAAGATCTTCTTCCTCCTCATTCCTTCTCTCCTCTCCCATTGAAGTTATTTGAAGAGGAGTGTCACTAGCTTGTTCCTCAACCTCTACATTATCTGGTTCAAAATCCACAAGATCAACTATCTCCCCAACTTTCTCACTACCAATTGGAGGTTGTGGCTCTCCAGATGCATCAAAGAAGCGAGGATCAGATGACATGCTTTTCATTCCCACCTCTTGGAACTCATCTGGTAACTCCTTAAGACTTGTGACTCATTGCTCAATGAATTTATCTTGAAGTGGATCACATTCCATAGCAACCACATTTCAGCCTCGCTTAAATGCACTAACAGTTGTATTGCGTGTCCCCGCAAAGAGGTCCATTACCCATTCTTCTCTCATTGAGAGTAAATCAATCAATTCCATCATCAAAAGTTGAGGCTTTTGATATGGATTTATGACTCCTTCTATATCTGCACCGGTATGTTTGAACTTTTGCAGATTCCTGGTCGTTCAAAAACATTTGTGCAATTTGGTTTCACCCCAAAATTATATGATCCTTTACTTTGCACACCTAGAGATGAGTAAAATCCAATGGTAGCAAAGTCACAAGCCCAAGAAAGGAGATCAAGCTTATATCCATGAATGTTTGGCTTTATCCTGCAGAAAAATAGCTTAATTGTAAGAAGAAAGCAGAAAATAACACCTTACTACTAGTATAAAACTTCAAAGGTTTCACTTACCATGTTAGCATTTGACATGTCATGTTTGAGTCACTGAAAGATTTTTGCACTCTAGTAATTTGATCATGGGCATGGAAAAATACTAGTGACCAAGAGTCACAAGTAGTTATTTTTCCAAAAGCCTCTATAAATTTTTTATAGGCAGATACTCCATACTTTACATCATCATTGACAGAGTTTGGGTCACTAAAACCATAAAGAGCATCTGCAATGGCTAGTTGTGTAAGACCGTGGGGTAACAAATGTGCTCATTTCATCAAGCCTGACTTCATTGTTAACCCTCACGGCACACGGACACCCTATGATCTATAAACGTTGTATTATTTAGAGTCAGGTACCGGGCTTGTCGGACCAATAGGAACAGGGTAAGGGTGATCGCCGATGACAGGCGCACTCTAACTGGAATATTCAAGGAGTTAGTTGGCTAAGTATGGGCGCCCAAGTGTGAATGGGGTGAGCTCATATAAAAGCCACTAAACCTGATTTTTACTCATTCTCTCATTGTGCAATTGGAGCCGCTCTTGCTCCATCTCCACCATCTCCTTGTGTGTGTGTGTACGTGTGTGTGTGTGTGTGTGTGTGTGTGTGTGAGAGAGAGAGAGAGAGAGAGAGAGAGAGAGAGAGAGAGAGAGAGAGAGAGAGAGAGAGAGAGAGTGATTGAGCGTTACGGCGGCGAGGCGGTTGAGCGCAGCGTAGCGGCGTCTCCCTCTTCTTCGCGGCGCGGGAATCCTTCATTCGCAACTACGTAGGAAGGTGAGTGACACACCATTCTTCCTTGTGAGCTTGTCTGTTGTATGACTGTGTGCTAGGAGCCTTTGTGGCTCGCACACGGCACGTAGCAAGTCCCTAGACATGACATTTTTGGCGCCGCTGCCGGGGAGAGAGAGAGAGTGTGAGAGTGTGTGTGTGATCGAGCGTTGCGGCGGCACGACGGCGGCGAGGCGGTTGAGCGCGGCGTAGCGGCGTCTCCCTCTTCTTCGCGGCGCGGGAATCCTTCATTCGCAACTACGTAGGAAGGTGAGTGACACACCATTCTTCCTTGTGAGCTTGTCTGTTGTATGACTGTGTGCTAGGAGCCTTTGTGGCTCGCACACGGCGCGTAGCAAGTCCCTAGACATGACATTTTTGGTGCCGCTGCCGGGGAGAGAGAGAGAGAGTGTGAGTGTGTGTGTGTGATCGAGCGTTGCGGCGGCACGACGGCGGCAAGGCGGTTGAGCGCGGCGTAGTGGCGTCTCCCTCTTCTTCGCGGCGCGGGAATCTTTCATTCGCAACTACGCAGGAAGGTGAGTGACACACCATTCTTCCTTGTGAGCTTGTCTGTTGTATGACTGTGTGCTAGGAGCCTTTGTGGCTCGCACACGGCGCGTAGCAAGTCCCTAGACATGAAATTTTTGGTGCCGCTGCCGGGGAGCTGCTGCGCATGAAGCTCCAATGGCGACCTGTAAATTGTATTGAAGCTATTTTTTATGTAGGAAAGGCGCGGCTTAAGTTTGATTATTGTTGTTATGCAAAAACAGTAGAGAAAGACACAATGTTGTTGAGTGCATTCAAGTTTTCTGTGTTCTGTTAAGCTCTGTTTTGCTAGTTCTATTAAGCTCAGATTTCAGCTTACATAGTTAGCATTTCTTGCATTTCTGCGTTTTCTGGTTTGCACTGCACAGTTTTGTCAAGTTTCAATTTTCTGTGTTTTCTGGTTTGTGCACAGTTAGTTAATTAAGTAGGTTAGTAATTAGGTGAACCACTGATTAGCAGGTCAGTAGGTAGGTGAGACAGTAAATAGTTAGGTGAGGTCAACGCGCACCAAAACGCGTACCAAATAATATTTAAAAATAATAAAAAATTGTTAAAAAAATTAAAAAATTTAAAAAATATATATATATATATACGTGAGTGAGGGGGAGGTTATAAAAACGGACGGGTTGGTTTGTATAAAAGTGAGATCGGGATCGGGATCATTTGATCCAATCCCAATCCCAATCCCAATCCCAATCCCAGGCCCATGCCCAGGCTCTGTCTCATGATATAGGGTAGTCTCACTCCTATATATATAGGCTAGACTCACAAGGAGGGAGTGAGGAATGTGGGATAAGTCCTACACTCTCCTCTCCTTCATTGCACACTAGGACTTGCTATTTGGAGCCTAGTTCCCCAGCTAGGAAAAGACTGTTTTGGGATTTTCTGGAGAAAAATAGAACCAAACGGTGGGCTGTAAAGCACAGCGCGTCCCTCCTAGCGATACGCTCGTTTCGAGCTATCACACGGCCCATTCCACGACACGCTCTAAAAAATCTAGCAAAAAAACAAACAAAAAACACGCAAAAAACTAGTCACAAGGCCTCCTAGAGCAGCTTTTTGACACCTTAGGGTATCAAAAGCACATGCACTTACGCTCTGGGCGGGTGCTAGAACACGAGCATATTGAGGGTGCCTCTGTTCATACGGACACCCATTACCCATCCACGATAGGCTCTAGACCCTCAGCGGGGACACAAGGTAGCACCACCCAAGACCCTAAAATAGCCGCTAGTGATTCCTCCTCCGACTCAGAAATCATGGAAGCATACCCTACCCAAAACACTGAGAGAGAAGGCCATGCACCTCCCGAAGCTCCACAGCCTAGTACTAGTATGTTTAGCCGTTTCTTGGAAACATTAGGTAGAGCTACTCGCTCGAAACCTGATGCAAATGAAGCACACGAAGGGGGTGGGGAAGTGGACTCTCCTTTCACATCGCACGTGGACCCCACACCCCCAAAGAGTGTCCATGTGGATATCCTGCCAACTTCTTACCAAGAAGGCCCTGTTGAGCTGCCTCCTTCAGAAGTTCCCTCTAGAGTACCGTTGGTGACAAGTAAAACCACGGGGAGCAACATTGCTTCTACCTCACAAGAAACCGTTAACACGTCGACTCTAGAAGGATTGTTCATTAATGATCATTGGACATACGACCTCCACACTGAGGTGTTGACGGATCTACACTCTGGCCACGCCTACCATGTAGGATGGATAGAGATTGTACAATCCACCTCTAGTGCCACGAGCATCGAAGATCAACAGAAAATGATCTGTAATGTTATCCATGGCATTATTCAATCAGAAAGGCAAAACCGAGAGGTAAATATACTCTCAATTGGCCCCATGAGATTTCTGGATACGAGCAAGGCTCAACAGCCTACTCTATCACAAATGGAGACTCCTCTAATGAGTCCCATGGACCCATCTTACGTCATTTCACATGGGGTCTCTATGCAATCTGAGCCTCCGAGCGACAACTTTAGCTTCCCTAACTTGGCTCAACCCTCTATTAAGGAAAACATAGTGCTCACTCCAGGGATAGGCCTGACAGAGAATGTACCGATGACATCTACGGTTAGCGTAGTGCCACTACCTAGTGTCGTAGTACCTAATATGGGGCCTCGACCGTATGTGCCTCTAGCCCCTTATGCACACATGGCCCCCACACCTCCAATTGTACCACTTGTTTATACTCCTCGAGTGCCGCTCCCTAGCCCGTATCCGAGTGGACCTATGCCCGGTTATGTTCCATATCCTGCATCATCCACACATATGCCAAGACCGGTACCCGTCCCTCTCCCACATATGATTCCGAGAGTACCTCCACCGGCCCTGCCTCCTCACATAGGTGACTTGGCAGCGTTTGCTCAAACCATAGGTCGATCTATCGCGGAAAATATGCGTCATGCATCTGATAGAGAGCCTAGAAGTAAGGCAGTACAAATTGCCAAACTCACGCAAAAATTCAATGGGGACGAAGATGCTAGAAAACACATTGAAGTGTTTGAACAAGTATGTGATTCCTTAGGGGAACGCAACGAACTACATAAGTGCAATGCCTTAAGCTTGACATTAAGTGGGAAGGTTGGAGATTGGTATAGAACCCTAAGGGTGGACGAGAAAACAATCTACCCTACCCTTCGAAGGTTGTTTCTAAAGGAGAACATACGAGAAGGTGTGCTTTGGGGTGTAGCATCTCAACTACAGAAGGCCGAACGTAAGGAAGGAGAGTCAGTAAGGGACTTCATTAGTCGTCTAAAGCACTTAAACTCTCACTTCCCTATAAATGAGCTCTTCAACAATAACCAACTGCTTGATCGATTCATTCGAGGGTTGAGGAATGAAGGAATCTATAATGGACTAGTGATTAGAGGTATCACAACCTGGGAAGATGTCACTGCCAATGCAATCCAATTAGAGGACAACTTGATGATAGCAGGTATGAGGGTGTCTACTGACACGAGATCCACTAGCTCACAAGCCATTGAGTATGAACCCATGACTGCAAAGCCCATTACCAATGAGCCAAAGGTATTTGAGACATTCTTGACAGACCTCACCAAGGCAATCCAAGAGTCTCTTAAGGATAATCGACCCCCTCAAAATAGTCACATGTATCCAAGAAGGGAGCAACAATGGTGTTCCATTTGCTTAGGTCCAAATAGCACTAGTGAGTGCCCTACGTTTAGAATAAAAGTTAATGGAACTTGCAACGCATGTGGTAGGTATGGTCACCAAGCTAAGGATTGTTTAATGATCAAACGTATGATGGCAAATAGACCACCTGTAGCCTGGACGGATGCGCATCGAGCTCCTGTATTGATGCATGCTCCACCTGTTGAGCAACTACCGCAACACATGGTCCCTACATCTCAAAATGTTGTACAAGCTACACCGCTACCACCTCCTGTGCCAGGACCGTAGCCCCCGCATCCAAGAGTCGCCCCTATGAACCAAGTGGGTTGTGAGCCATCTAATGCTTATACAGATGGCTGTGAGGAGGAAATAGACACTAGTATTACCTACGGACTTGATATATTGGAAGAGTGTCCTATATACTACATGGAAGATTGTTGGGGGCAAGTCAAGCCGGTTTATCAAGCTGCTGCTCTCGCATCCAGAGGTCAAAATATCAACACCCAGGCTAGGAGGCCACCTCTTCAATGCTATGAGTGTGGTGGACCACATCGGGCAACGGAGTGCCCTATTAGGCTGCAAAAGAATGCTGCACAGATGCAAATGAATCAAGGGAGCACGTCTGCAATGCCAATACTCACATGTAATCGTTGTGGCATAGATCACTTGATTTCCCAATGCCCCTATAACCCAAATGTGCCTAAAATCACACCCCTAAATTTGGTCGAAATTGCTAGTGTGACATCGCCAATACCACCCGTCGCACCCGCTTATGCGATTACACGGTCCATGCTTCAAGGGCCAGGCCATATCCTCGAAGAGAGAGATACCGCGTCAGTTATCCAAGCAAAGAAAAAGAAGACACGAAGGAAGAGGTCGCAGAATACGGGAAATTCAAAGCCAAGTTCCAAAACAAACATAGGAACAGGAGATGACCCCGTGTATATGAATGACCTCAAGGATGATTCAGATTCAATTGAGACAATGGAGACTAGAACCAATACCACAAAGGGAAAGACCGACAAAGAAAACCGTAACATGGAACCAAATGAAAACCGAATAAGAGAAAACCATAAAGAGCCTCTGAAAACACCACAAGTGTTTCCAAATCCAATCCAAGACCCCCAAGATAAACTGCAGGGGCAAAAAGGGAAGAATCATAAAAAGAAGATTGGGATGTACCCAAACCCAGTAGACGAGATTGAGCAGGTGAAACATCTAAGACGTTTAGTGGAGGAGACTCAAAGGAAACTAGAACCAGAACCCATGCATGTCAAAATTCATGACACAATGTTTCCCACTCAAGTTCATCCACCCCACATGAACAATAGACCGTTAGCCATACCTAGTATCATCCAAGAAGGGAGTGAGGGCGGGACATCAGAAAGTGAGCATACACCTTTCTTGTTGGAAAGGATGTTTAACAAAGGAATACCTAATCCCATTGAGGAATATGAGATTCCATCCTCACCAGTTCCTAGTCAAGGACCTACACCCTGCAAAATGCCAATGAATGTTGCCAAACTAGTGGACTTCATGTCTTCTGAGGTCCGAACCACGATCATAGCAAAGCTGTATGGAGATCGTGATTTATTCTTTGCACTTCGAGCATTCCTTAACGGAGAGCTACAAACGGGATTACCGCAGTTTGCGCAACCAAATAGGCATGACTCGATTATGATTGATGAGGAAAATCATGTGCAATCACTTGATTTACATGGACACGAGTCTGTGATCGAGGTACCCATTAACGAATTAGGGCAGTATTTTGAAGGCGACGAGTCTAATGCGACCCTACCCATCACTACCAAGGGATTAACTATAAAGGGAATTCTTGATGGTGATGTGGGAGTTAGCATCGTTACAAAAGATTGTTGGGAATCCATGGGAAAACCCCGCCTCAGTGTTACTAACATTGTGGTAAAGATGGCAAATGGTACCATAGCCAAACCTATGGGGATGCTCAAGGATCTTAAGATCAAAGTTCTAGGACACAAGGTACGACATACGTTCATTGTAATGGATTTCTCTAAACACCTTATGTCATGAAATGATTTTAGGACGACCATTCATGAGGGAAGCACAAATGGTTCATGATTGGTCTAAAAATCATGTCTATTTGCAATTCCAAGACTCTGTCCTTAGAGTGGATTTGGTGACTGGTAAGGTACACCCCTTAGGGAGTAAAACCATTATTGATCATTGCTCTGACACCACAGTTCACTCGGCCCCACTACAATATTGTTACACTTGTAAGAAGGATACAGACATTGGCCAAGATTCTCCTTACATGGATGTGTTACCGGGTAAGACGGAATCAGACAACGTAGACTGGGTACACCTAGCTGCAACCATAGATACCTGGGGAAATAGAGGAACCACTTGGGTCACACCAGAGGGGGAAGAGGTACCACAAATTGCACCTCTGAACATGATAAGTGCCATACATGCATCTTCTAAGGGCAAGGCAATTGTAGACCAATCTGACAGTGACACCGATAGCTCAATAGAAGACTTTGACCAACACGACTCAGACACTGACTCCCAGAGTGAAACGGATTCTGAATCTCATGAATTAGAGAGTGGAGCAAGTTCAGATTCAAAACATTCGGAAGGACCGAGCACATCAACCGATGATAGCTCCTCCGAGAGTGAAGAGGACACCAACGAGGACTCCTTTAGTGAGCCAGATCTAAATGCAAATCAAAAGCAGGTCTCAAATAAGAAAAAGAAAAACTTTAAGAGGCGTCGATATCGAGCCAATGTACATGCTAGGATAAAAAATAAGAGATCCTCAGCAGAATGGCTCAGTTATATAGGATCATGTGATGCTCATCGAAAATTGGTAGACGATTGGGGTGAATATCTCCAAATGTTATGTGGTGTAGACCACGACCCAATGACATAGCCCAATTAGAGATCATAGACAAGCCAAAGTTGAGTCGCACTGCAAGGAGGCGTCAAAACCAAGAGTTAGCTCGACAACACAAGAAAGCAGAAATAGAAGCACAGACCAAAGCACAACCAGAATCCACAGACTTGCATCCTGCACCAAAACATTTCAAATCTTACACCACAGGGGAAGCAAAGGTTGTGTACACAAAAGCCCAAAGAATACCTATCGATGGGAATAATGGAATCTATAATGGTCCAGCAATAGTTAAAGAAATAGAATTAGCCGACCCCGGTGAAGAATCAAAACCTGTTTTTATTGCCCAAGACCTCACAAAAGTTGAAGAGGCGGTCCTCAAAGAGCTTCTCAAGGAATTCAAGGACATATTCGCTTGGACATACCATGATATGAAAGGTGTTCCACCTTCTGTGGTCCAACATACAATCCCTATAATTAGCACTGCGAAGCCCGTACAACAAAGACCCTACCCGATGAATCCTAAGTACGCAAAGATCATTCAAGAAGAACTAGAAAAGCTTATCAAATGTGGGTTCATATATCCTATTGAACACTCTGAATGGGTGTCTCCAATAGTTATCGTGCCAAAAAAGAATGGGAAACTCAGGGTGTGCGTGGACCTCAAAAAAGTTAATGCAGCTACTAGAAGAGACCATTACCCCCTACCATATTCCGAACATGTACTCGAAAGAGTTGCAGGCAAGGAAGCTTATAGATTTCTAGATGGGTACTCAGGCTACAACCAAATCACGATAGCGCTAGAGGACCAAGCTAAAACTGCCTTCATCACAGAATTTGGCGTGTTTGCATTTCGTGTGATGGCTTTTGTCTTAACAAATGCCCCCGCTACATTCCAACGATTAATAAACACTGCTTTTAAAGAATATTTGAGAGAGTTTTGTGAAGCTTTCTTAGACGAACTTTGTGTTTACTCTTCTTGGAAAGAACATCTATCATGTTTGCTGAAGGTGTTTGAAAAGTGTAGGTTATATCGTATCTCATTGAACCTGTTCAAATGCCAATTTTGGGTCAAGCATGGAGTTATTTTAGGGCATATAGTATCTAAAAATGGTATCTCAACCGATGAGAGCAAAATTAAAGTGCTTCTAGAGTTACCACCACCAACCAATTACAAGGGAGTTCAAAGGTTCATGGGACACGTGGGTTATTATCGATGGTTTATTTTATTTTTCGCTGAGATAGCACGTCCTTTGTACAAGCTTCTCATTGAATTTAAATGGACTGAAGAGTGTGACCAGGCCTATGAACAATTGAAGAAAACACTAGCAAGTGCTCCGATTTTAAGGACACCTAACTGGGATGTCATTTTCCATGTGCATATTGATGCATCAAACTTTGCTATTGGGTGTGTTCTCACTCAACCAAGAGAACATAAATTGGACTATCCCATTAGCTTTGCAGGCCGTCAATTGAACGATGCTGAAAGGAACTACACCACTACAGAGCGAGAAGGTTTAGCAATGGTTTATGCAGTAAAGAAATTTCGCTACTACCTTCTGGCAAACAAGTTTGTATTTTATGTGGATCATCAAGCGTTGTTGTATCTGGTAAACAAGCCATGCTCCACAGGAAGAATCACACGATGGTTGTTAATTCTTATGGAGTTTGATTTCACGATTGTAGTGAAACACGATAAAAGGCATGTCATGGCTGATCATTTGTCTCGCATACCCAATGGTGAAGCCCCTACAGGAGTTGATGATGAATTACCCGATACTTCCCTATTCATAGTTGAGACTATGCCTGAATGGAGTGAGAACATTGTTAACTTTTTAGTTAATGGTTTTCCACCCAAGGAACTTCGTAAGGATATCGCTCGAAGGCTAGTAAAAGAATGTGAACCCTATTGTTTGATTGCCGGAACTCTGTATAGACTAGGCAAGGACGATATTCTTAGGCGTTGTGCCCGCGAGGATGAATATTTGTATATCTTGCAAGAAGCACATATGGGCATAGCAGGAGGACATTTTTCAGGAGACCTGACTGCTAGAAAGGCGCTGCAATCAGGCTATTGGTGGCCAACTTTTTTTAAGGATGCATCACTTTTTACAAAAGGGTGTGATGAGTGCCAACGTTACAAGACCACACAGCGCAAAGACAGAATGCCCTTACATCCTATTAAAGTAACCCAACCATTTGAAAAATGGGGCTTAGACTTTGTAGGTCCAATTAGTCCCGCAGCTCGCAACACTCAATCTCGATATATTCTAGTTGCTATGGACTATGTAACAAAGTGGGTTGAAGCTAAGGCTTCACAAAAAGCTGACGCGAGGACAACAGCTAAGTTTCTTTTTGAGAACATTATCACAAGATTTGGTTGCCCTTTTGAAATTGTTAGTGATAATGATACCCATTTTATAAATGAGGTAATAAGAGAGCTTACCACGACCTTTATGATATCCCACCATAAGTCTACACCTTATTACCCGCAAGCTAATGGACAAGCCGAGAGCACCAACAAGACTCTAATCTCTATTTTAACCAAGACGGTAGAAGCTCATCGCACTGATTGGGATTTGAAGTTGACATCTGCTCTATGGGCTTATCGTACTGCTTATAAAGTGGCTATTAATTGTACGCCATTCAAAATGGTATACGGCCAAGAAGCGGTTATGCCTTGGGAGTTTGTCATTCCTAGTCTTAGGGTAGCTTCGCAAGAAGGATGGAATGGTAACCCCTTAACCGAGTGTTTGTATATCTTAGAAAAACTAGACGAAGAGAGACAGTTGGCTGTGCAAAATGCTCTTGTGGAAAAGGATAGGAGAAAGAAGTGGTTTGATCGCCATGTGAAGGACAAGGACATCAAAGTTGGTGATAAAGTCCTTATGTATGGAGACGTAAAGAGAAGAAAAAGTTGAAATATGCTGGTAAAGGACCATATAGAGTATGTGAAATTACCCCACAAGGTACCCTTCGTGTGGAAACTCTTGATGGAGTTGAAACCATTGGATTCCTCAATGGGAGTAAATTCAAAAGATATTATGATCCTTTAAGCCAAGAAGAACTACGGGCCATTCATCAAAAGAAGGCCGCCAAAGCACAAACCGAGTTAAAGAAGATACAAGCTCAAGCTGAGGCTAAGGAGCGACAACAACGTATAAGACAAAAACGAGAGGCTAACCTTGGAGTCACAAATGCATTCCACGTGGAAATCGAAGAGGATTGGTTGGACTCTGACACACCTCTACGATACCCTATTGAGTTAAATAGTGCCTATGGAAAAGTGCTATATAACGCCTTATTGGACACGGGTGCTAATTATAATCTGCTATCCTATGGGGTGTGGTGTCAGTTAGGGAAGCCACCTCTATCTGAGAGTATTATCCAAGTCAAGGGTGTCAACAAGAAAAAAACTACGGTTTTTGGAATCTGGCACACTTCTGTCAGTTATGACAATGGAATTGTAGTTCAAGACTTTTTGGTCATGCCTACTGGAACTATGGAGGGTAATATAAACCTCGGACGCACGTGGATGATAGCCACCAAATGCACTATTGATTGGGGGACTGGGGGTGTCACAACGCAAAAACCAACTCTTATCCCTACCACTCAAGCCATAGTCCCTGAGATATTGCCTAAGGAAATAAAACCCAACACATTGCATGTCCAGGAGGTTGAACCATACGTCCCCATAGCCCAACTCTATAGATCTTCAACTGATGTAGTTGAAAGAAAGCTTGAGACACACAAGAACCATCCTAATATAACAAAGAAAGCATACAAGTGGGTCCCTAAAGCTTCTTTAGTAACCATGGCTGATGCTAAAAAAAGGAAGCCTCGTAAGAAACGTCCCACTCGCTCCAAGAAATGTAAGAAAATGTGGCGTTGGATTCCTAAACGACTATTAAAAGCCCAAGGATACTATAAAGGAAATGATCAAATCTGGGTGCCCAAACGTAAATTGTACTCTTACCTGTCACCTGGACCATGTAAACCCAATCCTGTGGCTCCAAAACAAATTGAAAATCGTGGAAAGGAAAAAATCATGGATTGTGACACACCTGCTCCAGAGCTAGTTTGGGTACCAAAGAAAGAACGATTTGTTCCACCTAGCTCAGGAACAGGAAAAGCAAATGAAGCTTCTTGCTCTTCATGTAGTTCCTATATGGAAATAGAAGCTTCGACACAACCTCCACCTAACATTGTACATATCCATACAAGCAAGAAAGAGTTTGCACCTCCCGTTGTAGATTCACCACCTCCAACAATGTTGCAAATAAAATCATGGGAGAGTACCTTACCACCCTTGCAACTAGATGAAACACATAGGGTGATCGAAAACTATTGGTTAAAGCCTTTACCCATAACAACTTGGAACACTTGGTTTCAAAAGGTGACGACATCATTCCAAAAGGTATGATCTACCCAAGGAAGGGGGGAGTGTTTGCTGACATCCGTCATTCACTTGCTTCCCTCTCAACCTTCCTCCCTGACCTCTCAATCTCCAATCTTAGGGAATGTATATATAAAGCCTTATACTCACAAAAACAAGATAAAAAAGTAAAAGAGCAAGAGCCATAACACAAAATAATAAAAACAAATTATGCACAAGAACACGACCCTTGTAATATTTGCACTCTAACCATCATCTATTTGCGTGTACAGATATGGCTAGTACGCTAGAGTCATCCACTCCTGCCTTGGGTGAGAGGTACCCTCGTTACTTTTCACAAATGTTTCACATGGTCTTTCCAGTGCTTGCATGTGAATGGGATTTGATAGGTACGCTAGCATGTGAGAGGAACTTTGAGGAGTTAGAATGGCTGATACGTCTCTTGACCACGTCTGATCCATACTTAGTAGAGAGCGTTTCTCCCATTGCACAAGCCTACCCTTTTGACCAAGATGACTATAGGCGTCTAGTGACCTTCTTAGTAAACATGGGCACCTATGACGAAGAAGAAAATTTACATGACTACACGGATGGCACATATGGTCTCATGGATGATGACTTTGTTTATCTCGACGACGAGGATAGGGGTTTAGCCTTAGGGTTTCCCCCCAACCTCTACAATATCCTATTACCTTGACTCTTTAGGGGGAGTGCAAATAATTACGTTAGGGTTCCTTATGTTTTTTGTTGTGTTCAATAAGTGTTGGTACCTTTTCCCACTAATGTGACTCCTGGAGGTATTCCTTTTGTTTCCTAGTGTGTACAGGAGCGTGTTGTTATTGATAGGATTTGGACCTTCATGGAACCTTTCTCTCGTTCACACTTCAAATCAAGCGCGACCATCAACACAAACAGGTGTTTTATGTCCATTAGCATTGCCCTTATCTTTTTGCATCCATGTTTGTCTGCTTTGATTGTGATTGGTAGCATAATATTCAGCGCATTTGCTTAGTATCAAACATTTAATTCAATGTAATGTTTTGTCATAATCACTTGTCTAGGTTTAAAAATCAAGCAGTCCGACTAAGCTAGTTTGACCAAGCTAGGTATTAGAAATCTTCTCTTAATACCATGGGGAATTCCTTCCTAATAAGCAATGGTTACTTAGGTTCTTAATCCGATTTAGGCAGCATTGTGTGAAATGTACTAGGGCTTTCTAGTGGGCTTAACCCTATTGACCTTTAGCTTCAGTATTATAAAGGGAGTTTACTAATGTGATGAGCCTAGGGAGGGTAACAGTGTTATATGACCCCCCAAAGTTACAAAATTAAAATGCTGAAAATGAACAAACAAAAAATCAAAGTGCCACAATGTAAAATTTTAAGCTGGAAGAGAAATCCCTGCTTAAATTGGTACTTCACTCACATGTATCGCCTATGGTACTAGAGCCCTAGAGGTTCCCAGTGTGGGCTCTTTTCCTTGAAAAGCAAAAAACCCAAGGCATACAAAATAAGCACACACATCAAAATTGAATCAATGTGAAAAGACTTTGGGGGGACAAAGAAAAGGTAATCAGACAGGCAATGATTTCATGAGAAATTCCTTTTATCGTAGCTTAACTACAAGGTCTTCTAGGTATAGCCTCTAGTCAGCCCTCGAACATCAAATACTTGGCTCTCGCGATTAAACAACTTAATTGACCAGAGAAAATTGAGAAGTTACCCATGATATTAATAGTCGAGCTCTAGTGCCTTTTGACCGTTAAATTAGCGACCTCGGACTTGTTTAATTTTTTACCTTTACATCTGTTTATGCATTTGATTATATTGCAATTTAATGTTTATTGCTGACAAATTGTCTAAAATTCTGTTACCAATCAATTTGTCTGTCTATTTCATATGATTTTTAATTGTATATGAAAATGCAATTACTGTGGCAATGTTGTTTGATTTTGCAGTGATTGAAGAAGGCTACGCACATCCATGTCGACTGCTCTTCCATCTCGACGAAAGAGCTTCAACTGGATAGCTTTCGAGGATGGAATCTACATCAGGAAGGGGGGCATGTTAACCCTCACGGCACACGGACACCCTATGATCTATAAACGTTGTATTATTTAGAGTCAGGTACCGGGCTTGTTGGACCAATAGGAACAGGGTAAGGGTGATCGCCGATGACAGGCGCACTCTAACTGGAATATTCAAGGAGTTAGTTGGCTAAGTATGGGCGCCCAAGTGTGAATGGGGTGAGCTCATATAAAAGCCACTAAACCTAATTTTTACTCATTCTCTCATTGTGCAATAGAAGCCGCTCTTGCTCCATCTCCACCTTCTCCTTCACCATCTCCTTGTGTGTGTGTGTGTGTGTGTGTGTGTGTGTGTGTGTGTGTATGTGTGTGTGTGTGTGTGTGTGTGTGTGTGTGAGAGAGAGAGAGAGAGAGAGAGAGAGAGAGTGTGAGAGTGTGTGTGTGATCGAGCATTGCGGCGGCATGACGGCGACGAGGCGGTTGAGCGCGGCGTAGCGGCGTCTCCCTCTTCTTCGCGGCGCGGGAATCCTTCATTCGCAACTACGCAGGAGGGTGAGTGACACACCATTCTTCCTTGTGAGCTTTTCTGTTGTATGACTGTGTGCTAGGAGCCTTTGCGGCTCGCACACTGCGCGTAGCAAGTCCCTAGACATGACATTCATGAACACACCAATGAGATGGAGACTCATCTACATTATCCGGAATATAAAGTGAGAGACCAGGAGTGATTTCAAAGATTTGGGGTTGTTGTCTCCTTCGCCTCTGAAGACGACACCATGACAAGAACTGTTCAAAGTCGAGAGGGATCTGCTTGATGGCAACCCGTGGATATTTGTTCTAGAATACACAACAAAGATATAAGAGAAAAGGAAAAGACTTAATTAAAAAAAGATAAATTTGAACTCTAACTAGAGTTGATTTCATAATTTGTAAGTGGATTGTAGAATCCTCAAAGAATAAGCTTTAAAACCCATGAAACAAATCACAAGTTAAATAATCCATGGGATTCTAGAATCCAGCCACATGCAAAATAAAAAGACTTGAACTTTGGATTTCAGAATCCAAATGGTTTTCTTGGGATTCGAAACCAAACCCAAAACCAGCAAATAGGACATTGATTTAAGATTTTAAAAACTAAAGGGTCACCTTAGGATTCTGGAATCCAAAGCCATATAAATGTAATGTAAGAAGGCTATCACAAGATTCCAAAATAATTAAAAGCAATACTAGAAGATATTCAAAGTCATTTTTGGCCAAATACCAAGGTATTTTACACATGGTTTAAATAACAAGAAATTATAACCAAGGGGAACAACTCACCGTGTTAGAAAATAGCAACATGTACTTCTCCAACACATGGGGTTTGCTTGAGTTTGGATGGTACTGCACCACCTCGTCCCAATTAGAGCAATTCAATTTTTCAATCATTATTCTTTGCATGTGCAACATGGTATTTTGCCTGATGATAGACAAAGAGAAATATTATTCATGATAAAAAGAAAAACATCAATGAATATTACAGATTGTAACATTTAATGGCCTAAAATCTTTTGTGTAGCGGAATTTAGCATGAACATAGTGGGCATTTCATTAGAGTTGATTCCTAATGAGATTTACAAGAGTGCTTGGGTGGAGAGAGCAACAAAAAGCATAACACCTAGTTAGATAGCATCGACAATACTTTCAAAAGAGAGAGCAATTAAGCTATTGACAACAGTTGAGGACCGGATTTGCATGGAGCCGGTCCCCCCTCCAAAAGGCTTTGTATTATGGTTTCTCCCATCAAGAGAGACATTGTACAATACAATTCTTTGTGTTCCTTCAAGACTAGCTAGTGCAATGAAGATGGAAGCTTCATACACCAAGCAAAACACTTAATCAAACACAACTTGAATTATCCCCGTTCTCAGACCCAAGACCTCACACACCTTCGAAGATGGTGAGAGCTAGCAGGGTATGAGAGTAGATTGAGAGGAAAAAAAAGTATCTTACGAGAAAGAAGTACATCTCCTCACATAATCACTCATATTAGCATAGCTTAGCTTAGTAATTAGCTTGGTAGAGAAGATGAGCATGCATTGAAGCTTGGCTCTTGGTTGGATTTGCATCCACATGCCAAGAGAGTGTTGATGTAGGCTTCTATCTCACAAGCTTGGAGTAGGTGATGAGCTCTCCATTAAAGCTTGGGAGGAGATAGAGTATTTTCCCTTCACACATGGTCAAGTGTGAGAGTGTGTGTGTCAATGCCAAGCAAAAATCAGCCCCCTCTCTCTCTTGGGCGAGCCCTAGCTGCTAAATAAGTCTGGCCTTTGCCTCATTGGACCTCCCCAGGTCAAGCCAATAGGGATTAAGCAGCATAAGTGATAGCCTTCTGACATGTGTCCCCCTTTCCCCTTTTGTGAGAGCTTTAGGTAATTAAATAATTAAACTAAACTCTCATTGGACCCCTTTGCCTCCTGGCCAATAGGAATCAGGCAAGCCATGGGGCTCCTGAATGCTCATTGGACCCTTTGGGAGACTGCCCAATAGTCTTCTAGGACACTTAATTCTTATTGGTTTCTTTTATTAAATGTTTTTAAATTAATTAAACTAGATTTACTCTAGCTTAATTCTCATTGGTCCACTTCAAGGGTCTTCCAATAGGAATTGGGCACACCTTGTGGGCATCTGGCCTAGGGAGCTGACATGTGTCCCTCATTCCCTTTGTGTAAAGGGAGCCTGTGTGTGTGTGTGTGGCTTTCTCTCTCATCCCCTAGCTTTGGGGCTCGCCCCCTCCCATGTAGGGATGTAGAAAGACTTTTAGGGCACACACAAAGCATCCAATTTTTTCCTAGGGTTGACCTTTGGACACAACCTTTGAATTTTGGAACCTTAGCATTTTGGAAGTCTTAATGGGCTGAACCTTAGGGTCTTTTTGGCCCATTGTTTCACATGGCTCTTTTGCAGATGGCCCCCCCTTTGGATCCCTATTTTCCCTCCTTTGGATCCCTACTGTGGCCGGTCTGCTAACTTAACCAATATTCTAGCTTTTTCTCCCTTGGCACTTCCCCACATTAAATGATGAGTTTAATATGAGAAAATCATTTAGGAGAATTAGATATTGATTATTATGACATTACCTCTCTCTTGAAATCATAGTCGTCCTCGACTATGGTGTAGAGAAGATAAAGCATATGCATGAGTCCTTTTCTTAGCGGGTAGAGGATCCCTATGTTACCCTACGACATCATTCCATAATGGATGACTAGTCCATTTGGCGCTTGAGAGCCTGAGGCTGCCGCAAGCATGTCTGCACATTAGTCCTATCAGTCTTCCATAGTAGAGTGACAAGCTCTACTTGGTGTTCGGGAGACGTCGTCTCCGCAAACTTGATCTAAGCATGCATACTACTTCATTTTTGTGCACAAATAAAGAAAAAGAGAGTCTTATAAGACAAAAAAAATTTTGTTCATTTTTAACATTTTGTACATTTGCTTACTCTTGGGAAGCATTGTAAGCATTGACAAGGTTTAGGTTATCCTTTAATTGTATGCCTTGCATCCATCTAGCATCTTCAAAAGGATAATTCTTAAACTTAATAAGATATCATCTGATAGTCTTACCGCCTCTTAATACCTTGTCTTCATGTCGGAGAATGGACTCGGGCTGCAGCACCTCCTCGTGGTCCTCGATCTCCGGTGGGTCTTCAATAATTGGTTCTTGAGGTGGCTCTCCTTTGTAAGGCTTTAAGAGGCTCACATGAAAAGCATTGTGTATGAGCCAATGATTGGGCAACTTAAGTTGATAGGCCATCTCATTGATTGGCCTAAGAATCTGGAAGGGACCATAGTACCTTTTTGCTAGTTTAGCATAGTACTTTTGGTGGCCCGTAGGATTCTTGCCCGTAGTGTGCCTTAATCGAGCCTTGGGAAACTTTAACAAGACCCAATCGTTTTCTTTAAAGGCTTGGGCTCTTCTGTGCTTGTCAGCAGCAGCCTTTTGCCTTTGCTGTGAGATAGAGATAGCATCCTTAATCTTTTGAAAAGATTCTTGTAGGTCTCGGCTATACTCATCTGCAGTGAAATCTTCCCATGTACCTTAAGTAGCAAGGGACTTTTTGATCTTCCCTCAATTACCTCGAAAGGTGCTTTTCCCATGGAAGTATGTACAGTGTTATTGTAAGCATACTCCACTAAGGGTAAGCACTTCTCCCATTGGGATCTTTGATCTACTTCCGTTACATAGGCTTTTAGTAGATCGAGAATGGTTAGGTTAGCTATTTCACTTTGGCCATCAGTTTGTGGATGATAGGCCGAAGAGAAGTTTAGCCTTGTTCCTAAATTCTCAAAGAGACCCTTCCAGAAATTACTGGTCATTCTAGGATCTCTATCCGACACTATGGACATTGGCAAGCCATGGTACTTGAAAATTTGTGAAATGAAGAGGGTTGCCATTTGATGGGCTTTGATAGTATTTTTGACAGGTATAAAATGAGCTTGTTTACTGAACCTGTCTACTATCGTCCATATTCCCGTATTCCCATGGATAGACTTAGGCAATCCAAAGATAAAATCCATGGATATGCTCTCCCACGGTGAATTAGGGATTGGCAAGGGTTGAAGCAATCCAAGTTTCTTTCCTCTATCAAATTTTGTCTTTTGACATACCACACATTTGGAAACATACTCATGTATGTTCACTTTCATGGTAGGCCAATAGAAATATGTTTCAATTCCCTTTAGGGTAGATTGAATCCCTCTATGCCCCGCATATGGGGGAGCATGAGATTCATACATTACTTTCTCACGTAGTGAGTTAGTAACGCATAGTCTATTTCCATAGAGAAGATAACCATCTTGTAAAGTAAATGGTTCTTCTTTCTTCCCTAATGCAAGGGCTGAAATCACATCTCTAAAATCGGGATCAATAGCATACTCATCTATCATTAAAGATAGATCATTGTGAGTTGCTATGGAAACCGCATTCACTCTCGGTCGTCTTGAGAGTGCATCGGCTACTTGATTATGCTTGCCAGCAATGTGAGCAATATGAAAATGAAATTGCGAAAGGAAATTTGCCCACCTCATTTGTTTGTCGGAGAGCTTGGTCTGCGTCATGAAGTACTTAAGACTTTGGTGATCCGTTCGCAGAATGAAAGGAGTCCCCAATAAATAGTGCTTCCATGAGTCTAAGGCATGTAGAACTGCAAGGAGTTCTTTTTCGTATATGCCTAGAGCTTGCTCAACAGGATCGAGCCTTCGACTCTCATAGCCTATGGCGTGCCCTTCTTGGAGTAGAACAGCCCCAAGGCAATCACCACAAGCATCACATTGGACCTCAAATGGTTTTGAGAGATCCGGTAGTGTAAGCACAGGTTGAGAGATAAGCTTTTCGAAAGCATTGTTCTCCTTAGCAGACCATGTATACCTAACATTTTTCTTTGTTAGGTCATGTAATGGTCCCGCAATTTGTGAGAACTTTTCTATGAAGCGTCTATAGTATGCACACATACCTATAAAGCTTCTTAGTTCATGAAGATTCCTTGGTTTAGGCCATCCTTTTATTACCTCTAACTTGGATGGATCCATTTGGATTCCATCTTGAGAGATAATGTGACCTAAATATTGAATCTCTTGCAAGAAAAATTCACTTTTCTTTCGATTAACATAAAGTTTATTCTCTCTTAAAACTTGAAATATTACCTGGAGGTGTTGCTTGTGTTCCTCTAATGAATTAGAGTAGATGATAATATCATCAAAGAACACTCCAGTGAAGGTTCGATGAGGTCTGAACAGCTTTTCCATCAAGCGGTTAAATGTGGCTGGTGCATTAGTCAAGCCAAAAGGCATGACAATGTATTCGTAAAGACCAAATGTAGTACGAAATGCGGTCTTTACAATGTCTTGATCAACTATCCTTATTTGATGATAGCCACTTTTTAGGTCAATCCTACTGAAGTAGGTCGATCCTTGTAGCTTATCAAATAGGTCTTCTACCCGTGGAACGGGAAACCTATTCTTGATAGTGATCCTATTTAGTGCTCTATAGTCGACACACATACGATATGTGCCGTCTTTCTTTTGCACTAATAGCACAGGTGAGCAAAATGGAGATGAGCTAGGCCTAACCATGCCCTTCTCAATTAACTCATGCACTTGCCGCATAATCTCATCTTGTTGAGCTTGAGAAACTCTATAAGGAGGTTTGTTAGGCGGTGAACTTCCTGGAAGAAGTTCAATTGCATGGTCGTCATTACCTCGTTTAGGAGGTAGCTCACAAGGGATGTCGTCAATAAAGACATCTTAAAACCCCTTGAGAAAATTGGATAACTCTAATTCCTTTTGGTTGCTTTTATTTTCTTTTGCTAAAGCATTAGGTTCATTTTGAGAATCTTTAACAAAAATCATGTACATGGAAATAGAGCTCTTTATTGACTTGTTGAAAGCTGGTGTATGTACAATGGGGATGGTGTTACCCATCTCCCTAGCATCTATATACATGTCCTTTTCCCTGAACTTAAAGGAGATTCTCCTTTCAGGAAATTTAACATGGGCAGCCAGACGGTCAAACCATGGTGCCCCTAGGATTACATCCTCATGCTTGAGAGGAGAGATAAAGAAGTCCTCTTTGTCCACATAGCCTTGGACATGAAGCCTCAATTTCCCGATTAAGGGAGTGACTGAAGCTTCTTGCCCCTTGAAGGCACTGTCTGCGGGTAGGATATCTCCCATCTCGTAGGATTGTATGCCTAGCTTGGTGGCTAACTCCATAGATATAAAATTGTGAGTAGAACCAGGGTCAAAGAGAATAAAAGCATCATGTTCTCTTACCTTTCCCCAAGCATGGCATAGAGGAGATCCTTTGTGGTGAGTTTGGTGAATCTCCTCCTCTTGGATTTCAACCAAAGAAGCTCTAGGAGGATCTTGGCGGTTGTTCTTTTGGGGACAAGCGCGGTACGCATGCCCTTGTTCGCCGCACTTGAAACACCGGTTATCTTTACGATAACGCTCAAGCTCTTCAGGAGAGAGTTTATTCTTTCCTTTGTAAACTCCCTTCTCTTTAGCTTTGTTGGAATTGCCCTTAGGAGACTTTTGGACATTGTCCTTCCCCTTAGGCTCATTGGAACCCTTGTTTTCCGGGGGCTTATTATTTCTTTTACCCCCCGTTTGGAAATTGATTCGCAAGGCCACCATAGTATGGTGTATTACCGCCGATATGGTACGTGGCCTTTGGGAGTTGACATACTCTGCCATTTCTTCGGTTAAGCCCGCACAAAATTGTTGCTTTTGCTCTCCAAAATCCAACTTTTTGAAGACAGTGGCTTTGAGTTGTAGGTCCCAAAACTTGTCTACATATTTGTGGATGGATTCATTGGGAGAGAGCTTTAAGCTTCGCCATTCGGTGAGTACTTTGTCTTTGGCATCGGTGGCCAAAAACTGCTTCATAATGGAAGCTCTTAAAGCCTTCCATGTTCGTGGAGCTTCACCGTTGGCTCGTAGGCTAGACCACCATTGTCTGGCGGACTTTTGAAAGTGCATAGCTACATGGCGTAGCTTAGAGGACTCCGTGAAGCCCTCATCTCCAAACGCCGCATCGAATTGCTGGATAAAGGCCAAAACTTTGTCTGTAGCACCGAAGGTGCCATCATAGGTAAGGAAAGAGATGCTCTTCCCTCCCTCTTTGAATTTCTTCAGCTTGGACGACCTCTTCCATGCGGCATAGGATTTCCTATGGCCTCTTCTTTTTGATGGTTCAAAAGTTGCACCATCACTTTCTTCAGAAGATGAAGAATTTGAAGAAGGTGGAGAAGAGGGTGACCTCTTTCTCGCCTTTTTCTTGTCTTGATCTTTGTCGTCTTCACCATAGCTTTCATAAGAGGAAGAGGATGAAGAAGATGGAGAAGAGGGTGTCCTCTTTCTCGCCTTTTTCTTCTCTTGCTTTTTATCATCCCTCTTTGAATTATGGCATGGAGAAGAGTGTGATGGTCTTCTCCGCTTTGGTGGTGATGGAGAGCGTTTAGCCCGCCGTCTTCGTGGAGCCATCTCCGCCGAGGTGGCGGGAGACTCGCTTCTTTCTCGTTCCTTTGGTGGAGGCTCTTGAGTTCTCCTTTGGGAAGGAGATGCATCATCAAGAAGTAAGTTCTTGAGCCCTTCATATGGATTCTCTTCTTCTTCCCGAATCGGAGAGAGACCTCTTTTGGTAGTCTCACAAGGAGGCTTCCTAGGTGTTCTCTCGTCATGGTGATGAGCTTGGAGAATCCCGTGAGCACGGAGCTGCCGTTGCACTTCACTTTGGAGAGATGGATTGCCCATGGCTTGTTGAAGCCTAGAAACAAGATAATTAACAAGCATTGAAGCATCATTAGTAGCTTGCTCATGAGCAAAATCAAAGTTATCAACATTAATTTCACTCTCTTTAATATTGTCAGCCATTCTAACAACTTTTAGGTGTAAACTTTTTAGGTGTACTTTGGCACTTCAAGCCCTAGTTGCTACTCCTCTTTACCCCTTTAGAAAAAGCACTCAAGCTAATGTACCCGCGGCTCGAATACCATTAATTGCAAGGAATAGAAGAGAGGGTCTTTCGACACCAAAACAGCACCGGCTCCTGTCAAGCTTCTAATAGCTCAATAGTGGTTAAGCCGTAGGCAAGCCCCGTAGGACTCCACTATTAAGACCATAGCTCTCGACGGTGATGCCCCGTTAACTGCACAAAGGCAGGCGCACTGAAAGGCTGAAAAATCCCTATTCTACTTACTCACAGGCAATTAATAATACCAACCATTTGTAGCTAGCTTGAGGACCTCCCTTCTTGAGCAAGAAAAGAGAAACCTTGAGCTCTGATACCAATGTAACATTTAATGGCCTAAAATCTTTTGTGTAGCGGAATTTAGCATGAACATAGTGGGCATTTCATTAGAGTTGATTCCTAATGAGATTTACAAGAGTGCTTGGGTGGAGAGAGCAACAAAAAGCATAACACCTAGTTAGATAGCATCGGCAATACTTTCAAAAGAGAGAGCAATTAAGCTATTGACAACAGTTGAGGACCGGATTTGCATGGAGCCGGTCCCCCCTCCAAAAGGCTTTGTATTATGGTTTCTCCCATCAAGAGAGACATTGTACAATACAATTCTTTGTGTTCCTTCAAGACTAGCTAGTGCAATGAAGATGGAAGCTTCATACACCAAGCAAAACACTTAATCAAACACAACTTGAATTATCCCCGTTCTCAGACCCAAGACCTCACACACCTTCGAAGATGGTGAGAGCTAGCAGGGTATGAGAGTAGATTGAGAGGAAAAAAAAGTATCTTACGAGAAAGAAGTACATCTCCTCACATAATCACTCATATTAGCATAGCTTAGCTTAGTAATTAGCTTGGTAGAGAAGATGAGCATGCATTGAAGCTTGGCTCTTGGTTGGATTTGCATCCACATGCCAAGAGAGTGTTGATGTAGGCTTCTATCTCACAAGCTTGGAGTAGGTGATGAGCTCTCCATTAAAGCTTGGGAGGAGATAGAGTATTTTCCCTTCACACATGGTCAAGTGTGAGAGTGTGTGTGTCAATGCCAAGCAAAAATCAGCCCCCTCTCTCTCTTGGGCGAGCCCTAGCTGCTAAATAAGTCTGGCCTTTGCCTCATTGGACCTCCCCAGGTCAAGCCAATAGGGATTAAGCAGCATAAGTGATAGCCTTCTGACATGTGTCCCCCTTTCCCCTTTTGTGAGAGCTTTAGGTAATTAAATAATTAAACTAAACTCTCATTGGACCCCTTTGCCTCCTGGCCAATAGGAATCAAGCAAGCCATGGGGCTCGTGAATGCTCATTGGACCCTTTGGGAGACTGCCCAATAGTCTTCTAGGACACTTAATTCTTATTGGTTTCTTTTATTAAATGTTTTTAAATTAATTAAACTAGATTTACTCTAGCTTAATTCTCATTGGTCCACTTCAAGGGTCTTCCAATAGGAATTGGGCACACCTTGTGGGCATCTGGCCTAGGGAGCTGACATGTGTCCCTCATTCCCTTTGTGTAAAGGGAGCCTGTGTGTGTGTGTGTGGCTTTCTCTCTCATCCCCTAGCTTTGGGGCTCGCCCCCTCCCATGTAGGGATGTAGAAAGACTTTTAGGGCACACACAAAGCATCCAATTTTTTCCTAGGGTTGACCTTTGGACACAACGTTTGAATTTTGGAACCTTAGCATTTTGGAAGTCTTAATGGGCTGAACCTTAGGGTCTTTTTGGCCCATTGTTTCACATGGCTCTTTTGCAGATGGCCCCCCCTTTGGATCCCTATTTTCCCTCCTTTGGATCCCTACTGTGGCCGGTCTGCTAACTTAACCAATATTCTAGCTTTTTCTCCCTTGGCACTTCCCCACATTAAATGATCAGTTTAATATGAGAAAATCATTTAGGAGAATTAGATATTGATTATTATGACACAGATCATTATAATTACAAACCTTTCAAATTCTTCTCCCATTTGCTCTAGAGAGATGCTTCCACCCTTCACAAGTGAGAGTAGAGCAATAATCAATGATTTTTCACGTATTCCTTGCAATTGTCTCCATGGTGCTATTTTCATATCTTCGAGGATGGGCTTTGGTGAATCCTCTTTTGAGACACCTTTTCCTTTGAAATATGCATGGGACTTGCTTAGCTTTTGACCCTTTAGATTTCCCTGCTCATGTAGCTTGAAGATGTCCTCTTGTAAGTCCCAAACTTCTCCATCTCGAAAGGCAAGTTGAAAATAGTTGTCATACTATTCAGTATTAGGCTTTTGACTTGCTCCACAACCACCTTTCTTTTTCACTTCAAGGCCACACTTTTCACAAAGTGCTACTTGAAAATTTTCATCGACTTTTCCACCATGCTTTATGGTATCAACCCACTCATTCTTATCTTTTGAATGAAAGACATCTTAAAACAAAAGTCCTTATGGTCAAGGGCAAGAACCTTTGCCTCCTTATCTGTTAAGCTAGCATACACCCAGCACATGGCCATTTTGTATGTGTCCACATGCTCATACTCTGCAGTAAGCTCTTGCTTTGCAATCAATGAGTGAGTGCCCCCAAGAACCCAATATGTATAGGACTCAGCATTGGCCTTTACCTAAGAGTATTTTGTAGGACACTGTTGTCTATCCACCAAAACAAGCAAAGGTAACACAATGGCATTTCAATTGTTTTTCATTATGAACTTTAGGTTATGAACATGCTGTTGAATAACTGCACGAACCTCTAAGGGTCATTTTATTGTGTAAGGATCCATATGTGGACGTTCAATTACACTTATGGGCAAAAATATGGGCAAGGGATCTACCATGTTATTTTGTTTAACCCTTTCTCTCATAACATGATTGAATCTCTTCTATCAGGTAAAGGGGCACCAGGACCAGATGAAACAATCTCTGATTCAAGAAGAAACTTAGACTCTTTTGGTTTACCTGACTTTTTGCTTTGTTTCTTGCTTGTAGAAGGGTTTGCATCATTGTGGAGGGGGGCATGTCCCTTTGAACCTCTTCATCACTAGAAGAACTTGAATCTTCTTCCTCCTCTCCTTCTTCTTCCATGTAGTCGCTTGAAGATGTCTTCTCTGAGCCAAAAAAGCTCTCCATCACTTCAATGAAGGCTCTCCCAAATGTCTACAACCATAAACAATGAAGTTCCTTGAATATTTCAAGCTAAAACACAAAATATAAAAAAGGACAATAAAAATTGAATTCTTACCAAGCCTTGTGTTTGCATGGCATCAATCATCAAGTCTCTTGTGCTTATAGGATTCACTTCAGTGATCTCAAAGTCTTTCAGTAGAACAAGAACGGCAAGGAGACTTGAGTCATTATGTTGAACAAGAAAATGTGTCCTGTTTTTTCCTTTGTGCTCTTGTACTTTATCGATGCACCCAACAAGAGTAAACTTATTGACATCACTTGAAGGTCCTTTATGTTTTTTCCTTTGTGCTCTTGTACTTTATCGATGCACCCAGCAAGAGTAAACTTATTGACATCACTTGAAGGTCCTTTATGTTTCGTAGCAATTAAAAAAGAAGTTGTCGAATCAATCAATTGATTTTGATCCCCAGGACGCCCAATGCAAAACGCACAATCATGCTCATATTTGGGTTTTGCAGGAACATTACCACAAATATTTGTTTCTTTTGAGGTTTGAAGGGTTATTGCTTTTCCTGTAGGTGTGGGTTCTACACTCTTGTCCTTTGGCTCCTTTTGGTGATGCTCTCTAGTGAGCTCAGTCGACGGCTCACAAGGAAATTGTTCTGCAACAAGAAGCTCCCAACGAGAAGAACGAAGAGGACTTCTAAAAAGCCGTGTTTCTTGAAGGCATGGGATTCGTGGTGCAGGAAATTGCTGAGAAGACATTAGTGTACCTGAGTGCCCCCCTGAGCTTGAACCTAGTTGAGGTTGACCAAAAGTTTATTGCTTTGAAGTCACTTTAAGCCTTTTACTTGCTTGAAATTGTTGCGAGTGAGATACCATGACCTTCAAAAAAGACACAATCATGACAAAGAAATATTAGCATATAGACAAAATAAAGTATAAGAATGCATCATGATGCCAAACATTGAAATAAAAGATGTAGAATCTGGGTTTGTAAAGAGCCTCTTGTAGACTTCATAGTTTAGGATTGTGGAATCTCCCTATACAGGAAAGTGTTGTGTGCTATCTAGATCTTAGTAGAACGTTAAAAAAAACGATGCTTTGGAACTTCAGAGTATCTATGGTAAGGATAAAGAAACAAATATTTTTACAAACACGTCTATACTCAAGTGGATTCTAGAATCCATTTGGAATACCAAAGAAGCACGAAGGGGACATAACAATCGAGCATATTGGTCAATGTTAGAAGAGAAAAAATGACAATAGGAAGACGGCGAGTGCATGCTGTCTCAAATTTGTTTTTGATAACGAACATGCACATGTCAGATCCATCATACCATCAAAACACTCTCGGCCTCGACGCACACTGCAGCCGCAAAGCCGCGTGTGTCGAGGCCGACATTGTTTTGATGGCATGATGGATCTGACATGTGCATGTTCGTTCTGAAAAAAATTTGAGACAACATGCACTCGTTGTTGTCCTGTTGTCGTTTTTGCCCTCTGCGCACCACTAAGGTGCTCTCTTTTTCATGATCTGTGCATGGCATTTACTGAAAAAAACCAATTGCGTACCTTTTTTCCTGATTGTGTCTCTAGACACTACTGCTTCTCTTGTCTTCTCACATTTGCTAGAGGGGTGTGTCTGTGTACATTCTTTGCCTTAAACGTTCTAGTTTTTGGATTCCAGAATCCTTTTTTTTAAAAAAAATTGGATTCTGGAATCCACAGTCTCTATAAAAATGGATTTTGAAATCCACAATTTTTGTAAAAATTAAATTTGGAGACCAAAGTCTAGGTAAAAACGGATTTTGAAATCCACAATCTACGTAGAAATGGATTCTAGAATCCACAATCTCCATAAAAACGGATTTTGGAATCTAGTTTTACAAAAATTTGGATTCCAGAATCCACTTTTTCTTGGACTTAAATTCTAGAATCCTGTTAGTTGGATTCCAGAATCCAAATTTTCACCACATTGGCTTCCGAAATCTACCTTTTTAACAAAATTGGATTCTAAAATCCAATAACACCAAAGATTGCACAAACTTGGATTCCAGAATCCACGTTGATTGACAAGTTGCATTTCAAATGCAATATTGGCCTTAAAAGTTGGATTCTAGAATCCAACTTTATCATAGGCTTTGATTATAGAAGAAGTTATACTACTCTTGTCTTTCTTGAAAAAATTGAACCAGTAAGACATGTCTTTTTGTACAATTTAGTTTTTTTAATTGAAAATATTTTAAAAGTTTGTTGTTTTATGAAAATAAACAAAAGGATTCTAGAATTCAAATCTTTGTTCCACTTTAGATTTTAGTCATTATATTGTGCTTCACTTTTTGAAAAAATTACTTATTAAAAAACACAGTTTGTTTTAGCCCTAAAATTTTTTAAGTGACCTAGTTGTTCTTCAAATTTTCTACAATTTAGCCTAAAAACGTCAATACATAAAATTCAAGAATTTTAAAGACTTAAAAATACTAAAACCTTTGAATTATTGCTCCAAATATTGAATAATCCAAAAATTATTGCTTACCTTGAAAAAGGAATTGTTAAAAAGAAGCGCAATTGCAAGCACGTGCGATGAGTGCTGTAGAGCTTGGAATACAACTTCTACATGTGAAAAATGAGAAATGAGACCTTCATCCCCTTTTAAAGCCTCTTATTTTTTAATATAATATATTTTTACTAATAAATTTTATTAAAAACCCCCTGTTAAGTCTCCCTTTAGAGCTATAATCATGCACGTTGCTTCATTTTGTTTGTCACACTCTACCAAATGGAGCTTCTAATTAGTCCTAGTAACGTAGAACCTTTTTGTCCTTCTATGTCACTAACACCTTCTATACTTTTCTTGCTAGTGAGGAAACTCCAATTTCTAAATGATGCTCAAGAAGAGTTTCTTTTGATGTGGTGGAAGAAGAACTACAACATCTTCATGGGAATAAAGCAGTTAACAACACATACCATGAGCAATGACGGACTCAAGGGGTAAGAGGTCAGAGAAAACAACAATTTCTTTCAAGGTGAGAAGTTCGAGCAACATCTAGAGAGTTTTGTTGTGCCAAAAACTATTTGAGAAGCTTAGGGTTTCAGAAAATCCAACAAGAGCGTAGCATTTTTTTCAACTTAAAGAGGGGTCCACAGAATGTATTCTTGAGGTCATGTATACGTTGCTTCACCTCCTCAACAAAATAGGCTGTGTCGGATGTTGTTGTTTATAGAGCGAGTTTCCTAAAGGTATTTGGCATAAGCAAGTTAAGAATTCAAAAAATCATATCGAATGTGAGCCAAGAGAGTGTTTCTTTAGCATTTAGCACACATGAAACCCCCCAATATTGTTTCCTCAAACAATGGTTGGGAAATTGCATCAACTTTAATGGAGAAGTGCTACCTAACTCAAACTTCACACGTCTACCCGGCAACTTTAATAAGCAAGAGGTATACAATTTACATGTGGAGTCACAAAAAGATAGTCTAAGCTCCACTCTTTTGCTACCATCTTTCTGGAAAATTTGGAGATAAGAATTTAATAATGTTAAAATTCCCAAGAAGAGCAGGATGGGTGTTTGCCATATATGCGCAGAGTTGAAAGGAAAGCGAGACACAACAAAGACTATGGAGGAGAAATGTAAGTTATTCTATTTTGGTTAGTGAAATTAAATTACTTCTCTCCAAAATTTCAAAAATCTAACACTCTTCAAACTCTTTTACAGTGCCCATTCTACCAGCATTGAAAATTCACAGGGAGCAACAAAGTACAGAGCTCCAAAAGCTAGCAAAGCACAGGAAAAAGTGTTTAGAGAAGAAAGAAAAATATCTAGTCCTATTCATCAATGGCATGGATCAGAAAAAAACAATGTTGCCACATTTTAAATCTCAAAGAGGAAAACTTCATCGATCTCCATGTCTTGGAGCCTTAGTTTTCAATGGTGTCATGTCATCAAGGATCTTTATTAATTTTCCAAATATTCATAATGATCCTAATTTGACAATCACCATCATTTAGAACATCATTGAAGAATGGCAAGGTGAACTACCACCTGTCCTCTACTTACAACTTGATAGCACTAGTAGAGAAAATAAAAACCAAGTTCTCCTTTCATACTTGAATATGCTCGTGCAAAGGAAGATATTCAAAAAAGTGAAGCTTGGGTTTTTACTAATGGGACACACACATGACCAGATTGACCAAATGTTTAGTAGGTTCTCGATCAAGTTGGCAAAGAAAAGTGCATTTGGCCTTCCACAAATCTGTGTCTTGCTGGAAGATGCCTATGTTCCCAAGCCCTCCATTAAAATTGTGGAAGAAACATATGATTTTAGGTATTTTTTGATTGGTGCCGTGACAAACATGCCATCATTTGCACATCTTAATGATCATAGTTTTCAACATCAATTTAGAATCAAAGTAGGTAGAGGAACAGACTCTTATGTGGTGTAAAAAATACTCAAACTCTAAAGATTGGTTGCCGGCGGAGGGCTTGAAGTTCTTATTGTTTGTTCCTGATTGTGAAATTCAACGAGCAAAGTACATGTTGCTCTTTACAACAAGTGGGACACAAAAAGCTGAGAGGGAAAACTGCCCTATTGATCATCTACAATGCCTAATGAGATCAAGAGACAATACATGGTGCAAATGTTTATTTCCTAGCAAGCTCTCTAGAATGGTGGGAGAGTTTTTTTACACAGAAAGTGAAGCTGGTTGAAGAGGTCAAGGATGACACGTTTCAGCTTGAACATGCATTTGCGTGGTATCATGGTGGTCTTTGCAAAAGGAGTGGTAATGTTGTGGCTAGTGGTGTAAACAATTTGCAAATTTCAGCAGATTTGTTATCTCTCATTCATGGAGAAATCGGGGAGATGTATGTTGTCCTAAGGAAGAGCACAAAACGTCGACAACAAGAGAGAGAAATGTGGGAAGGAGATGTAAATGAGATAAAAGAGGGCACAATGATTGCAATTCTTGCCACAAATGATGAAAATGATCATCCCTTTTGGCTTGCAAAAGTCACAAAAGTTTTCAGAGAGCACGATGTATCGAATGGCATGGAAGTGCATTGGTACCGAACAACTGTAGAAGATCCATTGGAAGGAAAATATGATCCTGAGATGGTGAAACCAAGCAAAAAGGGGAAAGAATCAGGAAGTACTCGTCCTATGGACACACTTAATCTAGAGGATGTGGAAATCCTTGTGTATGGGTTTGACTTAAAGAAATTTGGTCACTTACGCAGAACAACCATTGAGATGTTGAAGCAAAAGGTCAAAGATCTCTCCTAGACATTACAAGGGGAATTTTTCTCCTTTTCTATTGTAGTTTATTTTGTCTTGGAATCATTAATGAAGTGTGAAGGTTTTGCAATCCCTTAAATGAAGTGATTTTTTAAAATTTCTTTTAATTCTAGTGCTTAAGTGAATTTTATAATGTCTAAACATGGGTATTTTTTTTTAAAAAAATGAAGTAAGTCATAAAATAATATGGTATATTTTCAAATAATCTTCAAAATGTGGCCCTTTTATCATGTTTCTTGGAAAATTGGACTTGATTTGTCGTTTGCATGATTTTTTTGTCATTTTTCATGACTTGTTGTTTGTAACAAAGTATCTTTGTGGATATGTAAAGGAGATGGAGCTTCATCGAGTGCCCAAAGCAAAGATGGTGCAAAGTTTTGAACTAGTTGTGGTTCCCGAGATCAGAGAGCATGTAAGGGGAATTAGAAATGAGCATGGGGCAACTTGGGAAGCATTCAAATTAGCCTTGAAAGAAGAGTGTTTCATGGAAGACTCCGAAAGGGTGACAAAGAGGACTTTTCTAGAGTGGGTAGTTTGACCAAAAGAGGGACTTTTGCCTACAAATTGCTAAGGGAATTTGAACGCCGCTATGATCAACTTTCAAGGACTGAGAAGGCTACCCTAAACTCACAAAACACAAAGCTCTTTTTGCAAGCTGCAGGCAAAGAGATTCAAGAGAAGTTAGAGTTACTGCTTGAGGATAAGAATGCAGAACATGGCTTAAAGACTGATTGGAATGAGGTCGAAGATGCAATTTCACTGCTAGCCAAGCGACAATGATGAAGAGACATGATGATCATCAACCCTACTCAAGCCCCAAGTGTTCCCGAGAGTCCCATGAAGCCTATGATTGTGGTTCCAAAGAGTGAAAAATCCATCCTTGATGATATTGTTAAGGGAATGCAAGAATTGAAGTTAAAGCTTGCAAGGCTAGAAGGAAAGTGGCAACCATCAAGACAATCTATAGGGAAAAGACCTCAAAACAGAGAAGGATTTGTAAATAGATGCATATGTGTGATAGTACCGACCATGGAAGGAGGAATTGTGAAAGTTCCAAATTCTTTTGACAAAGGAGCTTGTTTTCTTTAAAGATGGAAAGATTCACTTAAGTGAAACAGGTAAGCTCTTGGGAACAAACTTTGGCAAAGGTGGGATGAAGAAGCTAGTTGAGGACATGGCTACTAGCCATGCCATTCAATGGTTGAGGTTGCTGCCTATGGGCTGAAGGTGGAGCCTATTAAGCAAAATGGATCATTAAAGGCTGGAGAAGAGGAATCTTATGGGATTGGAGATCTATGGTCATGTGCAATAGAATCTTCTATGAAGGGTAAAATGACTAAAGAGGTTTTGTATGAAGCTGGCACTACAAGAGGTCGACTAAATTCTGGCCATATTACTAGAGTCACTCGCAGGCATCGGTATATGTGTAGGTATGTATGGAGGGAGCTAAAGTTTTTAAAAATTTTGATTTACAAATTCCGATGGCGGCTGTTCCGTCGCCTATTCTGACGTCAGCACGCCTGCACTTTTCAACACTCGCTCCGGTACGTTTTTCAACGCCTATACCGATTTCTGTATTGATGGTACCTACAAAAAACAAAATCACGGGCTTTTTCTGTGCATTTCTCTTCTTCTTGCACCTTTTCTCAAGCTCTCTCCTTCCTCACCTCTAGCAGATCTGGAGCGAAACAAGCTGTCAGACGTGCTAATCTTGATTGTGGGTAAGGTGAGATTGTTTTCATGATTATTTGTAGATTAGGGTTTAGGGTTTAACTTTGTGTTTGTGTGTGCATTTTTGTAGGTTCCAGGACATTTACAACTTCTTTTATTGCTCAAATAGGATGAATGTGAGTGCTCAAACCTCTAAATGCATATTAAATTTATTTAAATTAATTTCTATGTTAAGAAAATAAAATTTCATGCTTTAAACTTTGAATGCTTTAAAAGAAATTATGGTTTGTGATGTGAAATTTCATTTTGCATTATGCAAAAAATTTGTTTAGGTTTATGAAAATCCTTGTTTTGAAGAAATTTTGTTTATGTTTTAGGTTAAGTTTAGGTTATAAGTTAAGTTATGTTAGATTAGGTTATGTTATCTTATACGTTAGGTTAGGTTAAGTTAAGCTATGTTAGGTTAGGTTAAGTTATCTTATACGTTAGGTTAGGTTAAGCTAAGCTACATTAGGTTAGGTTAAGTTAAGTTAATTTAAGCTACGTTAGGTTAGGTTAACTTAAGCTACGTTAGGCTAAGCTACATTCGGCAATACGGCAAGCCATAGAGCTTACCTACACTGCATGTTAAAAACAACACAATGGCGATCCGTTCGTCAGTACGGCAAGCCATAAATCTTACCCACAATGCATATGCATTGTGGGCAAGCTCTATGGCTTTCCATACTGACGAACGGATCACCATTATGTTGTTTATATGTCCACGAGCGGTTTTCAAGTTGTTGGGTGGATACGGACACAGGCATATGCACACCAAACCCGGTGGACACTCTAGTTTTTCAGAAAAAACCCTATAATTCAGCCTAAGATGAGTTGTAATCATGATGAGATTACACCATCCCCTTTTTATTTTTTTTGAGTCTACCTTTTGTAAGAGGCCGGATGGCCATGGAAAAGCCCCCTAACGTTTAAAGTCAAAACCCTTAGTTTTGAACGGGAGATTATCATTAGCAAAAAGAATAAAACATGCACTCTGGAGGCTTCTTGTGACTACAACTTGTAATCATCTTTTCTCGTGAACGGGTAATCAGAATCCTATTCTGAATAGCACATTGCGTTCCTTGTCTCTTGCTCTACAATCTAAATGTAATCATTTCCAATCCTGCTATGGTTCGCGACGTACTGTTTGTGAGCTAAATGCATTGATTTGGGAGTTAATATGGTTGTTTTTTGATGTTTTGACCATGGATAAGTGTTTCTATGCTTAAGGTGGATCTTTCCAAGTACTTTTGTTTCAGTTTTTTGCACATTTTTTGTGATGGATCGTGATTTATGTACCTTCCCAGATGGTGACATAACTTGGTACGATTAGGCCCATAAGTGTTGTGATACCTCTCCTTAAGTTTCGTGAGATCCTAGATTCGTTTGGATACCGAAAAGGCGTGATTACGTTGAGTAGTGAGAATGGACGCATACTGATTGTATGACTAGGAAGTGGTTGATTTGCTTTTGTCGTACGAACAAGTAGTCCTTAAGTTCACTTTGGTGAGATTGACACTCTCATTAAGTCTCCGTGCCCCACCCCGAGTCGCTTCCTTGCATATTGACATTATGTTAGTACAAAAGAGCTATGCTGCAAACGTTCGTCGTGGCGACCCGCTAACATTGGCGCCGCTGCCGGGGAGACGGATCCTTAGGAGGTGAGTGACTCAGTGTACAAAACACAAAAACGAAAAAACAAAAAATCTCCCTTCAAGCTTTTGATAATCGTTCCGCATACCCATAGACAGTGAAGCAGCTAGACATAGGTTTAGTGCTTAATAGAGACTGGAGTCCGAGACGAGCCAGTGCTATTCCTTAAGAGCAAAGAAAATTGTGAGTGAAGTACAAGCTAGTATTTCGTTCTTTGATTTTTCACATGCTTGGAAATTAGGGCTGTTCCACCACACACATTGTTGTTATTTCTATACTGTTGAGTTCAATTATGTTTGCATTTTCATTTCAGTTTTAGGAGTAGGTTAGGTAACAAATTACACCATCATTTGTGGCCAAAAGGATTGAGGGAAAAACTGTCAAAAACCTTATTTTGGTGTTGAAAACCATAACTCGGAAAAATTGAAGAAGTAATGGTCAGAGCTTCAAAACTGGACCAAACCCAGTAAAATTTTAAGAAGGGGATAAAAACACTTGTTGAAAAAGACTGTGCAAAAACCTGTCAAAAATCTTGTCAAACATGGATCGCGATCCATGTACCTTTTTGGCAAAATGTGCTAAAATTATTTCCTTTGCTAAGAACACGCTCTCAAGCATCAGAACCTTGAGTTTGGTGAGAAAAAGAGGGCTAGAAGATCATAAAAATCAAAATATTGGGGTGAGCATACCAAAAACCTTCAAAGAAAGGAAAAAACAAGAAAAAACAGAACTTTTATTTGTCCAAATCCAAAAAGGGAGGAGAATTGGGACCAACTAGAAGCAAGGAATCCACATAACCAAATTTTATGCCCAAGTGCTTCCCAACATGGATCGTGATCCATGTTCCAGGTAGACATCTGACATCAACATTTGACCAGTGCACTCCTGATTATTAGTTGAACAACTTTTCCAAAAGGAGCCATAGACAAAAAGTGAAAAAAGCTGGTCAAAATACCAGAAAAGAAGTGGTTTGCAAAAAACTGTAAAACAGACACAAAACTCTGCTTCTCACTTGGAAAAAACTGACCAAATCCAAAAAGACTTGGGGAATAACATCATCATACCTTGTGTGATCAGCTCACAAACTGTCAGTCCA
The DNA here is from genome assembly GCF_014529385.1 of Adiantum capillus-veneris. Lineage (NCBI taxonomy): Eukaryota > Viridiplantae > Streptophyta > Polypodiopsida > Polypodiales > Pteridaceae > Adiantum > Adiantum capillus-veneris. The sequence continues at coordinate 37,054,224 of NC_140940.1, forward strand.
AAATCTTGCCAAACATGGATCGCGATCCATATATCTTTTTGGAAGTTTGAGCTGATAAAAGACAAGCACGGAATTGATAACAATTGGAGCACTTTCTCCTAAAGGACCCTTATCAGAAAATTTCAAAAAGAGGGCAAAAGGTGGCAAAAATCAGGTCAAGGGGGGAAACCACTGACATAAACCCTAAAACTGACTTTTGTCTATCCTAAAAAGCTTCAAAGCATTCAAAAACCATATAGTCAAGATCACTAGGCCAAGGACTAGCTGTGGGACAAAATTCAGTGTATTTTGACACAAAGGAACATAGATTGCGATCCATGTTCCCCTGGCACAAAATTGACACCAAACAAGTACCATAGCTAGATGTTGACATGTCAACCTTTCAACAACGCTTCCACAAAGATTCCATGAAGATTCCTCAAAGATTCTCTAAAGATTCCATATAAAGATGTTGATGAAGTGATGAAGATGAAGATGGATGCTGTAATGTGAAGATACAAGCTCATGGACATCATCGAACATCCCGTTATTATTATTTTGAGCCATTACGGCCACTTTTGTAATGTTTACAGGAACTTCATATTTTAAGTCGGCAATTGTATTTTGGCCGCAGATGCTTGTTGGATGAGCAAAGCCAGCTCATGGTGTTGTAATTAAGCTCTATAGAAGCCTAGGGACAAATCAGGTCATTTTGGCCGGACATTAGGTTTTCTAAGGCTTAGTATATAAACCAAACCTAAAGCTTTGTAAAGGGACTTCTAATAATCTTATCTTCGGTGTTGAGATTGGGAGACTGCGAGAGAGTGAGAGAGTGTGTGTGTGTGCTACAAGAGCTATGGTGGTCGGAATCGCGAACGGAGAGCAGCAGATGTTGCCCACAAGGAGAGCTACGCATTGATGCTTACATCACGCGCGTTCGTCTGTGTTTTGGCAGATTCACCCGTGAGCTACTTTTGGAGTTTCGGTGAGTAAACGTTGTCAGTTTTTGCATTTCAGCATATCCAGGCAATCATAGCGAGTAGAGCTACGCATTAGGCATGTTAGATTTTAGAAATAGTGACCTGTAAAATCCGACGAGACATACTACGCGTTTTTTGCACGGAGGGTATTGGGTTAGGATTTGTGATCAAAGACCTAAGGGATAGCGGCCTTCCAGTGTGTGTAGGACTTCCCTTCAGTTTTGTGAAGTTTCGAGATCATTTGATGGGCTTTTGGCTTACGGTAGCATCATAGGAGACTCTCACATTCACAAAACCGATGGCATGTAGATTTGATATCCTTGTAGGAAGTAGTCATTAGTCGGTCGAGTAGAGGTTGACACCCTTTTCTTGCTTCCACGCGCCTGCGGGTCGAGCTTCGTCCTCAATTGACATTATATGTTAGGTGAGTTCTCGCTATGCTAACGTCCGTCGCGGCGTATCCGCCAACATTGGCGCCGTTGCCGGGGACGAGGGCCCTAAGTAGGTGACCGAGACTAGTCCTTGAGGATAGAGGTCCCTCTGTCTTGCCAGAGTATATTCATTCTTTTAGATAGGATTGGAGAGTGGTGGACTCTTTTGGTCTTAGAGGGAGTTTAGGGAGCGTGTGTCTGGCCTAGATCCTTCGACTTAGGTAGTATTAGGTAGGAGATAGGTGTGGATTGATAGGGAGTTGGTGAGGTGGAAGAGGTGAAAAATCAGCTAGAGAGTCCTTGTGAGGCTAGAAAGCAACTTGAGCATCAAAAGTTTCACCATCCCATGATATGAGTAGGAGTAGAGTAAGTAGGACGTACTGATTTTGATCTTGAGCATATCATGCATGTCATATTTGCTACTAGGCTCATCAAGGTTGTGAAATCATAAAATCAAGGAAAAAGTAAAATTGCATTTGGATGCTTGCTTGATGATTGATAATTGCTGTGAGTAGTCCAAAGGGGTTGGCAGAGCTTAAGAGAAAGAACTGAAAAAATCACAATTCTGTCATTGGGGACATCCTACGTGTAGGATGTTTCTAGAGGTAAAACTATGAAGATTTTGAAAATTTTGAGGTCACCAGTGTGTTCAGTGGTGGGTATGTTTTACCCTAAGAACATGTTGAGTTGAGTGTTTTTACATGTTTTTGGTGTCCAAAAGTCAAAAGGCGAAGCTAGAAAGAGAGAAAAATTCATAAAGTGCTTGTTTTGAGTGATTGTTGTGCTTTTGAGTGTCGTTGGTGAATGATATCAAGTGTAGAGACCATAAAGAAGCATCAGAAATACTTGAGTCAGGAAAATTATGCAAGAGACATCCTACGCGTAGTATGTCTCTAGGGCCATTTGGGGCAGGAATTTGGAAATTTTGACGCTACCATAGTGTTTATTAGGTGGGTTTTACCCTAGGTACACCTTGAAACGAGGAGTTTGACCTTATTTCGGCTTCAAAAAGGCAAAAGATGGTGAATACCAGACATCCTACCCATTTGATTTTGGGGAGTGATTGAGAGACCTAAACCATAAGCTAACTTCGTACACATGTTCTAAAAGTGTTTCTAAGGGTGTCTACCAAGTTTCATCTCATTTGGACACTTAAGTTGGAGTGAAGAGCTGTTTTTGGCAAGATTTGAGTCCGAAAGAGCTGTTTTGGATGATTTTGACATTCAAATGAAATTCTCAGCATACCAAGGTGTTGCTAAACTTGAGGAGAATCTCTGGAGTAGATCTTGCTTCATTCTAAGCAGAAACAAATTAGGGCGTAGTATGTCTCCAGGGGGTTTTTGGGCAAGAATTTGGGAGTTTTGAGACCACCAGTGTGTTCAGAGGGTAGGTTTTACCCTAGGATCATGTTGACTTGAGTGTTTTTCCATGTTTTTGATGTCCAAAAGTCAAAAAACGAAGTCAGAAAGCGAAAAACTCATAAATTGCTCGTTTTGGATGATTTTGACATCCAATTGAAATTCTGAGCATACCAAGGTGTTGCTAGACTCAAGGGGAACCTTTGAGCCAAATCTTGCTTCATTTTGAGCAGAAAATAATTTGAGCGTAGTATGTCTCCAGTGGGTTTTTGGGCAGGAATTTGGGAATTCTAAGACCACCAGTGTGTTCAGAGGGTAGGTTTTACCCTAAGTACGTGTTGAGTTGAGTGTTTTCCCATGTTTTTGATGTCCAAAACTCAAAAGGTGAGTGTATGTGACAAGTTTCATCTCAATTCGATGAGTAAAATTGAAGATTAAGCGGATTTTAGCGTTTTGTACAAGACAAAGGCAAGAATAGCCAGCTTTTGGCATCCAAACCCAAATCTGAGTATACCAGTGGGTTGCTTGACACTGGGAGAGTCTTAGGTTCAAATTTGGGCCAATTCTGAGTAAATAGACATCCTACCCGTAGGATGTCTCTTGCATGATTTTGAGGCCAAAACCCTACTATGACCATACCATAGTGTTGTATAGCCTTATATAAGCCTGCTAGTCAAGTTTGATCCAATTTGGAGCTGATTTGACTTGAAAATTCACAAGATCAGACATCTAGCTTCTGAAACAGATTCTTGAGCAGTTGACCAGCCTAGAGGTGTCAGAAACAAAAAAGAGAGGATACCTATGGGTTCAACACACCAAGGGAAGTCTCTAGACCAAATTTTATTCAATTCCGAGCAAAAAGCCATCATACCCGTAGGATGTCTCTAGGCTAGTTTTGGGGTCCAACTATAATTTTGACCATACAGGGGTGTTCACAGTGTCACAATGATCCCAAATCTTCTTTTAAAATTGAATCTGGACTCATTTTGACCATTCTAAATTGCATTTCACTATTTTGGCCATCACTTTCACAAACGTATTGGATTGGAAAAGTTTTTATATCAAAACATAGCCTACGAGCGCCACTACAGATCTTAGAGCAAAACTTGTAAGGTTCCCAACCCGTCTACACCGAGATCGGGATGGGATCCTTGACAGGTCTCTAGGCCTTATAAAAATCGGAGTCTCTAGACCAGAAAAATCCAAGGAATAAACCTTTGCCATTGACAATGGCTTGGGTCTATAGCCTTAGAAGAAGACCTAGTCCGGTCTCGCAGCGAAAACGGGATAACATATTAACAATCCCAAAAGTCTTTCGGCCCTATAACTTCCACATATTGGGCTAAGGTATCCCCAACCAACGCTTTTTTCCCTCTAACAGATGTGAGGGCAAAGCCGTTGGTGGACTCCTCTCCAAGTGAAGAAGTTTCCTAAACGTTTTTGCGCGAAGGGATGGATAGTTACCTGACTAATCAGGTAACTATCGGGTGGACTTGACTAATCAGGTCCACCCGTCCTTGATTGACAACCTTAGTCAATCCCCACTTGCCACCCCGCACTCACACAAGATTCATTTATCTTATTATCACATTGTTTTAACATTTAAAATACTGGTTTCTTTTAACGTTCCATCACAGTAAATCCTTGAAGACGGCATTGAAAGCATTCCTTTCGAAAACAGACATCTTTAAACTTAAGACAGGGTACTGTCAATCAAAACATTGTCCATAATAACCATGACCAGTACTCTTCTTGTCTCAAGACCACCTAAGGGTGAAAAACGACACCCCTTCCTTATTCAAATCCAGAGTGGATAAACCCCCACCCAAGGTTCCGGGTGCCCATACACCAAACAAGTTGCCCATACAACCGGGCGGCTCCCCTAGGATTAAAAAAATGGTATCCTAACTTATGTAGAAACATCAAGACATGACACGGAGTAGAAACTCAACGTTCATGGGGGTAACCGACTTATCCGTGGCTAGAAAGCCAATCATTATCATCAAAATATTCCAAGGAGTCGGAGGTGTCTTGAGACAAGCTGTCTTAAGGATGATCAAACATATCTTTCCTAATTCAACCAGTTTTAACCCAAGCAATTCTTTCCTACATTATAAACAATTCCACGTTGAAAGTTACCTTCCGTTTTCAGTAGGTTTATCCTTCTTACGTATGCAATGCTAACTTATAAAAGAACTTAAACTAATTAAAGACTTAATTGGATAATGGGACACCCACCTAGGATTGATTGGCCATCTGCTGCTGCGCTCGCGCCTAAAAACTCTCCTCCGTAGGCCTACTACTAGCCCCGACTTCGTCGTCGTGCGACTCTCTAGTTCGTTTTGAAGCTACGTTCTCATCATCAGATGTAGGATTTGCTCAGGTTCTTTTTCTTGTGCCATAACTTCTTATCCTTATAAAAAGGTCGTCTAATCATTAGGTAAATAATTCAAAATCTAGACTTAACCTTTGTATTCAACTGTAACCCACATCCAAAGTTAAATTTATAGTCTTAATTGATAAATTCTTAACCTAGTAATTTCTCATTTGTCTATATAGGCATGATAACTTTTTCCACCGCTTTCCTAAGGGTTTTCTAAGCTCTCCTAACTTTCTTATAATTTTCTATATCTTTTTCCTAATTTTTCCATCAACTTTTAAGCTAATAATCTACTTATTTTGGGCTTAATATTTATTGTATTTAATTTCTCTTAAAGATTTAATTTCATAAACTTGATATCATAGGTTTATACTTACTATAATTTTTCTAAAAACTTTTAACCACAAAGTCTATTTATTTTAATTAATCATTTGCTAAAAATATGACTTTTGGTCAATTATAATTTACTAACCTCACTAATTAACTATGGTATAATTACCACAAGTAGATAAGGATATATTTGACCTCTACTATTTATCTTATTATTTTCCAACTTAATTATATAATTTCCATCGTCAATTTTCAGCTAAAATTAGAATAATTTAACTTAGATAAATATCTATACTACTTTTCTAACATTGGCATAATTATCACAGCCTCTTTACTCTATAATACAGCTCTGATAAATAGCATGTAATTAGAGCACATGATTTACTAAATTTCCTCTTTAGTGTTTAGCTAGAAAAAGTATAATTTGACTCAGATAAATATCTATACTACTTTTCTAACCTTGGCAAAATTATCACCACCTCTTTACACTATAATACAGCTCTGATAAATAGCATGTAATTATAGCATATGATTTACTAAAGTCCCTCTTTAGTTTTTAGCTAGAAATAGTATAATTTGACTTAGATAAATATCTATAATACTTTGCTAACCTTGGAATAATTATCACGGCCTCTTTACCTTATAATATAGCTCTGATAAATAGCATGTAATCATATAGCATGATTTACTATATTCCCTCTTTAGTTTTTAGCTAAAAATAGTGTAATTTGACTTAGATAAATATCTATACTACTTTTCTAACCTTGGCATAATTATCACGGCCTCTTTATCTTATAATACAACTTTGATAAATAGCATGTAATTATAGCACATAATTTACTAATTTCCCCTATTTAAATTACTCAAAAAACAGGGTATTTTAGCTAAAGTAATTAGCTAGATTAATTTTATGAACTTCTTCTAATTATCATGAGTTCTTAAACACCTAATTAACCACTGATAAATATATCAAAACACCTAATTAACCATTGATAAATATATCAGAACATTTGAAATCCATTTACTAATTTCCCCTATTTCAATTACTCAAAAAACAGAGTTTTTCTACTAAATTAAATAGCTAGATTAATTTTTTGAGCTTCTCATAATTATCACGGGTTCTTGAACACCTAGTTAACCACTGATAAATATATCACAACATTTGAATTCCATTTACTAATTTCTCCTATTTAAATTACTCAAAAAATAGAGTATTTTTGCTAAATTAATTAGCTAGATTACTTTTCTAACATTTTCCTAATTATCACGGGTTTTTGAACACCTAATTAACTGCTGATAAATATATCACAACATTTGAAATCCATTTACTATTTTGCCCTATTTAAATTACTAAAAAAACAGGGTATTTCAGCTAAAGTAATTAGCTAGATTAATTTTCTAAGCTTCTCCGAATTATCAGGGGTTCTTAAACACCTAATTAACCACTGATAAATATATCAAATTATTTGAAATCCATTTACTAATTTCTCCTTTTTAAATTACTAAAAAAACAGGGTATTTCTGCTAAAGTAATTAGCTAAATTAATCTTTGTGAGCTTATCCTAATTATCACAGGTTCTTGAACACATAATTAACCACTGATAAATATATCATAACATTTGAAATCCATTTAATAATTTCCCTTGTTTAAATTGCTCAAAAAAGCACATTTCTGCTAAAATAATTAGCTAGATTATTTTTTTGAGATTTACCTAATTATCATGGGTTCTTAAACACCTAATTAACCACTGATAAATATATCACAGCATTAAAAATCCATTTACTAATTTCCCCTATTTAAATTGCTCAAAAAACAAGGTATTTCTGCTAAAATATTTAGCTAGATTAATTTTCTGAACTTCTCATAGTTATCACGGGTTCTTAGACACCTAATTAACCACTGATAAATATATCATAGCATTTAAAATCCATTTACTAATTTCCCCTATTTAAATTGCTCAAAAAATAGGGTATTTTTTCTAAAATAATTAGCTAGATTAACTTTCTGAGCTTATCCTAATTATCACAGGTTTCTTAACACCTAATTAACCACTAATAAATATATCACCAAATTTGAAATCAATTTACTAATTTTCCTTATTTGATTTTCTCAAAAATTAGAGTAATTTTACCTAATTAATTAGGAAAATTACTCAGAAACTTATAGGATAATTTTTCTAGCTTAATGACTATCTAATGCAACTCTACTAATTACCTCAACTTAATCTAAGATTAATTAATATTTTTATTATTAATTCATAGTTAATTTGGCTAATTTCAGCCCTAATATGATAGGGTAATTAATAAGCTTAATATTACTAAGCTTAATTACAATAATCAGCAGAGATTAATTAATTAAGAGAGGTTTTATGAGCATACATAGGTTTAATCTTTGATTTATTAGCAAAATAGCTTAATCTAACCTTGCTAATTAAGAAGGATTAGACAAATTACCGTTTAGGTTAATCAATTAGAGATTAATCTCTAATGATTTCTGCGTAGTGTCCTCTCTAGATGAGAGAGAGAGAGAGTATCAAGGCTCCGAGTCTGTGTAAAATGCGAAGCTAGGGATCCTATTTATAGTTTTCAAGCACTCATAAGCTCTCATCGACTGAAAAAGGCAGTTGCTTGTAGTTCAAGCAGTCCCCTACAGGTCAGAAAACGCCCTCTGCTGCTAAATGAGTCCTTGGCAGGTCAATGATGACCCTCCCATTACCTGCGAGCTTTTAGAATATCAATTCTTCTATATTTTGACCTATTTTTGCTTAATTGGTAAATATCTTGTAAATATCTAGGAGGCCTTTAATAAAGTCTATGCTTAAATGATTACTGCAACCCTTCAATTTTACCTATTTTACTCAATTCACAGTGTAAACTTCCACGGGTCATAACTATGCCAATTTTTATCGGAATTCAATTCTAAAAATTTCTAGCCCGGGGTTTGCTGTGCTTAAGATTCCAAAAATACCAATATTTTCCATGGTCGAACAATTCTACATTGCTTTTTCAATAATCATATCAGGTTGATTAAGCTTTATACAACCTTTAAGGTTTCAGAAACTGGAAACCTTACAATCACCCCAACTTAAGAATTTGAGATGTCCTCATCTCAACCGAAATTGGGAAAATCTTTGAGAGAGAAATTCATCCTCCCCAAGTGGCATCTTCGAAGGGATAACCTTTCCACTTTACCAAATGTTACTGATTACTCTAAGAGTTCTTTACAGTTTCTGGTTGGAGTTACTTGCTAGCCAATTTTTCCTCGAGAAACTCTTAGTGTTGAGCCCATCTTAAAAACCTTTACAAACCATTTGTATCATCTTAAAAACCAGGTTAAATAAATTCCATAAAAGATCCATATATGCACCTTGTTAACATGAACGCGCTCGGTCTAACTGACCATTCAGAGCAATCAGCGTTCGACAAGTATCATGTATTTCAGCTTTGCCAATCTGAACGCGCTCGGCGTGTTCTTGCCATTCTGAGCAATTTGCGTTCGGCACAAGCTTCCACCATTGCACCAGAGGTACCCCCTCTGTGCTCTAACCTGGTTAACCAACACTATGTAAAGGGATTTAAGAAGTATCATACCAAGAATTCTTTTCGTCTTCCTATTAGTCTCGTTACCTTAATACTTTCATATCTAGGTCATTTTCCAAGGAAGGTTATCGTGTGCACAAGAATGTGAGTTGGTTTCTTGATAACTACCTCATTTCTAAGATTCGAATTTTTCCTTTCTAACGAGAACCTCTTTATCATTTGCTAGATCTACCCTTAATTTATTGATTGAATACTTTGGATTCATTTAGTAATTTTGGAGAAGAAAATCATGTAGACCCTTATAATATATAAGTAACTCAAGTTTTTACATTATTGATTTATAGTGGTTTACAAAGCTCTAAGATTGCTAACTATGGCCAAGCGAGTGGCTCTTTTATCTTTCTTATTCATAAGGCTGGTTCTCCTATGATTGCATAAGATCTGGCTCCTCTTGCTCTTCCTCTACCTCGTCCTCCATTTATACTTCCTCTTAGATTATCTCCTAGATTTTGAGGAATGGCTCTAGCAGTAATTCGAGGGTTTTGTTCTTCTGGACAGTTATTTCTATAGTGTCCCATTTGATTGCATCCATAGCACCTAATGTTTGGAAAGATCTGTTCTTAGTTCACTACTGCAGCTTATGCTCCACGTTGTTGATATCCCTAGTTGGAATTTTCCATGGATCTTCCCCTAAAGTTACTAAATCCATTATAGTTCTTTGTAGAGTTGGTTCCTTCAGCTGCAAGAGGCTTAGCCATGAGAAGGGCATCCTGTATTGATGTATGCCTCATGGCTTTGATCCATATCTCTGCATCTGGTTCCACGTTGACCCCTTTACCTTTGAAGTTGGGGGGTTGCACTTGTTTGAGAAGAAACAAGCATGGTGCAAAGAATAGAAGCAAGTATCTACATGGTTTCGTAAGATCGATGGACTAACAGTTTAAAGACTTATGGCACAGCTAGGATTTAACTTTAGAATAGACACAAGATCAAGATATTCAATTCAAAAGACTTGGTTCTTTATTTATAAGGTGAATATTTACAAGGATAACCTTACAAAAGAGCCTTAGGTATCTCATCCTAACTTGTTGTAAATTTTTGCGACCTTTAAAGGATCCGCATAGCTGGCTGATTTGGAATATGGTGATACAAACGATGGGTGTTTGTAGTCAGATTTCTACAATCTTCTAACTGATTGGTATAATAGTTCTTATACTCATTGGAAATCGTAAAGTAAATTATAAGGTCCAAATTCTTAGGGGTTTTTTGAGAAAAAGTTCTGATTCTTTGATATGGAATTATCTCCACCACTTTATCCCATACCCATTCGTTCAGGGGTTTCCCCATGCCTCCTGGATAAGTGGGAACAGTGATACTCGAGTTTGTACCCAAGAAGTAGTACAACTGAACCACTCTCAGTTCCTCAGCCCATCGTAGTGTCTTTACATCCGTGGTAAGACATCCCAGCTTCCGAACATTGATGTAATATGTCCTGCCTTCATTGCTCCATTCAAGCTCCGAGCCTTTATCTATCCGAGTCGAATGAGGAGTGTGAGCCTTCATCAGTAGCTCTATCACGCTCCGTCGAAAAAAATAGTTTGGAGAACGACAAGCACTCTCATAAATGAGCTCAAAGACTTGGAATTTGCGATATTCAATCACAGGATCTTCCTGAATTGTCGACGCATAAGCCTTTGGTTGGTTAACCAAATTTAGTTATTTTTCTATATATATATATATATATACATATATATTTTCTTTTTATATTTTTAGACAGTACGAAATTTTAACCCAGGCTCTGAAACCTATGCTCTGATACCACTTGTAAAGTCCCCAGCTTGCCTACACCGAGATCGAGATGGGATCCTTGACAAGTCTCTAGGTCTGTTAAAAATCAGAGCCTCTAAACAAGAAAAATCCAAGGAATAGACCTTTACCATTGACAATGGCTTGGGTCTATAGCCTTAGAAGAAGACCTAGTCCTCTCTCACAGCGGAAACGGGATAACATATTAACAATCCCAAAAGTCTTTCGGCCTTATAACTTCCACATATTGGGCTAAGGTATCCCCAACCAACACTTTTTTCCCTCTAACAGATGTGAGGGCACAGCCGTTGGTGGACTCCTCTCCAAGTGAAGAAGTTTCCTAAACGTTTTAGCGTGCAGGGATGGATAGTTACCTGACTAACCAGGTCCACCCATCCTTGACTGACAACCTTAGTCAATCCCCACTTGCCACCCCGCACTCACACAGATTCATTTATCTTATTATCACATTGTTTTAACATTTAAAATACTGGTTTCTTTTAACGTTCCATCACAGTAAATCCTTGAAGACAACATTGAAAGCATTCCTTTAGAAAACAGACATCTTTAAACATAAGACAGGGTACTGTCAATCAAAACATTGTCCATAATAACCATGACCAGTACTCTTCTTGTCTCAAGACCACCTAAGGGTGAAAAACGGCACCCCTTCCTTATTCAAATCCGGAGTGGATAAACCCCCACCCAAAGTTCCGGGTGCCCATACACCAAACCAGTTGCCCATACAACCGGGCGGCTCCCCTAGGATAAAAAAAAATGGTATCCTAACTTATGTAAAAACATCAAGATATGCCACGGAGTAGAAACTCAACGTTCATGGGGGTAACCGACTTATCCGTGGCTAGAAAGCCAATCATTATCATCAAAATATTCCAAGGAGTCGGAGGTGTCTTGAGACAAGCTGTCTTAAGGATGATCAAACATATCTTTCCTAATTCAACCAGTTTTAACCCAAACAATTCTTTCCTACATTATAAACAATTCCACGTTGGAAGTTACCTTCCGTTTTCAACAAGTTTATCCTTCTTACGTATGCAATGCTAACTTATAAAAGAACTTAAACTAATTAAAGACTTAATTGGATAATGGGACACCCACCTCGGATTGATTGGCCATCTGTTGCTGCGTTGGCGCCTGAAAACTCTCCTCCGTAGGCCTACTACTAGGCCCGACTTCGTCGTCGTGCGACGCTCTAGTTCGTTTTGAAGCTACGTTCTCATCATCAGATGTAGGATTTGCTCGGGTTCTTTTTTCTTGTGCCATAACTTCTTATCTTTATAAAAAGGTTGTCTAATCATTAGGTAAATAATTCAAAATCTAGACTTAACCTTTGTATTCAACTGTAACCCACATCCAAGGTTAAATTTATAGTCTTAATTGATAAATTCTTGACCTAGTAATTTCTCATTTGTCTATATAGGCATGCTAACTTTTTCCACCACTTTCCTAAGGGTTTTCTAAGCTCTCCTAACTTTCTTATAATTTTCTATATCCTTTTCCTAATTTTCCCATCAACTTTTAAGCTAATAATCTACTTATTTTGGGCTTAGTATTTACTGTATTTAATTTCTCTTAAAGATTTAATTTCATAAACTTGATATCATAGGTTTATACTTACTATAATTTTTCTAAAAACTTTTAACCACAGTCTATTTATTTTAATTAATCATTTGCTAGAAATATGTTTTTTGGTCAATTATAATTTACTAACCTCACTAATTAACTATGGTATAATTACCACAAGTAGATAAGGATATTTTTGACCTCTTATAATTATCTTATTATTTTCCAAATTAATTATATAATTTCCATCTTCAGTTTTCAGCTAAAATTAGGATAATTTAACTTAGATAAATATCTATACTACTTTTCTAACCTTGGCATAATTATCATGGCCTCTTTACCCTATAATATAGCTCTGATAAATAGCATGTAATTAGAGCACATGATTTACTAAATTCGCTCTTTAGTTTTTAGCTAGAAATAGTATAATTTGACTTAGATAAATATCTATACTACTTTTCTAAACTTGGTATAATTTTCATCGCCTCTTTATCCTATAATACAACTCTAATAAATAGCATGTAATTATAGCATATGATTTACTAAATTCCCTCTTTAGTTTTTAGCTAAAAATAGTATAATTTGACTTAGATAAATATCTATACTACTTTTTTAACCTTGTAATAATTATCACAGCCTCTTTACCTTATAATATAGCTCTGATAAATAGCATGTAATCATATAGCATGATTTACTAATTTCCCTCTTTAGTTTTTAGCTAAAAATAGTGTAATTTGACTTAGATAAACATCTATACTACTTCTCTAACCTTGGCATAAATATCACAGCCTTGTTATCCTATAATACATCTCTGGTAAATAGCATGTATTTAAAGCACATAATTTACTAATTTTCTGTATTTAAATTACTCAAATAATAGAGTATTTCTGCTAACTTAATTAGCTAGATTACGTTTCTGAGCTTCTCCTAATTATCAAAGGTTTTTAAACACCTAATTAACCATTGATAAATATATCAGAACATTTGAAACCCATTTACTAATTTCCCCTATTTAAATTACTCAAAAAACAGGGTATTTCAGCTAAAGTAATTTCTAGATTAATTTTTTGATCTTCTCCCAATTATCATGAGTTCTTAAACACCTAATTAACCACTGATAAATATATCAAAACACCTAATTAACCATTGATAAATATATCAGAACATTTGAAACCCATTTACTAATTTCCCCCATTTCAATTACTCAAAAAATAGAATTTTTTTACTAAATTTATTAGCTAAATTTATTTTATGAGCTTCTCCTAATTATCACAAGTTATTAAACACCTAGTTAACCACTGATAAATATATCACAACATTTGAATTCCATTTACTAATTTCTCCTATTTAAATTACTCAAAAAACAGAGTATTTCTGCTAAATTAATTAGCTAGATTAATTTTCTGAGCTTTTCCTAATTATCACGGGTTTTTGAACACCTAATTAACTACTGATAAATATATCACAACATTTGAAATCCATTTACTAATTTTCCCTATTTAAATTACTAAACAAACTGGGTATTTCAGCTAAAGTAATTAGCTAGATTAATTTTCTAAGCTTCTCCAAATTATCATGGGTTCTTAAACACCTAATTAACCACTGATAAATATATCAAATTATTTGAAATCCATTTACTAATTTCTCCTTTTTAAATTACTCAAAAAATAGGGTATTTCTACTAAAGTAATTAGCTAAATTAATCTTTGTGAGCTTCTCCTAATTATCACAAGTTCTTGAACACATAATTAACCACTGATAAATATATCATAACATTTGAAATCCATTTAATAATTTCCCTTGTTTAAATTGCTCAAAAAAGCATATTTCTGCTAAAATAATTAGCTAGATTATTTTTCTGAGATTTACCTAATTATCACGGGTTCTTAAACACCTAATTAACCACTGATAAATATATCACAGCATTGAAAATCCATTTACTAATTTCCCCTATTTAAATTGCTCAAAAAAGAAGGTATTTCTGCTAAAATAATTAGCTAGATTAATTTTCTGAACTTCTCCTAGTTATCACGGGTTCTTAGACACCTAATGAACCACTGATAAATATATCACAGCATTTAAAATCCATTTACTAATTTCCCCTATTTAAATTGCTCAAAAAATAGGGTATTTTTTCTAAAATAATTAGCTAGATTAACTTTCTTAGCTTCTCCTAATTATCACGGGTTTCTTAACACCTAATTAACCACTGATAAATATATCACCAAATTTGAAATCAATTTACTAATTTTCCCTATTTAATTTGCTAAAAAAACAGAGTAATTCTACCTAATTAATTATAAAAATTACTTAGAAAATTATAGGATAATTTTCTAGCTTAATGATTGTCTAATACAATGCTGATAATTACCTCAACTTAATCTAAGCTTAATTAATATTTTTACCATTAATTCATGGTCAATTTGGCTAATTTCAGTCCTAATATGATAGGATAATTAATTAGCTTAATATTACTAAGCTTAATTACAATAATTAACAAAGATTAATTAATTAAGAGAGGTTTTATGAGCATACATAGGTCTAATCTTTGATTTATTAGCAAAATAGCTTAATCTAACCTTGCTAATTAAGAAGGATTAGACTAATTACCGTTTAGGTTAATCAATTAGAGATTAATCTCTAATGACTTTTGCGTAGTGTCCTCTCTAGATGAGAGAGAGAGTATCAAGGCTCCGAGTCTGTGTAAAATGTGAAGCTAGGGGTCCTATTTATAGTTTTCGGGCACTCATAAGCTCTCACCGGCTGAAAAAGGCAGTTGCTTGTAGTTCAAGCAGTCCCCTACGGGTCAAAAAACACCCCCTTCTGCTAAATGAGTCCCTGGCAGGTCAGTGATGACCCTCCCATTACCTGCGAGCTTTTAAAATATCAATTCTTCTATATTTTGACCTATTTTTGCTTAATTGGTGAATATCTTGTAAATATATAGGAGGCCTTTAATAAAGTCTATGCTTAAATGATTACTGCAACCCTTCAATTTTACCTATTTTACTCAATTCACAGTGTAAACTTCCAGGCGTCATAACTATGCCAATTTTTATCGGAATTCAATTCTGAAAATTTCTAGCCCGGGGTTTGCTGTGCTTAAGATTCCAAAACTACCAATATTTTCCATGGTCGGACAATTCTACATTTCTTTTTCAATAATCATATCAGTTTGATTAAGCTTTATACAACCTTTAAGGTTTCAGAAATTGGAAACCTTACAAAACTTGAACTAAATGTACGACTTTGGCAACCATTTAGGTCAACTTTGAAAAAAAAAATTCGTTTAAGGCCTCAAAATGGATCCGGAAGTCAGGAGTGTCTAAAACCAACAGTTCGAAAGAATTGTGAGAAAACGGTCACGGTTTTGAACATAGTTTTGACTTTTCCCTAGGAGAGGGGCTAGTGAGCCGTACATCCACAGGAATCACAAGAGAGCAAAGTGGGCTCTATTTAATTGGCAATTACAAAAAATTGCCATGCTATGAGGATGTCAATCGGAATTTGTATATCAAGACAAAGAAAGATACAGAGGAAACTCGGACATCTCAATATGTGGAAGTTGAAACGGCGAAGAATGTACTACACCCACATCCAGATTTCATGGAAGACTTTCTGGGATCAATTTACATGAGGCACGGAAAATACATCGACAATGAGATAGAAATGTTGTACAAGGATCAACTTACAGAACTCTACGCATATCCTCCAAATATTTTTTTGTACAAAGCTCAAGATGGGAAACGGCAAATTGGTACCCTCTATGTAGATGAGGACGGTCGCTACTACAAAGCTGCCACAAATCATGAAGTTCTTGCAAAGAGTAACCAATATTTTGCAACTAAAATATTTGGATCAAGAGGGGAAGACTACAAATCTGAAGGTGGCAATGTTTATCATCTAGTCATGGCTTTACCTCTTGATACGCAACTAGAAGAGTTAACAACTATAGTTGTCACTGCACAAATGAGTGGCACAACACAAGGCACAACATGGAAAGACACGGCACAAGTCTCGTGAACCGCACGAGCACAAGACAAAGCACAAACACAACAAATTGCACAAACAGGGAATACGTCGGAAGTACCAGCTATGAAGATAGCACAACTTCAAAAAGAACTAGCTTGGTCTCAAGAGCTACTTAACAAAGCACAAGAAGTCATATCATCAGGCATTCAACAGATGCCAACATCAGATATGGAACCCTCTCAGATGGGGGGAGTTCAAACTCAACAAAGAGACCCTATCTCTTCAAGAGTGGGATTAAGAAGTCTAGTTTTACAAGAAGCAGTGTCCTTTTCAGGAGCCCAAGTGGAATTTCAAGAAGCATTGGAAGATGCCGAGCCGAAGGAGAGACCACCGGAAATTCACAATGCCAAATGTCGAAGGTCAAGCGATCTATATATGGTTGACTTAGATCAAGAGGATCTGGGATTATACAATTTTTGGAATTCTGAGACTAAGTCTACTACATACTACATATGCTTAGATCCCAAACCTAGAGAATTAAGTAAAATGAAAAAGTTATATTGGTTTGAATCTGTGAACCCAACAGGTCAAGATGTCATTGTGGTCGACAAATACGGTAGGCACTATGAAATAGCCGATGTGAAAAATATGGATGAGTTTAGCATTTGTGGGCAACCTGTAAGTCACATACTTGGACCCCGTCTAAAAGCACAATCCAGGGAAACGGACAACAAAGATTCAGTTCGATCTTCACCCTCGGTGCAGACCTCGCCAAAATCAACTCTGAAACATAGCCCTAAGGCTATGCAGAATCCCCACGTCAAAGACCATATGCTGATGGAAGAATTAGCATTACGACTCCTAGAAAGCACGGATAGTGATTTGATCGTGTATGCAAGCAATAATGGAAGCTATTTTCATCTTCTCAAGGACAAGACGATGGAGGATAAAGAGATGAAGCCAGTGGATACACCTAAGTCAATCGTAATCTACAGGTTCATGCATGCAAAGAAGAGGTCATATCTGTATCTAGATACCACAGGATACCAGTATCAACAATATTATGGAGAGATGCCTCGTCCAAAGGATGCACATGTTGAGATAGTGACATATTGCAACCAATGTGCCATTGGTTATTTAGTGAAGGACTGCCCAGCAAAGCACTACATGGAAAAGAAGAGGCAACAAGCCAAAAGCAAAGTTCAGACAGTGACAACAAGGAGAAGATCTTGTCGCAAAGCACAAAAGATAGGCTCAAGACACAGTTGCTTGAAGTCAAGGGTGTCAACGACATTATCATAGAGAATCAGGCTTTCAAAAAAGATCAAGTGAATCAGCTGATTCAAGATCGCTTGAAGAATCTAAGTAAGGACAAGTCAAAGCATCCACAAGGTGATGAAGATGAAGCTCATAGTTCAAGGTTTGAGAGCAAAAGAAGCCAAGATTCTGAAGATGGTAAGCAAACCCAAGAAAGGGTGGCAGAGGTAACAATAAAACTTAGTGTCACCTCATGAGACAAAGACATGCAAGTTGAATCAATGGATGAAGCTGAAATTCTACAAGAGAATTCCTTTACTGTAGACTCTACAAGGATGATTGAAGAAATCAAAGAGCAAAAGAAGCTAAAAGAAGATGTAGTTGAAGTTTTAGAACCCACAGAAGAAAGGGAAATGAGCAACTCCAAAATTGACTACCAAGGACAAACAATGTAGGATATGAATGAATATTTTTGAGAAGAGACTCTACAAAAACCCATGGAACAATGGGAACCAAAGGCCACGGCGACCCTTGCATCAGAAGAAGAGAGTCAACCTCAACATCCTGCTACACGAGCTTCAAAAGATTTCCAAGAAGAAAAGTCACCATTGAATGACCTTCAAGTGCTAGAAGAAGTAAATAGTGACAGAGAGCTTCTGAAATCAAGAATCAAGGCGTCACAGTCAGAAACTAGCAATGAAGACCAACAAGCAGCTCAGGCTATATACCTTTCCCAAAGCTATATATCAGAAGATAGTAAGAACTTGGGACATGCTACAACCAGTCAAATGACAAAGAAGTTTAACATACAAGAGGATGACAAAGCTTCCACGGTAGAAAAGTCCAAGACAAGTACCAAAAGCAAAGAGGACATCAGTTACTTGGCAGCCAACAAGAAGATTAAATTCTTCTTGGATGCGCATGAGAAACTGAAATTCAATTTTACAGCAGAGATAGATTGCACTGCCACGACTAATGTCATGTCTTATGGGCTATGGTTACTTCTAGATAAGCTAGAACTGTATCAAATTCAGGTACATGTATCCCTATCAAATGGAGTTAAGGTCACACGTTTGCGGATTGCAGAAGCTACCCTTAAACTACGGTCAAAGATAGTTAAAGACAACTTCCTAGTAGTGGATTCTTCCAAAATGAGTACACATTTGATTTTGTCCAAGCTATGGGCAAAAACACTTGAAGAAGAATCTGAATCTTCAATGATGGTCATCACGACTAGCTCTCAAGAAAGCCAGCCTACTACCGCTCCAAGATTATCGGCTGCCAACAAAGGCAAAGCCAAAATGAGCGCACAAATGTCCTACCAATAGAACCAGCCCCTTAAATCAGAGTCTTCAATCCAACCCAGAAAAGTTCAAGACAGAGATTCTATATCAATTGACCACATGCTTATACATGAAAGGTAGACTCTAAAGAAAATCTTTCAATCAAACTACACTGCGAGATCACCACCGCCAAAGGTTTTCAAAGGTCTACATTAAAGCTGAAGAAATAAAGGTCAAGGACCCAATATGGTTAAATGATCCTAGCCAATTGGTGAAAGGTAAACACATGGGATGGATAGCCTCCCACTACAGCTAAGCAGAGCAAGGCTATTATGAGGGTCAAAAGAAACTTTGGTTACCAAAACCACAGACGTCGGCTTATGCGGTGGATAAAGGTTTCAAAAAGCGTCCCCAAAAGCAACAAATCTCATATTTATATCGCCAAAGGAGACCAACCAACAAGGCTCGCCAAAGGTACATAGGAAATTTCAAATCCAGTTGGCCTTCATACCAACATAGGACTTCATCGGTAAATAATCCCAAAACTGGAACTCTTGTACATCTCAATACGACATCAAAAACATCATGGGAAGTGCCATCTACAATTCTTCAAGCACAGGGTTACTATCAAGGAAATCGGAGAATCTGGGTACCAAAGATGCCAGGTAAACATTCTTCAATCAAACGACTTCAGCTTGAAATAATCGCAATTTTTACGGAAGGCAAAATCAAGGACAATGTCACAATCAAGGCAAAGGATATCTGCAAAGACGCGCTAATCACACGATGCAGATACAAATGGGTGCCAAAAGAACAACACATACCGAAGAAGATTGAAGTCATCTCTAGCTCTCAAGAAATGTCAAGACATGATAGACAAAGTGTTACAGAGAATGGAGCGAGCCAATCTTCTCAACCAAGGGACCAACAACAACAAAAAGAAATTTTGACAACCAAGGTCACCCAGGTATGGCAAAAGAAACCAATATTGCCAGTATGGTCCTTTACAAATCCTCTCTTCAAGGATGAGAGTTTTGAATTTCAAAACCTATTCTTGGTCGAAAGCTCCCAAGAGTAAGTCAAGTCGCCATAAAAATCATGGCATAAGAGTCAAGAGTCGGGCAGCTGAGCCACTAAATGAGCAAGAAACAGACCCAAGCTTCATGTCTTAATATTTTTTGTGTTCTATGAGTTTAGATATTTAGATTATAGCTCAAGCTGGAAGAGTTGAGCATATTGTAAAATTGAGTCGCTCATGCTGGATAGGTGAGCAGAAGAGTCAAAGTCTAACAATTTTATTTGGTGGAGAGGCGGAGTAATCCACAAAACACTCACGCACATGTACATAGTGAGGAGAGTGAAAAAAACCTCGAGCATCAACAACCCTTCTTGTGACTAATGGCAGCTCTTGAAGTCAAATATATTTTTGCTTCTATAGCTACGTTCACTCCTGGAAGCACCCATTCAAACTCCTCTCGCACAACATATTGTTTCCAATGCATCTATCTGTGCAAGCATATATAATGTCCCATCATTGGACATTTGCATTTGACACGATTTGTGTTCCACCCATGCACTTACACAAAAAAATGACGATGACAAAGCGATAACAGGTTTCATAAGCGTTTGCTCAACAACAATGACTCTGACTTCAAGCTACTAGGCCATAGAAACCAAGTGCTTCTTTCATAATTGAAATTGGATCAAAATTGTTGATGTGGTGTAGGGAATTGTGTGCTAAGTTTTGTCGAACAAAAGCAAGAACTAACAAGAACAACTATAAGCTTACAGCTATCAAGCACATTTTTGACGGGTTGCAGGTACTAGAAGATACTACCCAGCAAGCAAGAGCAAACGGGAGATTCAAACTTTTTAATGAGGTAACTCGGTTTGGATTTTTCTTGTTACCAATTCTTCATGAATGTGCGATCGGGAAGATTGTACCAGAATAGGAACCACAACATCTTTGATCAAGGGAGTAATCACTCAATGGAAGAAAGTGTGAATCAGAGACCATTGCCGCCTTTGGAACCCATTTAAGAGGAGAGTTTCTCTGACACTTCGTCTGAGAGATCATACGGTCTCATGACTAAAGATTCTAACAAGTCAAACCCTAAGGGAACAGCTTCGATGGGTGCAGGTCCTTCTTAGCCTACATCTGATGTGAAGTTGTTGTATTTGAAGTTTCAATTTGAAAATGTGCTTAAAGCCAAAATCTATAAGGATGGAATGGACCGCTAGTGTGTTAAGTTGGAAAACAAGCCGAGCGAGTTCAGAGACCTTGTAGATGTTGATTATGACAAGGATAGATATTTCGATCGAGAGGGAATGATGTACCTAGTGGTTCATATCCCTTATATTGTGGATAAATGGGGAATGACCGGCACCAAGGACAAAGTAGATAATGAACCAGCCAATGCACCACCCAAAATGGAGAAACAAAACGCAGTACTCAGATGAACCAATGAGACAGAGCGCCTTAACACGGACAACACATATGTGGGGCTTTATAAGTTCAATAAGGAGATCAAACACTCTATTATAAATGTGACGAGCTCCGCATCAAAGAATTAACAGACCAGAAAAACTTGTATGTTTACACGTACATGGAGGGTAGAAGTATTCAGGTGGTCATCATGGATAAGTATGGCCGAAAGTACTCCCCAATGGATCAGAAGGAGTTAGAGAGATATACATATTTTGGAGGGCCACTCCACCAATACTATGTAAATCCGAAAGCTGAAAAAACCACGACTACTCACATCAGACTTGAGACTGTACTTGAGAACCCCTTGAGAACCAGAGTGGAGGATTCTTATGGACATGAACGAGTTCCGAGAACAGAACCCTTAGGGTTGACGGCGACTAGGGCTTCCGTGAACACACATAGGGGCAGCTCTGTTCCTGAATTCACTTACACCACTGGAATCCCTCCGACTATCACACGATATCGACTTGATGAATGACGGGTGGATAGGATAACACTATTAGTACCAAGAGGAAATTACGAACCAAGAGAAGCCATCCCAGGGGGACCAGGATTTGCTAGAATGGTTGCAGAGGCCAGGCGTATGCGACCATCTCAAGTGGAAAAATGCTTGCCCAAAAAGTATAATGGATCTGGAGATCCATATGCCCATGTTTCAATCTTCAAACAAGTATTGAGAGCGGAACAGGTAACTCATTTCCACACTCAATATGAAGGATTTGGGTTGACATTGGAAGTTGCTGCCGTGACTTGGTTTCAACCAATAAACAACTTAGAATTCCCAAGTATTGAGCAACTTCTCCGAGAATTCACTGAGGAGTTCTTAAAAAGAGGGATCAAGCATAACACTGTCTCCCAGATCTATGCATTTAGGCAAAAGGAAAAGGAAAAAGTGAAGGAAGCATCGCTTTGTTTCAAGCAGTACATAGAAAGATTCCCTGCTCAAGAACTACCTTAGGATGAAAGACTATCAATCATCTTCATAGAAGGACTACGAAATGACACGCTCAAAAAGGACTTGCACCTGAAAGCCTGTGTAACCTTTGAGAAAATCACGAAAGAGGCGTTGTATCTTGTAGATAACTGCAAAGCATATTGTAACAGCTCCAAAAGCGGGATGGAACCTTTGATAGGTCTCTAGGCCTACTAAGGTCAAAGTATTTTTTTTAAAAAGTTCCTGGGAATTCACCCTTACCATTGACAATGGTTTAGGTTTATAGCCCTAGAAGAGACCTAGTCCTGTCTCGCAGTGGAAACGGGACCCTAGAAAAGAAAAATTTTGGCCCTAAATCTTCATCCTTTAGATTAAGGTTTCCTTAGCCAACGCTTTTTTTCCCTCTAGCATATGTGAGGGCACAACCGCCGATGGATTCCTTGTCCAAGTGAAGACGTTTCTAATCGTTTTAGTGCACGGGAATGGATAGTTACCTGACTAATCAGGTCCACCCGTCCATGATTGACAACCTTAGTCAATCCCCACTTACCACCCCGCACTCACACATGATTCTATTGTTGTTTAATTACTACCACATTCTTTCACAGTTAAAATAATGATTCTTTCTTAATTTTTCAAATTGCATTTCCTTAAGACAATCTTTGAAAAACAGTATTGAAAGCATTCTTTCAAAAAACAGACATCTTTAAACTTAAGACAAGGTACTGTCATTTCTAAGTATCACTGACCAGTACTAACTTGTCTCAAGACCACCTATACAAGGGTGAAAAATGGCACCCATTCCTTATTTATATAACCGGGGTGGAAGGTCTTCACCCAAAGTCCGGGCGCCCATACGCCAAAACCAATTGCCCATACAACCGGGCGGTTCCTCTAGGATAAACTTAAAAGTACTATCCATAAACATAAACAAGCATGGGGTAAAGACTCCACACGTGCCGAGGTAACCGACTCCTCCATGATGGTATCTCCATCATTACTCATTACCTGGAGTAAAATATTTCCAAGGAATCAGAGGTGTCTTGAGACAAGCTGTCTTAAGGATGGCCAAACATTTCTTTCCTATTTCAACCAGTCATAACCCAAATAGTCCTTTCCTAATTACAATCATTGCTCGCGGGTTTCGTGGAAGTTACCTTCCATTTACAGCCAGTTTTTTTCCTTCCTACTAATCTTACGTATGCAATGCTTAATTTAAAATGAAATCTAAAAGCTTATTAATGGCATAATTGAAATCCACCTGGGACTGGTCGTCCATCTGCTGTGGGGCAGGTGCCCGTAAACTCTCCTCTATTGGCCTATGGCTAGGCCCTGCTTCATGGTCGTTAGTTGCTGTGTTGCGTTTGTTACTAACATCTTCATCTTCCGTCAAAGGGTTCCCCTTGGTTCTCTTGGGAGCCATTTCGACAGCCTTATAAAAAGACTTAATCCATTAGAGGATTTATTGAATAACATTTATTTTTCCTTGTTTACCCAAAAATAAGGGTTTTGGACCTCGGTTAATTCTTTGGCACTTAGATAATTTTATTTCTTAATTTTTCTTATCCATTATATACAAAAATTGGTTACTTTTGACCAAAATACGTACCTAAACTATTTATCTAAGGTTAGGATAATTATAATAGATTTCCCAAGGTATATTCCTTCTCTGGTATTGATATCAAAGGGTTTCTATTTACTTTACTATATTTCCCTTTTTTATTCTTCCCAAAAATTGGAGTAATTTTACTGGGATATATAATTAAACTAATTTTCTAATGGTAGCATAATTACCACAGGTTCCTTGAGGTCTAATAAACCTTTGATAAAGATCTCAATTCAATTTAAATCTATTTACTAATTTCCCCTATTTAAATTTCTCAAAAAAGGGTATTTTAGCTAAAGTAATTAGCTAGATTAATTTTATGACTTTCTCCTAATTATCACGGGTTCTTGAACACCTAATTAACCACTGATAATTATATGGAAGTATTTTAATTCCATTTACTAATTTCCCCTATTAAAATTGTTCAAAAATAGGGTATTTTAGCTAAAGTAATTAACTAATTTAATTTCCTGAACTTATCCTAATTATCACGGGTTCTTGAACATCTAATTAACCACTGATAATTATATAGAAGCATTTGAATTCCATTTACTAATTTCCCCTATTAAAATTGCTCCAAAAAAGGGTATTTTAGCTAAAGTAATTAGCTAAATTAATCTTCTGAACTTCTCCTAATTATCACAGCTTTTGTACACTCAATTAACCCCTGATAATTATATGACAGCATTTGAATTGCATTTACTAATTTCCTCTATTTAAATTTCTCAAAAAACAGGGTATTTTAGCTACATTAATTAGCTAATTTAATTTTTTGAACTTCTCCTAATTATCACGGGTTTTTGAACACCTAATTAACCACTTATAATTATATGGAATCATTTGAATTCCATTTACTAATTTCCCCTATTAAAATTGCTAAAAAATAGGGTATTTTAACTAAAGTAATTAGCTAAATTAATCTTTTGAACTTCTCCTAATTATCACAGGTTTTTGAACACTTAATTAACCCCTGGTAATTATATGACAGTATTTGAATTGCATTTACTAATTTCCTCTATTTAAAATTTTAAAAAAACAGGGTATTTTAGCTAAATTAATTAGCTAATTTAATGTTCTAAACTTCTCCTAATTATCATGGGTTTTTAAACACCAAATTAACCACTGAAAATTATATGGAAGTGTTTAAATTCCATTTACTAATTTCTCCTATTAAAATTTCTCAAAAAATAGAGTATTTTAGCTAAAGTAATTAGCTAGATTAATTTTGTGACTTTCTCCTAATTATCACGGGTTCTTGAACGCCTAATTAACCACTGATAATTATATGGAAATATTTTAATTCCATTTACTAATTTCCCCTATTAAAATTGTTCAAAAAATAGGGTATTTTAGCTAAAGTAATTAACTGATTTAATTTCTTGAACTTATCCTAATTATCACGGGTTCTTGAACACCTAATTAACCACTGATAATTATATAGAAGCATTTGAATTCCATTTACTAATTTCCCCTATTAAAATTGCTCCAAAAATAGGGTATTTTAGCTAAAGTAATTAGCTAAATTAATCTTCTGAACTTCTCCTAATTATCACAGCTTTTGTACACTTAATTAACCCCTGATAATTATATGACAGCATTTAAATTGCATTTACTAATTTCCTCTATTTAAATTTCTCAAAAAACAAGGTATTTTAGCTACATTAATTAGTTAATTTAATTTTTTGAACTTCTACTAATTATCACGGGTTTTTGAACACCTAATTTACCATTGATAATTATATGGAAGTGTTTAAATTCCATTTACTAATTTCCCCTATTGAAATTGCTCAAAAATAGGGTATTTTAGCTAAAGTAATTAGCTAATTTAACTTTCTGAGCTTCTCCTAATTATCACAGGTACTTGAACACTTAATTAACCACTGATAATTATATGGAAGCATTTGAATTCCATTTACTAATTTCCCCTATTAAAATTTCTCAAAAAACAGGGTATTTTAGCTAAAGTAAGTAGCTAATTTAATTTCCTGAACTTCTCCTAATTATCATGAGTTTTTGAACACCTAATTAACCATTGATAATTATATGGAAGTGTTTAGATTCCATTTACTAATTTCCCTTATTAAAATTTCTCAAAAAACAAGGTATTTTAGCTAAAGTAATTAGCTAAATTATTTTTCTGAACTTCTCCTAATTATCACAGGTACTTGAACACTTAATTAACCACTGATAATTATATGGAAGTATTTGAATTCCATTTACTAATTTCGCCTATTGAAATTGTTCAAAAAATAGGGTACTTGGGCCTAATTAATTAGGAAAACTTCTCAGAAAATTATAGGATAATTTTTCTAGATTAATAACTGTCTAATGTATCTCTGATAAATAATTCAACTTAATCTAATCCTAATTAATATTTTTACCATTAATTCATGGTTAAATTGGCTAATTTCAACCCTAATATGAGAGGATAAATTATTAGCTTAGTATTACTAAGCTTAATTATAATAATCAACAGAGATTAATTAATTTAAATAGGTTTAAGAAGCATATATAGGCCTAATCTTTGATTAATTAACCATTTATCTTAATCTAACCTTACTAATTAAGAAGGATTAGGTTAATTACCATTAGGGTTAATCAATTAGAGATTTAACTCTAATGATTTCTGCGTAGTGTTTCTCCCTAGATGAGAGAGAAATTCTCAAGGCTCCGAGTCTAACAAAATATGAAGAGAATGGTCCTATTTATAGCTTTTTCTGGGCATCTGGCAGCTTTTGGCAACTTTCCCCTAGTCCAAGCAGCCCCCCAACTTGAAAATGGCGCATTTTTCAGCCATCACTGCACCTGGCAAGTTTCCCCAGCTTCCACACTCACCCCATACCTTCCAGAATTTGCCTGTTTGATTTTTGCAGATTTTCTATGATGAAATTTGGAATTTCCTATTTAACTCTAGAACCTTAGTGTAAAGAAGTCTTGGCTAATGTTTAATAATGAACCATCCAATTTTTGTTATTAATTAAATTTCTATGATAATTTTCCAGATCCCGTAACTGTTCCTGTTTTTATCGAAATCAGATTCTGAAAATTTCTAGACATAGTAACGCTCTGCTTATAATTCTAAAAATACCAAAATTAATAGTGTTTGGAGTCCTGCAATAGTATTTTCCATTAAGTTTTTCAAGCTTAGTACAGTTTTGAAGGTTTCGGAAACTGAAAACCTTACACATATGGGGAGGTGACTGAAGACATATGGGGAGGTGACTGTGTAACCTTTGAGAAAATCACAAAAGAGGCGTTGTATCTTGTAGATAACTGCAAAGCATATGGGGAGGTGACTGAAGACACATATCAGGGGACTAGTAGCACCTCTTCAACTATGAGTGAGTCCACGACAAAATTGGGAGGGAAAAACCCAACTGTGCCGGACGTTGATCGAGTGATCGAGGAAGTGATCAGGAGGATGAACCAAGGAAACAGGACGAACTCAAACACACGACAACCACCCACCCGAAAATGCGATACTTGTGGAGGTGACCATCCAACCCAGTGGTGCAACCTTCAACAAAGGCCAAGAGCAAATGCACAGCGGATATTGAAATGGTATGCTAGAGAACAAAAATGGACAAACCACAAAACTCACGCATGTTTTTACAATCGGAACTATGTTAGAGAGAGACAATACGGACCACATGGGGGACAACCACTTCCGCCCCCTCCCAGGTACCAAGTGGGGCCAAATAATGCAATCTTGGGTCAGGAAAAAGCTCAACCGGTGTTGGGACATCAACCTCCTTTACCCCATGAAAAATAGGGCTATGGTAAGGATCTCGCAACCCATTGAACCATCTTTTGATCAGAGTATGACCCAGGTAGTCTCATACCGAGAAGCTTCAGACAATACTTATGAAAGGGAGCTTGATAGGAATGCATATGCTCCAGAGGTATATAATCCATGGATAATTTTGGAAGAAATGCCCGAGCCCTCATACATAGCACAACCAACCAAAAATCATTACTTGGTCAATGAGAATATGCTCATTTTTATGGAAAATCAGAGCTACAAACCTAGAGGCTACCCTCCTTGAACAAGATAATCGATGGGAGCTCCACAAGATTCTCCACCACTTGTAGGACCATGCTATGAATGTGGCGGTGATCACTAGGCTAGAGTGTGTCCAAACAAAGGAGATCGGGTGAAATTTTTTGGATTCTGTGACGGATGCACGACCGACCATCTTATTCCACACTACCCAAAAAACCCCGAAAACAAAGGAAAAGCAACCATGAACAAAATAGGGATTGTACCAAGCTCAAGTGGATCAAAAATAGAACGGAACATTCCAATAAAAGCGGTCACTAGAGCTCAAGCAAATGAGATAGCAAAGAATGTTCCGGCCAACCAAACAGAGATAGACAACTTTCTGTCCGAACCCCTAGGAAATCTTGGAAGGCGAAATGAAACAAGATGAAAGCCAAAAGAGAAAAGGAAAAAACGGCATTGAGAACCAAATTGCGGAAAAGAGAGGAGAAACTTCAAAGGGAAAGAGATCTTAAGGGCAACAACGAGGCAGAGAAACTGTTGGAACTTCCATCAAGAGGGTCAGTCTTAGTAAACAAGGTGGTTGAACCTTTGGACGCAATTCTGAAAGCTTACGAGGCAAGGCTAAAGCGTAACCAAACCCAAGAGGATAGGTGGTTAACGTACCCTCATCCACGCTATAAGAAAGAGAGGCTAAAGATGTGCAAGGAGCTCATTCAAGCCGCTCAAGCGCTTATGGAACCGTTAGTTCCTACGACTCCAAAAATCGAGGTACTCATACGAGAAAATATTCGGGAGTTATATGAGAGGGGAATTGAAGCAAATAACCTACCCAATCTCGTCGAGGAAACACCTTTGGATACGAGGGTGGTGGTAGCCAATACAACAGATGGAACGCATTCTCAAGAACCACTGCCAATCCCGGAGGTAGAAGAACAATGGCCTC
This sequence comes from Adiantum capillus-veneris, assembly GCF_014529385.1. Classification (NCBI taxonomy): domain Eukaryota; kingdom Viridiplantae; phylum Streptophyta; class Polypodiopsida; order Polypodiales; family Pteridaceae; genus Adiantum; species Adiantum capillus-veneris. The sequence goes on from NC_140940.1 coordinate 37,083,098, forward strand.
AAGAGCTATGGGAACAGATTAGGAATAGGAAAGACGGAAGTGCCACACTTGTGTCAGCTCCTATCCCGGAAATCCACCTGGAGCATGAGCTCTACCCAAATGACATCCGCTCATTGTATGGAGATGCAAGCACATTGATATCGGAAGACAGTAAACCACAGTCTTTGAAGACTTTACCTTCATTTATTGGTAACCCTAAAACTCGATCAGAGGTAAGGAAAGTTCCATCTCAATGGAAAGCCAATCCTAAGATGATGGACACTAAAAATCTTCACGAGCTGATGTCATCACTTATCCGTTGTACATTGACTTTGTCAGAATTGCTGAATGTTAGACTGCATCTTCGGGATGAGGTCGCAAAAAATTTGGAAAAAATAGGGCTTGTAATTCCTTCACCCGAGGCCTCTCGAAACACACTAAAGACACAACCCTTGAAGCAAACTAAACATGAGCCAGTGCCAATAAACAAGGTAGTTGACTATTGTGAAGGTGAGGAAGGAAATACTACCCTACCGATAGAGTACAAGGGTGTAAAATTGGTACAACGATATTGGATAGTGGAGCCGGAATTGCCATAGACACCAAAGCAATGTGGAAAAAATGGGAAAAACCTGCTCTAAGAAAAAAGAGAATGAAACTTGAACTAGCGGATGGGTACTTGGAGAGTCCTATTGGCATCTTGGAGCAGATTGTGGTAACCTCTTGTGGAATTGCATATGAATACACCTTTGCTATTATGAATTTCGATGAGAGCAGTAATTTAGACATCATTCTGGGCAGACCATTCATGCGGCAGCTCAAAATGGTTCAAGATTGGGGTTACGACTATATCTATCTTAGGAACAAGGATGTCACTACAAAAATTAATATCACAGATCATAGCTATAAATATGTAGAAAGAGCCCTAGGAGAAGACTTGCATTCCACAAATGACCAAGAAGGAGGAATACCGGCTTGGCTCCAGAACAAAGCTCACCAATGGATACAGGAGAATCTTCGGATTGTGGAAGTCTAAAAAAGGAAGACTGCATTCTTGATAGGACTGCACAAGATGAAGCGTACATAATAGAGCCTTTTCCAGAAGAGATGTTCGAACTGTTTAGATGGCAACAAATACTAGCTACTCTTGATGTTTGTGTCAACGAAGTGACCCTCACCAAATTTTGTGATGAGGAAGGGTATGATATCATTCCATTCCAGATGATGAATGTCCGCCTAACTCAGAAGACCGAGGAAGACGTACTTGACAAGGAAGGGGTGACCGAATGCCGACGCATAGTGGACGAAATCTTTGTAAGGGACCTTTTCCAAATGAATGACGAAGAAGATTTTCAAGACTCAATCGATAAGATGCTAGAGGATAACGCGGACGATGAGCTGTCTAGTAGCTCGAGCAAAAGCATCAAACGGAAGGATCGCCGAGTGATCTACTATGATTTCCCAAACCAAAACCCTCAAAGACAACGCAGGTATCGCGATAAACGCAGAAATAACCACAACAAGCACAGCGAGGACTCAGTACCTGAATTAACTAACAAAACGTAGTACTTGAGATTAGTCGAAGCGACTGACTGCCTCAAGGACAAGATTTCAGGGCGATATATGAAACTTGAATCAACCAAAACAACATCAAAACAAAAACCAAAAAAAGAGAAAGATACCGAAAAACCGTTTAAGTTGTCCAAGGTGGAGCGCAAAGTTAAATACAATGATTTGAAACAAGCATTGAAAGAAGTTTGGATAACAGAAATGGAAACTAACGAGGAATCAAACGATGATAAATTCGATGCACCATCCCACTATAAGAAGTATACCATTCAGGATAAGAAGATAGTGGTGCAAAAACCCAAACGAGATCCCAAAGAACCACGAACTTCATATGATGGGCCTAAAAACACGAAAAGCATCAACTTATCAAAACCAGGAGAGGAGCCTAAACCGGCCTATATTGCCACGGACCTTACTGAAGAGGAAGAGAAACTTGTAGTTGATACGCTCAGGAAATATAAAGATGTCTTTGCATGGTCATACAAAGATCTAAAGGGGATAGATCCGGAGATATGTCAACACACAATTCCCCTTAAGAGTGACGCCAGACCACGCAGATAACATCCTTACACGTACAATGAAACTTTTGCAAAGAAAATCAAGGAGGAAATAGACAAACTGAAGGACACTGAGTTTATCTACAAGATTGAGCACACAGAGTGGGTGTCCCCGATTGTGGTGGTACCCAAAAAGAATGGCAAGCTGCGTGTTTGTGTAAACCTCAAGCAAGTAAATGCAACCACCATCAGGGATAACTACCCGCTGCCAATAACTGATCATGTTATTAAGAGAGTAGCAGGGAAAGAGGCCTATAGTTTCTTGGATGGGTTCTCAGGCTACAACCAGTTGCCGATTTAGGCGGAAGATCAACATAAGATAGCTTTTGCGACAGAGTGGGGTATAATTGCATACAGGGTAATTCATTTTGGCTTGACCAATGCCGCGGCCACATTTCAAAGACTAATGACCCACGCATTCAAAGAATATCTCATACAATTTCTGGAGATCTACATGGATGATCTTTGTGTTCATTCCCATCGACAAAGTGACCACATCACTCATCTGGGAAAAGTCTTTGAAAAATGCAAAACATATCGTATCTGCTTAAACCCGGAAAAATGTGTCTTCATGGTAAGACAGGGTAGAATTCTGGGCCACATAGTGTCCAAAAATGGCATTTAAACTAATCAAGAAAGGGTGCAGACAATTGCTACACTATCGAGACCAATGAAGATAAAAGAAGTGCAAGCATTTATGGGGCATTGCGGATACTACCGGTGTTTGATATATATGTATGTTGTAGTAGCTAAGCCATTGTACGCTCTCATAACTAAGTTCGAATGGATGGAGGAATATGAGCAAGCTTTCCAAAAATTGAAGCAACATTTGATTTCAGCTCCAATTTTTCAAGCCCCTTACTGGAGCAAAATCTTCCATGTCCATGTGGATGCATCGGCCTATGCCATTGGGTGCATATTAGCCCAGCGAGGAGAGAAGAAAAAAGATTTTCCCATTTGCTACTCCAGTCGACAACTAAACAACGCAGAGAGAAATTACACCACTATGGAAAGAGAAGGTCTGGAAATGATCTATGCTGTCAAGAAATTTAGACACTACCTTCTAGCAAAAACAAGTTTGTCTTCTTCGTGGATCATCAAGCACCGCTATATCTAGTAAACAAACCTTGCAACACTGGAAAAATTGTTTGTTGGTTTATACTGTTGTTTGAGTTTGACTTCAGGTGGTTGTAAAAAAGGGGACCACACACCAGAGAGCAAATCATCTTTCACGACTATTTCATGGGGAAGCACTTGCGGGTGTTGATGATGAACTTCCTGATTCATATCTCTTTAACATAGAAATGGTGCCGTGATGGAGCGAAGAGGTCATGACTCTACTCACAATCGGCTCTTTGCAGATAGAAAGACAACCATCAATGATCCATCAAACATGAAACCTCATCCTTTTAGCAGGACGGTTGTACAAACACGGTACGGATGGGATACTGAGACTATGTGTATAGCCTGAAGATACCACCTATTATCTCAAACAAGCTCATATACAAAATACGAGATTTCACGCTGGTGAAACACAGACAGGCCAATGGTTACAAAGATTGGACGTCTACTGGCCAAACATGGAATACAGTGTCCATAAATATGTAAAATCTTGTGTTAGATGTATAATACAGCCCCCAGTGGAACATGCCACAATGTTTCGGGTAGTACAAGCACCTAAATGGAGTGCTCACATCATTGAGTACTTAAAAAACAAAACCTTCCGAGTAGAATGGGACAAATCAAGAAGGAAAACTGTCGAGGAAGAGGCCAAACATTATCTGCTCATTGCCAACCAACTGTATAGGCGGGGAAAGGACAAACAATTACGGCTGTGTGCTACAAAAAGCGAATATTACGTCATCCTAGATCAAGCACACTCAGGACAACCCAGAGGACACTTCTCCAGTGATAAAATGGCAAAGCTAGTGCTACACTCAGGCATATGGTGGCCGACCTTGTTCATGGATGCAACCACATATGTCAAACGATGGGATGAATGTCAGCGCACAAAACCACCCCTGAGGAGAGATGAAATGCCATTGAGGCCGATGATGGGAGTACCGGCTTTTTCCAAATGGAGCATTGACTTCATTGGTCCCATTAACCCTCCAGGATATAGGACACACGCACAATACATCATCATAACAACAGATTACATGACGAAGTGCGCGGAAGCCAAAGCAACCCAAAAAAATGATGCAAGGACTACATCTTAGTTCCTTTTCAAAAACTTCTTTACGTGGTATGGACTACCAATCAAAATAGTAAGCGATAGAGGAACACACTTTGTGAACGACGTCATTGAGACCCTCCTTTACGAATTCTTGGTGGTCCATCTAAAGTCAGCACCCTATCATCCGCAAGCCAACGGACAGGCAAAGAGTACCAACAAAATCCTATGCACAGTGCTCACCAAAATAGTCAGTGACTCAAGGAATGATTGGGATCAAAAGCTACACACCGCCTTATGGGCTTACCGCGTAGCTTTTAAAACCTCCATTGGAACGAATCCTTTTAACTTGGTATTCGAAATTAATGTGATACTACCATTGGAATTCCTAGTCAAATCCCTCAGAGTGGCAACACAATTAGGATGGATGGGCCATGAGCTATCGGAGAGACTAGACACACTATAACAGTTAGATGAAACTAGACTTAAAGCGATAGCTGGGATATATGCTCAGAAAAAGCAAATGAAAGCGTTTTATGATCAACACGTGATTGTCAAGGAGTTCCAGAAAGGGGATTATGTTCTCATGTACACCGTGAAACAACACTCCAAAAAACTCAAAAAGCGAGGAATGGGGCCTTTTGTGGTCCACGATATATCGCAAAGTGGCATTGTTAAACTTGCGACATTGGCGGGAGAGGAGATGCCTAATTGGATGAGTGGTTGTAGGTTAAAGAAATATCTTCTTCCGTTGACACCAGACGAACTTGCAACACTCCATGCGGCAGCTCAATGCAGATGTCAAGCACAGGACATTAGGGAACAAGAACAGCAGGAGGCCAAAATCAGAATATTGAAACGCAGGGAACAAGAAAACTTCCAAACAAAATAACAACAGGATGTGGCTATTCAGGATGCTCTGATAGCATCCATACAAATGGCAACTACATGTCTAGGAGAGATGGATCTATGCATTCAGTTACAACTTGTCGACGGACACCACCAAAAGAGCGTTAGTGGACATAGAGGCCAAGGCTAATGTGGTTAACTACTCCACTTTCAGAAAAATCACACAGGAACCTCTAATGCCCAACACTATAGGGTTCAAGGTCGCAAACAGAGGTACTATGGACAGTCTAGGACACATAAATTTGTCAATAAATATTGATGGAACAGTTTATCCACATCAATTTTATGTGGTCGAAGATCATCATCTAGGCGAAGCAGTAATTCTGGGAGTGCCATGGATACGCACTTATCAGGCCACACCAAACTGGCAAGACAACACTTTACTCATCGAACATGAGGGCCAATCTTTAGCCAAGCCATTCGTACAAATGGACTACGAATGGGAACCTCTACCTTTGCCACATGAGGCAGTTCAACGATTTTCCACCAACATGGTCACGAAAAAATGGGTTAATACATCAATCTTGGAAACCAAGCCTAGGAAATTGTGGATACCTAACGCCAAATCAATACACGTAAACCTACATTGCCTACAAAAAAATTAAACCATCACGAATTGCCCACCGCTATTGTCAAACGGCCTAACCCGAGGGACCACTCTCTTCGACATCCAACCACACTCAAATGGGTATGGCAATCAAAACAACATCGTCTTCACGATGCCTCTTCTAGTGGATCCGTAACTAAGAAATTTCGATGGCAACCCAAAAAATGCCAACAACCGATCCCATCGGCAGCATCAAAACTTTTGCAGGTCACAGTCAAACACAGAGCGTGCTTTATACAATTACTATTGTTCGGACCACGCAGCTTCCAAGGAACCTCTCCACCAATAGCCACTGAGCATATTGTTCATCACCTATCTCTTGCACAACAATTTGTTTTACCATGCATATCCTCCATGAGCATCATAGAGCCACACTATACCGCTATGCATAGACACGCGCTTTATTCCCATGCACTCTGACACATGCTCGTCGTGGACGACTCACTCTAGGAAGGGAGGAAATGCGGTTGGAGTACCATTTGTATATACCATTATTATCATCCTACGTCTTTGCTTTTCTTTTCGTTTCCTTTTCTTTCTCATTTCCTTAAAAAACACAAGTTTACAGAGCCTGACAGACTCTTAGTTGGCATAATCATGAGCCATATCGTCACCATCTAATAGAGGCATAAGAGTATGTATATAAGGGAGGTGACACTAATTTTGGATAATTTTTGGCTGACTAAAAATCATTGTAAATAATTTTCTTTCACAAAAAGGCAAAAAATGATAGGTAATCAACAAAAAATTGATAAGTCGAGCCAAGAAAGTCAGAATCGACTTCTAAAGCAAACACCGAAACTCCAAAGCAAGGACCTCAAACATGGCAAACATGGAAAAATTCAACACAAAATGAATTTTGGACCAACTTCTGAAGGATCAAAACTGCAGATCGGACGCCATTTGTAAACCGAGTGTCAGAATGATGAACCGTTTGAACTGCAGGTGATGTGTCCAACAAGATATGAGCAATGAAGTTAAGTATAAATGGGGCATTACGGGTAGACTGGGATCATATAGTCAAAAAAGGGCAAGAGAAGCTCATTTGCATTCAGAGAAAGAGGGAAAGAGAGCCAGAGGAGCATAGAGTTTTCAGAATTGGTTCTGCCTGCTGTGACCACCTCGGTGGATCTCACTACACCAGATTTGACAGGTATGATCATTAACCTTGCAAGAGCATGTGTGTGCGACCCATACATGCATCAACAGTACCAAAACAACAAATCAAAGCAGTACAAGGTCACAAAATCGGCAAACTAACAGGGCCAAGGAGGGAGTCCAAAACACATCAAAAACAAGGAAAAGTTCATCAGTAGACCCCAACTATCTGGCAGAATCATCCAAGCTAAAAATAGTAGGAAAAGGTGTTGGAACATGGATCGCGATCCATGTTTCCAAAACCCTAAAATGAGGGAAACTTCTACAGAAGCAACAATAGAGGCTCAGGAACAAAACCCCATGATTGTTTTTGTAAAAAGCTTCCCAACATGGATTGCAATCCATGTACCTTTTTGTCAAAATCAGGATAAACGTGGCTCACTAGCTGGACAATGAACAAATAGTACTGGGGTTGCAAAATAATCACAAAAAGTGCTCTACAGATCGTCAAATCCACCTGGATTGCTCCTTAAATAACTTTTGGTCAAAATTACTGCTAAAGTAATTTGGGAAACTTCAAACTCTCCTCGAAGCCTCTCAACAAGTAAATGTAACCTAAGAATGGTGATGGGATCAAAACCAAGCAAAAGTTTACTTGCAAAATGGTGAAACTTGCAGGAGTCAGTTTGCCTTCTCAAAAGAATTCAATGTCTGGGGAAAATTGCCAAGGAACCAAGCAAAGATATGAACTACAGACCTCTATCATCAGAAATCAAAGCAAGAAGAGATTTCAGGCAAAACATGACTCCAAAAGTGGTTGTGAGAAACAGATTTGGTCAAAACGGAAAAAATATGGCCATAAACTAAAAAATGGGGCAAACTATGGAAGAACATGTCCAAAAAATTTCACCAGTGTACTAGGAAAACCTATAGGAACCAATGTGCACAATAACTGTGTTCAAATGCTTCCCAACATGGATCGCGATCCATGTACCTTTTTGGCCAAAATAAGTAAAACCCATGCCATCTGATTCACTATGCTCAAGAAAGCCAAGCCATGAAGTTTCAAGCCATTTGAATCCCAAAAATCCACTTCAAAAGCCAAAATCTCTGAATCTGTACAGGATTTTCAAAATTTAACCCAAGTGTCAAACCATTGATCTAAATCCCAAACTTTTTGGACCAAGTCATATTAAAGATGAACCCTACCAGATGGTATCATCAGATTTCCAAAATATTACCCAACATGGATCGCGATCCATGTACCTTCAGTTCTAAATCCAGAGAAAATTGCTCAGTAGCATCCCCTTATGCCCAGGGACAACTTCCCAAAGTTAGAATTTTCAAATGCTTCCTAACATGGATCGTGATCCATGTTCCTTTTTGCCAAAATCTATATGTTTTATTACAGTTTTGTGCCTATAGTAATCCTAGGTGCACTAGTGAAATTTGGTCAAATCTGGAGTAGTTTTGATAGAGTTAAGCTCACTTTTTTATTTTATGGTCAAGTTTACACTTTCCAACAATTTTGATCAATGGCTAAAATCTGATTTCACTTGCAAATTGGCAACAAGATGCCTTGAAGGAAATCACAGAGGGAGTGTACTGTGGCACCTTATGAGATAACCGATATCTCATCAAATGAGAAAGCTCACCTCACCGAACAAGTACTTGAACCAATTCCGGCAAACATTTTCATCGGAAGGTTCCAAGCCACAGACGGAGAAATTGTAAACACCACCATCTTTCCCCAAAAAATGTGGACTTTGCACCAGAAACCATAAGTGCAAGCAGGGGTCAGATGCCTACAGCTCGACAATTTCTTAAGACTGCCTCTTTGGGGAACAGATTTCAAATGAGCTCACGAGCTCATAAGTACAATTCAGTACAATGGGGAAGCAACTCTGATAGACAAGGATGGGGTAGTTGTTAAGGTAAAAATTACAGCTGAAATCATCAATGAAGCCCTCCATCTTCCGCAAGGAATGCACAATCTCTTGCAGAAAATAAAGGCAATCGACAATGATAAATCCTTTTTGAAGCAACACGGCAACAAGCTGACATATCAAGACCTGATATACTCAGAAACGGAACTGCTATTGTGTCTTATATCACAGCATTTCAAGGTGCATAAGCCACCTAGATATACTGAATCCTTGTTGCATTTGGCAGTGGTGATGGCGATGGATTTGGCTGAAGGCAGGGTGGTCAGTTGCGACATTGGCAACTACCTTCTTGACACGATTGTGGAAGCATTTTAGGGTGGTCAAAGAAGTAAAGCTTACATGAACAGAGGACCCATGCTCACACGAATAGCGTATCAAGCATTGGGCATGATCGACGATCTACGACCTGCCCAAGCGCAGATAGACTTAATCCACAGGTCCAAAAGAGCTGTGAGACCAGTGGTAGGACCTTCTACAAGGCCGAATCCTGGAGTCAAACAAACTAGGAAAAGTGCACCTCTAAGGGATTCTGGCAGTGAGAAAATAGAGTCGGATGCTTAGAGTAACAAGGAAGAGGGATCTCACCCACGAGATACTCCTTCTGAGTACTAGTCTTCGGAGGAAGAGAAGGATAGCCCCTACAACTGGGGATATACTCGGTTAAAGAAATAGGCTACATTGGCAGAACCTATTCCCATCACTCATGCCAAGAGGACAATGAAAGAAGCTCAGGTGTTGAGGGAAAAGCTCCGTCCAACAAAAGAAAGAACAACAGCAAACCCAAGAAAAAAAAGCAGATGACGAGAAAGAAGACAATGAAATCAAGAATGCTCCGCTGATACGCAGGCAAACAGAGGACTTGGAAAGGATCAAGCAACAAAAGAGGAAGGAAACTAAAGAGAAACGGGAAATTGCCAGCACCATGCGGCAACAAATTCACAATGAGCTCAAATGAAGGATGGAGTAGTGGCAGCAAGAAGAATCAAAGAAGCAACGCGTCGATGATATAGAATCATCTAACGAGTCTGAAAAGAGTAAGAAGGAGAAAAGTATCTCGCAAGGAGAGGGACAAGATGAGACATAGGAACAACAAGATCAAGACCTTGCTTCTCCAAAGGATGCTGAGACAATTTCAAAGAGGTCAGAACAAGAGAAATGAGAAAGTGCAGGACAGTTGAAGCAAAGGGTCGCCGAAAAGCAGATGGAACAGCGGATGGATCAACAAATAGAATCACAGACAAAGCCTGCCACAACCTCTGATGCAATAGAGGGTTTGAAATAGAAGGAAAAGCAAGCTGACAAAAGTTTAACCAATATGTGAGAAGGTTGTCTGCTCAAGAAAGGCCAACTGATGAAATGCTTGCTAGATATTCTTTGAATGGATTAAGGAAGGAATTGAAGAATATTGTTGGTGGAGTTGATGTTGTAGGTGGATTATAAGCATTAGTGGAAATAGCTCAAAGAGCAGAGAAAAGGTTTGGGGTCTCTCATGGGAAAGCAGCCAAGAGGTCATCTAAAGAAAAGAAGAAAAGTAGGTCAAAGAAAAAGAAGAGGTCAGATAATTCGGATTCGAACAGCGATTTGATTCGAAAACTGAAAACGAAAAAGAAGAAATGCTTGCTAGATATTCTTTGAATGGATTAAGGAAGGAATTGAAGAATATTGTTGGTGGAGTTGATGTTGTAGGTGGATTACAAGCATTAGTGGAAATAGCGCAAAGAGCAGAGAAAAGGTTTGGGGTCTCTCATGGGAAAGCATCCAAGAGTTCATCTAAAGAAAAGAAGAAAAGTAGGTTGAAGAAAAAGAAGAGGTCAGATAATTCGGATTCGAACAGCGATTTGATTCAAAAACTGAAAATGAAAAAGAAGAAATGCTTGCTAGATATTCTTTGAATGGATTAAGGAAGGAATTGAAGAATATTTTTGGTGGAGTTGATGTTGTAGGTGGATTACAAGCATTAGTGGAAATAGCTCAAAGAGCAGAGAAAAGGTTTGGGGTCTCTCATGGGAAAGCAGCCAAGAGGTCATCTAAAGAAAAGAAGAAAAGTAGGTCGAAGAAAAAGAAGAGGTCAGATAATTCGGATTCGAACAGCGATTCGATTCGAAAACTGATACTAATTCAGATACGAAAACGAATTCTGATAGCGAAGAGGATTCCAGTGGGGATTTAGATTCAAAAGTAGATGAGGATAGGAAGAAGAAAAGCAAGAAGAAGTCGAAGAAAAATTCTAAAGAGAAAGAGGATAGAGTGGAAAAATTGGTAGCAAAGAACTTGAAGAAGTTGGGAGTGCAGAAAGTTGTGGAATCAAAAATCCCTCATTGTGAAATTTGTGTTAAGGATGGGCATTGGACTAAGGAATGTTGGTTTAATCCGAATTTCAGAGGTGTTGTACCAGAAAGGATTCAACAGAAGATACAGCAACAAGGACCTCAAACTCATGGGATGTTTCCAGAGACAGGAGGAAGGTAGAGGATGTTCAATAATCAAGGGTGGCAAAGGCAACAACCGTATTCAGGGTGGAGACCACAGTTTAATCAAAGGGGACCACCATTTAGAGGAAATTTCAATTCGAGAGGAGGATCGAGATTTGGAGGATGGCAGAATTCAAGACCCCTGTGGGGGGGAAATTGGGATCAGCAGCAGCAACAGCGGTGGTAGAATTGGCAGCCACAACCACAAGGATGGAATCAGCCGGTTTGGAATTATCAAGGGGGAAATCAGCAACAGCCAAGAGGGCAAGTGCCGTAATTGCCAGCACCACCAGCATAGTCAGCTGAAGCAAACAAAGAGCTTGGAAGCAGTTTGATAGTAGTAGAATCGTTTCACGATCAAGGGGTGAATGAAGTCGCTACGGATTGTCAGTTGGAATGTGGATTGTTCTAAATGTTTGCAAGAGGAAGTAGATGTATTAGTGACAACAAGGTCCAAAGAAAGGTTGAAACCTCCACTGGATTGGGAGGAGCAGAAGGAGATTCGGGATAAAGTAGCTGAAGATTTGATGGAAAGGAATCAACAGCAGAGGAAGCTTAAATCGAAGGAGAAAAGAGTAAAAAAGGAGGAGAAGTAAAGAGAAAGGATGGATGCTTTGTTTGAAGAGTTAACTAATTCCTCTATACATTTTACATCGGATCAGTTATTGTCACTAGTTCCAATTTTCAGAGATAGCTATATATAGTGATGCGAAGGATAAAGACTATTCCAAGTATGAAGGAGGTGCAATAGACAATTCAGTGTTGTCAGATTATCCCGGAGGATGTGGATTTTTCAGTACCAACACTGTCGTTGGAATTTAATAACCGCAAATTTTCTGATGTGCTATTGGATGGTGGATCAGGGGTCAACATACTTTTAGAATTGGAATTTCTAAGGATGCAAGATGTCAAGTTGGAACCATCTCCATTTCAAGTGCGTATGGCTGATTAGAGCAGAGTTCAACCAGTGGGGATGTTAAGGAGGCAAGGAATTATCATTCATGGATTGAAGTTTATGGTAAACTTTGAAGTCATTAGGATGAAGGATTCAAAAAATACCTATTCTATGTTGTTGGGGAGGCCATGGTTTCGCACGGCTAAGCTGAAACAGGATTTGGGAAAGAATGAAGTGACAGTTAAGAAAGGAAGGAGAGAAGTTACATTACCAATGGGGCCGAAGAAGGAATTGTCAGAAGAGACGAAGCCGATGTTGGCACAAGCAATTAACATGTCTGAAGGATTGGAGGATGATGAAGAAGCATATTTCCTAGGAGCAAATCCAACAATTGTTCTGGTATTTGAGGTAGATGTGGAGCGGATCATTGACAAATATGTAGAAAAAGAAAATAGTTTGGGAATTGATCAGTTGCAGGGGAATACAGATGGTGTGGAACACGAAAATTTAGAGGAGAAGAAAATCCGAGAGGAAACTGTGAGATTGAGGATTCAAAATTGGAGCCAAAGGAGGCAATTCAGAGAGCAGAAGCTTTGTATGATAAGATGATAAAGAAAGTTTCTCGAGTAATGGAGGATGATTTACAGGATCTGAATTTGGGGACGGAGGATCATCCAAAGATGGTAAGAGTTAGTGTTCATTTGGAAGAAGGCTTCAAGGAGGACTTGAAGGAATTACTGTTGGAGTATATTGATGTCTTTGCATGGGATTATTCTGATTTGAAATGCATGGATCCTCAAGTGTATAAGCATCATATAAATTTGAAAACGTATGTTGTTCGAGTGATTCAACAAAGATACAGGATGAATCCAAATTATGCCAAGCAGGTGAAAGAGGAATTGGATAAATTGCTGAATGCAGGGTTTATAGTGCCAGTGGATCACGCGGAATGGTTGTCACCAATTGTAGTGGTACCCAAGAAGTCGGGGAAGTTAAGGGTTTGTGTGGATTACAGAAAATTGAATGCAACAACAGTTGCAGATCCATTTCCATTGCCTTTTATTGATTTAGTTCTGGATGATGTAGCGGGACATGAGATGTACACTTTTCTTGACGGATTTTCACGATACAATCAAATACCAATAGCTGAGGAGGATATTGAAAAAATTGATTTTATCACAGAATGGGGAGCTTTTGCATATACAGTGATGAGCTTTGGATTGAAGAATGGACCACCATCGTTTTTGAAGGCAGCTTTTAAAACCTTTGAGCCACATTTGACATATTTTACGAGGATTTGTATGGATGATTTTTCAGTTTTTGGAGAAAACGTCAAGCATCTGGAATATTTGAGGAAGTGTTTGGAAAGATGTAGGGTGTTTTGGCCCCAAAAGTGTGCAATAACAGTATAGAAGGGAAAACTGTTGGGACATATCATCTCTCAAGAAGGAATGTCGATTGATGCGGACAAAATTAGTGCCATTCAGAAAGCTATAGCTCCGGAAAATTTGAAGGCAGTGATGCGGTATTTACGGTATTTGGCGGATGTGAGCGCACCACTTAGTCATTTGACTAAGAAGGAAGTGGAATTTGTTTGGGGAGAAGCTCAAGAGAAGGCTTTTCAGATTATCAAAAAGATGTTGGTAGTTTCACCTATACTTCAACCACCAAATTGGGAGTTTCCATTTCATGTGTATGTTGATGCTTTCGACATGGCAGTAGGAGCTGTTTTAATGCAAGAGAAGATTAAGGGATGGTTCAGACTGGTTTATTATGCTAGTAGAATGTTGAGAGCACCGGAGAAGAATTACACAGTTACAGAAAGGGACTCTTTGGGAATGATTTTTTCTTTGGAAAAATTACGACATTATCTGTTAGGGAACAAAGTGGTTTTTCATGTGGATCATCAGGCTCTATTGTTTCTGGTAAAGAAGCCAAAACTGGAAGGCAGATTAGCAAGGTGGATGCTCATGTTGCAAGAATTTGATTACATAGTTGCTCATACTCCAGGAACTCAGCATGCAGTGGCAGATTACCTCAGCAGATTGGAACATAAGGAGGAATTACCACGAGTATCGGATAAATTGCATGATGCGGATTTGTTCTGAGTGGAAGGACAATTTTTTGATAATTGGTATGATCAGATGGTTTAGTTTCTGACAGATGGAGTTTTACCTTAAACAATGTCTCTAGATCAGAGAAAGAAGTTTGCATTGAGGAGCAGACCATTTCTAATTATAGCTGGAGCATTATATAGAAGAGGAGCAGATCAGATTATACAACGATGTGTTCTGGATGAAGAGCAGAAAGCAGTGTTGCAAGAGGCACATTGGGGATCAACTGGAGCACATTTCTCAGGGGAAATTACAGGTCGAAAAATTTTACAAGCTGGACTTTGGTGGCCTTTGTTATTGAAGGATGCACATAGTTTTGCCAAGGAATGTGTTCGATGTCAGAAGATGGGGCAACCTACACAAGGGGATAGGATGCAGGATCATCCAGTATTGCCATTAGAACCATTTCAGAAGTGGGGAATGGATTTTGTAGGCCCAATAAAACCATGGGCAAAGAGGACAAGTTCCAAATATATTCTTGTTGAAATAGACTATGCTACCAAATGGGTGGAAGCAGTGGCTTTGAGAGATAATAAAGCAGCAAGTGTAGCAAGGTTTCTATATAAAAACATTATGACAAGATTTGGATGTCCTATTGAGTTGGTGTCGGATCAGGGAACACATTTTTTGAATTCTGTGATTCAGGAGTTGACATCCAGACATATGATTTTGCATAAGAAATCTACCCCATATCATCCTCAAGCAAATGGGTAGGCAGAAAGCTCTAATAAAGTGTTGGTGAGAATTTTGAAGAAGATTGTGGCGGAAAACAAATCGGATTGGGATGACAAGTTGGATTCAGCACTATGGGCTTTTTCGACAGCTTTTAAGGTGGCGACTGGAATGACACCTTTCAAATTGGTCTTTGGGATTGAAGCTGTGGTGCCAATGGAATATATTATTCCAAGTTTGAGGTTGTCTGTTCAGCAGAAGTTAAGTCCAGAGGAATCAATTCCTTATAGAAAGAAGGAACTGCTTAAATTGGAAGAGGATAGAATTCAGAGTGCCTATTTGGTGGAAATTGGGCAGAAGAGGAGACAAGCATGGATGTCCAGGCAGGTGAAATTCAAAAAATTTCAGAAAGGGGATTGGGTGATGTTATACAAGTTTAAATTGGAACCACATCCAGGTAAGTTGAACCTGAGAAATTTGGGACCTTATCAGATTGAATCAGAACAGGGTCAAGGAACATTTTTGTTGAAAGATGTCTTTGGAACAAAGATTGTGAAACCAGTGAATGGATTTAGATTGAAGAAATTCTATGGAAAAGTGCCTGAGGTTCCCGAGTGGATGGTCAATAGGGTTGAGGATATTGGCAGTAAATCGTTGACAGTTGGTGTTCTGGGAGTTGCAATGGAATGTTCAAAGGCAGAATTGCCAATTTGTTTTAGCAATTCAAAACTTGTCAAGGGATTTGGGATTTCGAATTCGGATTGTGGACTAGAAGTCAGAAATCGGACTGTCGGATTTGAAGTCTCGAAAGTGGAAAGTTGGAGGAGTGGAATTGAACAAAAGGGTTCAGAGGTACTAATAAGTGGGGATACTCATTTTAAGGCAGAAAAATTGCTTAGTGCTGATGTGACTCACTTAAGGAAGAATAATTTTTGGGCGAATCCTGCATGGCGTGCCCAGATCGAGGAGAATTTTCATCATCATAAGAGTAAGGTGGTGAGAGGAGTTGAGGATCACATCCAAGTGTGTGAAGGTCGCAGTTTAGTGAGTGTTAAGTCGGGCGAGAAGGGAGAAATGTTTTTTGAGAATATTAAGGGAAAGCTCATGGCAGGTATGCAAGAGGATGCGTCAAAAGCGATGCCGCATACCAGGTCGACGAAGACAGCGATGGAGGAGTTGTTCAAAGCGTGGAAAGAGCCACAATCGAGGTGGAAAGCGATGAGGCTGAATCTCTGAGTGATCAGGGCAGCGTGGAGATGGCAGTGGCAGCGTTTGACCCTAATGAAGCAGAAACCCAGGTATGGCTAAAGCGTATAGGTCTTTATGAATTTGCATGTCTACCTTGGGATACATGGGTAGAAAATGAATTTGCCGAGCAGCAGTGGAATATGATAAAGGAAAGTGATGGAATGATTACAGCGGATGTGTGCTTGACACCAAAGTTGGTGTCGAAAGTCTTCAAGGTTCCTTGTCTAACTGTGCCAGCTAAGACGAGGAAGCTGACTGATTCCCAAATGAAAGGGGAATTCAGAAATCCGGTAGGCACGAAGGCATACTACATGGTGAAGAATGCGGGTGGAAACAGAGCTTCAAATTTGTTTTGGTATTTGGAAAAAGTGTGTATCCTCCAGAAGACTGCCTACATGTCCAAGGAGGCTTTTGCTCCTTTGTTTCAGGCGAAGAGAGGGATTAAAGTGGATTGGGTATCAGTTCTGTATGATTGGATGCAGTTAACTGCAGAAAGAGACAGACGTCGGACACCAGTAGTGGGCAGAGTAGCACCTTATTTGGCTGCAATTTTCAAGTATGTTCTGAAGGTTCCGACAGTAGCAACAGGTTTGAAGACACCAGTGGTAGATGTGGCTAAAGAAGAGAGAATAGCATAAGGAAGTAAGAGAAGGAAGTTGTTGTTGGGCTCTCCAACAATTGAAAAAGGTAAGTCACCTTTCAAAGTGTCTTGGAAGAGTTTGGAAGAATCGGAATCAAAGCCTAGCACTTTCACAATGGAATTAGAATCAAAGAAATCGGAGTCCAAGGGCAAGAAGGTAACGTTGTTCATGAAAGGAATGGGTGGAGGTGTTGAGAAGACTGCTCTGGAAAGTTTCAAAGTAAAAACGGGGAGCAGTGTGACAGTTATGAGCATAAGGGAATTTTTTCTGTGGACGAGGCAGCTAATAATTTGACTCAGCTGAATGAGTTTATGTAGAATCAAGATGCAGCTCTGAGGGTGATGGAAGCTGAGAAAATGGAGCATAAATGCACTGCTATCCCAGAGTGGGAAATGCAGAAATTTCGGATAAAGTTGTTTCAGGAGAGGTCATATAAAGAAAGACTGTAGGAGGAAGTTAGATGGATTACAATAGAAGCTATGGTGAGAAATGCTGAAGTTCTGATTGTAGCTAAGAATTTTACTAAGTGGGCAGACAGATTAAAAGTTGCAGGGGATGAACAATTCAAAGAACTAGGAGATAAAGTGGCTGAGTTGACAGAGTTGAAGGAAAAAAGTAAGGAGATTGAAGTGAATGCAGGGATAGTGAGTAAGTGGACGGCAGAACTGAGCAGTGATGTTTTGGGACCATAGCGGATTGTAGCAACAGGAGTGGAATCAGAAGTGGAAAAGCAGGTGGACGCAGAGGGGGAAAAGCAGGCGGATTCGGATGTTGCCACAGAAAAGGCATATACAGAAGGAGATGATGGGGAGCAAGTTGATTGTGGGTCCACGTCAGCCTGTGGCTCTAGCCATCGGGCTGTGCCAGGTGTTAAGCCTAGGAATTTTGGGATGTTTACCTTAATGGAAGTTGGAATGTGAACTTTTGTACTTTTGGAATTCCAAGGGGTGTTATTGGGAAAGGGCGTTGCCCATTAGTCTTATCGAAATATGTAACTGTCGATCAATATCTTCTGGGGAATGTGAAGGAGGAAGTTATGGCGGATTTAGTCTATTGTCAATTTCTGTGTTCTGCTCCAATTCCAGTTCCAGTTCCATTCTGATCTCTGAGCTTTGTCTATTCTGAATGTCTATGCCTTAAACAAGATCCTAGACCTCGCTTGCCAGATGCTGGTAAAGATTGCCAAAATGCTCATCACGTGCATTACAGCTTTCAGAGACATTGAAGCAGCACGGCATCCATGGCAGGTGTTTGTCGAGGGGACGCAGGGTATTTGTTAGAATATGGAGACCAAAATCCCCAACAAAAATGTTATCATGGGATTATATGCAAGATTCATGTTTCTGCCATCTCATTACATGCAGACCTTCGAAGAATCTTTCATGACAGGTGGACTCTTCCATATTCAATCCAATGACGAAAGATCTGTCAGCCCCCCATATCGCCTACCAAAGTACAATCCGCAATAATCCCTTCAGAGAGCTGGCAACCAAAGTCGAGATCAAAGCTAGAGCTCATAAGTTCAGAAATCTCACTACAACGCTCAAAAGAAGGCACTAAAGTGAACTCCCTCAGATGCAGCTTGCATGAGGGCATGCAATGAATAGGAAGGGGGGAATGTTTGGTGGATACGGGCGCATACATGTGTATGCACACAAAACCCAGTGGACACTCTATTTTTTGAAAAAAACCCTGTAATTCAGCCTAAGATGAGTTGTAATCATGATGAGATTAGACCATCCCCTTTTTATTTTTTTGAGTCTACCCCTTGTAAGAGGCATGATGGCCATGGGAAATCCCCCTAACTTTTAAAGTCAAAACCCTTAGTTTCGAAGGGGAGATTATCATTAGCAAAAAGAAGAAAACGTGCACTGTGGAGGCTTCTTGTGACAACAACTTGTAATCATCTTTTCTCCTGAACGGGTAATCATAATCCTATTCCAAATAGCACATTGTGTTCCTTGTCTCTTGCTCTACAATCTAAGTGTAATCATTTCCAATTCTGTTGTGGTTCGCGACGTGCCGTTTGTGAGCTAAATGCATTGATTTGGGAGTTAAAATGGTTGTTTTTTGATGTTTTGACCATGGATAAGTGTTTCTATGCTTAAGGTGGATCTTTCCAAGTACTTCTGTTTCAGTTTTCTGCACATTTTTTGTGATGGATCGTGATTTATGTACCTTCCCAGATGGTAGTAGAACTTGGTAGGATTAAGCCCATAAGTGTTGTGATACCTCTCCTTAAGTTTCATGACATTCCGGATTCGTTTGGATACCAAAAGGGCGTGATTACATTGCGTGTTGAGAATGGACGCATACTGATTGTCTGACTAGGAAGTGGTTGATTTGCTTTTGTCGTAAGAACGAGTAGTCCTTGAGTTTACTTTGGTGAGATTGAGACTCTCATTAAGTCTCCGTGCCCCACCCCGAGTCGCTTCCTTGCATATTGACATAATGTTAGTACAAAAGAGCTATGCTGCAGACGTCCGTCGCGGCGACCCGCTAACACAAGTCCTAAAATAGCTAAGCGGCCCTGAAAATAGCACAATTTGCAAAACAGCTTGCCATTGTGTTTTCTATATGTCAGCAAGCGCTTTTCAAATCCTTAAATAGCTAAGCGTCCCTAAAAAAAACACAATGGCAAGCCTTTTGGCAATATGGCAAGCCATTGATCTTGCTTACAACATATGCATTGTGGGCAAACTTTATGGCTTTCCGTATTGCCAAACGGCTCTCCATTGTGTTGTCTATATGTTTGCAAGCGATTTTCAAGTGCTAAAATTGCCTTGTGTCCCTACAAACATCACAATGGCGATCCGTTTGGCAATACAGCAAGCCATAAAGCTTGCCCACAAGTCATATGCATGAAGGTCAAGGTCTATGGCTTGCCGTATGGTCAACAACTTGCCATTGTGTTTTTTTTATGTTCGCAAGCGGTTTGCAAGCCCTAAAATAGCTAAGCAGCCCTATAAACAACATAATGCCAAACTATTTGGCAATATGACAAGCCATAGAGTTTTCCCACAATGTATATGCATTGTGTGCAAGCTCTATGGTTTTCCCTATTGCCAAAAGGCTAGCCATTGTGTTGTCTATATGTCTACATTGCTTTAAAATTGCCTCGAAGCCCTGAAAACAACACAATGGAGATCCGTTTGGTAAAAACAGAAAGCCATAGAGGTTGCCCACAATGCATATGCATTATGCACAAGCTCCATGGCTTGCCGTATTGCCAATGGATGGACATTGTGTTGTCTGTATGTTTGCGAGCGATTTGCAAACGCTAAAATTGCCTCGTGTCCCTAAAAACAACACAATGGCAATCCGTTTGGCAATACGACAAGCCATAAAGCTTGTCCACAAGGCATATGCATTGATGAGGGCAAGCTCTATGGCTTTCCATATTGCCAACGGCTCGCCATTGTATTGTCTATATGTCTACGAGCGGTTTTCAGGCCCTAAAATTGCTTCGCAACTCCAAAAACAACACAATGGTGAGCCGTTTCTTAAGTTGGCAATCCATAGAGCTTGCCGACATTGCATATGCATTGTGGCTGAGCTGTATGGCTTTCCATTTTTCCAAAAGCCTCACCATTGTGTTGTTTTCTTGTTAGGTTAGGTTTAGGCTATCGGTTAGGTGAGATTATAGGTTAGGTTAGAGCTAGCAACAAATTAATAGTAGAAAAAACGTAAACCGACTTCGAAGATGACTCGTGTACTTCAAAAAACACAAACGGAATTCGGTTAGGTTAGGTTATAGGCTAAGTTTAGGTTATAAGTTAGATTAAATTAAGCTAGGTTAGGTTTAGGTTATAGGTTCGGTTAGAGCTAGCGAAAAATTAATAGTAGAAAAAATGCAATCGGACTTTAAAAGTGCACACAGACTTCAAGAACCTTAATATACAGTCATTGACCAATAAAGACAAGATTGTTACCCTGTGGTCCTAATCTCCGTGCACCTCTAGACCGAGGTGTGCGGGGATCGGGCCTGGCTAGAGAATGTGAGGTTGTTAGAGCTAGCAGCAGGAGGAGGAAGAGGATGTCATTTGAAGATCTATCTAATGATTAAACGATAATTTTTTAGGAAGTTTTTGTGAAGCGTCTTTCGACACGCTGAGAGGAGAATTATGGGTACAAGCATTGAATTGTGGCCCTTTTGACCCAGCTGCAGGAGGAGGAAGAGGACGTTGACTGGGAGTCACTACCATGAGGTCTTCTCACTCAGTGATTTTTTGCATATGTACAGTTTTGTAGTGCTTATGTTTATGGTTTATGGTTATGTTTATGGTATGGCACAGATGTTGTGGTTAAGATTTGGCCATCAACTTAAGATTATGATTTTGCTACGATGGTATGTCAATCATGTGATGGTTATGGTTATGGTTACGGTTACGGTTATGGTTATGGTTATGGTTGTGCAATGATGGTATGGTTGTTATGGTTATGGTATGACAAGCAAGTTATGGTAATGGCTATGGTATGGCAAATAGGTTATGTTTATGGTTTTGCACATTTCGACTCATGTTTTAATTATGGTTATAAAATCTTTTTGCCGTTATGCCATGATCAAGCTCTTGATTTTGTGGTTGTGTTTTTCTTATAATTTTGCTAATCGCCATACACTCGCTCTTTAGCGTCAGCTTGCAGGTGGAGTGTGGTTGCTTGTGCACCCTTCCTTTGGGTAGAGAGGGTTGTTTTCTTTTGTTGCAGTACATGCAGCATCACACTTCTCAGCCCTCTCTGCCCAAAAAAAATTTGCAGGTTTGGTCGTCGGTATAGAGTACGGTAGACACGGCAGTATAGACCTCAGTAGCGGCATCGGAATATGCAATAGTATTACCAGCGGTTATTTCAGTTCGTATTTCGATGCTCATTTTGTGGGTTATTCCGACGCTTAATATATCAGTACTTATACCGGCGTCTCTCTCGAGGCCTATTTCAGTGCTTTTTAGTTTTAAAACTAGCTTTATTTCATCGGTATTTGCACCGATTACTGCATGATGTGTTGTAGTGTGGAGATTGTATTCGGCTAGAGACAAATTGGAATGATCATGTGGACTCTTTGTCAGTGCATGCATACATTGCCAAATGTCAATCCAGCGAGGCCATTGTTGAAGAGAAACATAGGCATGAGAATGGGGATGAAGGGCCTTCAAAACGGGCGACGAGGAGTGGGGGCAAAAATGACACAATGCCTCCTAGATCACCTTTTCCACAACAAATTCATGTCCCTCAAATGCCTATGCAATAAGCCTTTAAAGAAAAGAAGAAGGATGCAATGAAAACTAAAGCAAAGGGTCCAGCCTGCAAACTCTAGTCTGATATAGAGGTAGCAACTGACCTCAAAAAGGTTTTGGAAGAGAGGATTTTGAACAGTAAGGTAGAATTTACCTTGGAGGTCCTTGCAATAGCAAAGAGGGAGTTCCATAAAGAGATAATTGATATCAACAAGAGAAATTGGTAGTCTCTTACTAAATCTATCCATGCATAGGGTGAAGAAGAGACTTTAAATGCACAGGGAGTACATGTCTATGGCAAGCAAGGTGATGAAATTGTTATTGGATACTACAAGTCTAGGGGAGGAGTAAAACAGGTTCACTTATTGGATGATGAAGGTGAAGTCAAGATCACTCACAAGAGTTAATTACTAGTTGAAGAGTCACTGGGCAAGAGCAACTACTGAGACCCTGGTAAAAGTTGGAGACTTAGAAGAGCCATATATTGTGTTGATAGATCATGGGTCAGAGATTAACCTTATGTCAAAGAGTCTTTATCAAAAAGAAAAATGGCCAATTGATATAAATCATGGATGGATGATTCGTGCAACAAAAAACTCATCAGGGGTCCTGTACAGAGCTTGTCCAAATGTAGAGGTAACTATAGGGGATGTGAGATATTACCAGAATTTCTTTGTACAGGAGATATCTACATACCCTCTTATCCTTGGGCAGCCATACATCAGTGCTACTCACATGGAAACCAAGGTGCTGGATGATGGGTCAGCTTATGCTAGGATAAGGAGCAGGGATGGGAAGCGTGCAGTACAGTTTCTTACTGTTTGTGTGGACCATGAAAGGAACTGTGAAGGTATTAAAGAGGAACCCTTGCCAAAGACAAACAAAGAATTCAAGAATTACAAGGATTTGAGGGGTTTTGGCCATGTACCATTGTAGAGCGGGATTGCAATGGTACAAGAAGAGAAAAGTTCTCGCATGCTGTATATGCAAAGGAAACATTTTCTACAGGTTTCTTAGGATTAATAGACTATGGATCTATTGATTTTACAAAGTGTGAGGACTTAAAGCAGGGTGAATGACAACATGTAAATAGTGTACAAAGAGGTTTAAAGATAAATGGTTTGCTAGAAGATGATGAATGCATTGCAAGTGTGTTTGATGAGTGTTCGTTTGTGGATACTATGCAAGACTTGGAGTCTTTAGTGGATTGCAATTTGCATATGGGAAGTGAGGTTGTGGAAGTTTGCTCAATAGAAATTTACAAAGTCTTTGAGGACTTAAAAAATGCTCAAGGAGTTGATGTTGATGGGAGCAAAGCGAACCCCGAACCCCCGACGGCCTCTAAAACACCGGGGACCGAATGGCGCGCCTCGAGCCTGTCATGGTAAAGCAAACAGGGGGCACCACCTAGCTTCAGCGGCTAGGACGCAAACAACACACCACCATAACAAAGTTTTCATCCAAGAGAGATGGATGCTTGGGAGTAATGATGAAAAGGAAAGGGAATGAGATCAAGTGAGAGAGAGAGAGAGAGAGAGAGAGAGAGTGAGGGAGGGGGTATAGCGGCTTAGTACTTAGGCATCACAAAAGGATGGCGAATCCGCACACCCTTCACACATACACAAGCTCACTCCAAAACACAAGACTAGGTGGCGATTCCGCACACCTCACATGGGCAAAACATTGCAAGAAAACATACTCACAAAACCTCAAGCTTTATTTAGAGAATTAGGCGATGAAATGGGGAGCATAGGGTAGGGGAATGAGAAGGGAGAGAGTGGTAGAGCACATGGCGGATAGGTGGGAGTTGATGGCGAAGACTCGCACGAGGATTATGGCCATCATCCTTCATTTAGCTGCCCTTCATCTTCCATAGCCAAGGGTGTAGAGGTCATGCTCAAGACGAGCATGGTGATTGCGGTGATGGTGATGGTGATGGTGTGGGTGTGTGTGTGTGCACTAGGCACACACAGTGCATAGTGTGTTCTTTGGTGATGTTGTGTGTTTTTGTGTGATGGTGACCCCTCTTTATATAGGGGAGGAGGGGGGAGAACGTCTAGAATTTAGAAATGAAGAAATCATTATCTACATAGGCCATGTGACTGTGGGCCCCACTTGTCTGGCTGTGTGTATATGTGCCAGAACAGCAATCTCATAAGAGAGAGACTAAGAGAGAGAGATGGGTTGATGAAAAAAAGTGAGAGGTGACATGGAGAGTAAAGTAATTACAAGAGGGGAGAGAGAGGAGTGTGTTCAGAGGTGAATCTGTGTGAACACAAGAAAAATCAGGTAACCACCGGGTGGGGATGGGTTTGTGGGCACCTTTTTTAGTGAAACTGAGTGTGTGTGAGTGTGGGGAGGTTATTTAGCTACAAGACAAGAGACATGGCACCCTTTAGAGAGAGGGGGGGTATTTGGGTCATGGGATATGATAGGAGAGAGAAAGAGGGGGTGGGGTATACTATTTTGGAAGATAGGGTAAGTTGCATGTGAGTTAGGGTGCATTATTGGTGAGTTAGAATGCATTATTGGTGAGAGGTGGGGTAGCTTGAGGGGAGAGAGAAAGGAGAAAGGACAAGGGGAAGAGAGAGGGGGTTGACCTTTTGAGTGGAGGAGAGGAAAAGAGACACACGGCGGGGCAACAGTGAAGAAAAAGGAGGCAAGGTGGGGATGGGCTGCCCCGTAGGCATGAGGTGGACTATTTTACCTTTCTCATATATTTACATAATCATACTTTATTTTTTTCTTACTTTTTCCAATGTCTTTTTATCACTCCCTCCCTAAGAGGGGGTTTTCATTGGGTGGGGACGAGAGAAGAGGGGTATGGGAGCTTGGCTTGTGAAAAGCCCCCATCATTAGCCCTCCCCTTTTGGCTAGAGGCATTCATGTCTCTAGCTCATCTGTTTGATCATTATCGTCGGAGGTGGTGGCTGATGGTGTGTTCTCATCTGGAATGTCAATTGGTGGAGCTTGGTCAAATCGAAGAAAATAAGGTTTAAGTCGCCAACCATTTACCCTGGTTTTATGAAGTTTTCCATCAGCCTCCATAAGCTGGTAGCTTCCATTGGCATACTTTTTCCTGATGATGAAAGGGCCTTCCCATCGGAGTAGGAGTTTCTTATCCTTGCGCGTCTCGAAGTGATTGTCGTAGCGGAGCACCAACATTCCTTTCTTCAATTCTTTTTTCAGGAGATGCTCGTTACAGCTAAGCCGTCTATGCTCTGCTTGTGCTGCATAATAATTTATTGCTTCTTCTCTGTCTAGCTGCAGTCTTTCCAAGTTGATGATGTGATCTCTCAAATGCATGTTGGGTTGTTGAAGCTGGCTTGCCATTACTCTGAGACTTTGTAGTTGCACTTCAATGGTCAAGATTGCTTCCTTACAAATACTAGATGATACGGTGTGAATCCCAAGGATGTACGAAATGAAGTTCTGTAGGCCCATAAAGCTGGTAGTAGATACTTATCCCAGTCTCTAGGATGATTGTTTACTTGCTTGGTAATAATTTTAGAAACCATTCCATTTACCTTTTCAACTAGGCCATTACATTGAGGGTAATATGGTGAAGAGTGCCTCCTTGTAATGCCCAGTTTCTGCATTAATTCTCCTACCAAGTTTGCTCTGAAACCTGGCCCTCTATCAGAGATGATCTTTAAAGGTGTGCCAAACCTACAGCATATGTGCTCGTAGATAAATTTAGCTACCTCTACCGCTGTGATTCTAGTGGTGGTTGTAGCCTCTACCCATCTAGTCATGTAGTCAACCCCCATGATAATGTAGAATTTTCCTGAGTTGGCCCTAGGTAATGGCCCAATGGCATCGATACCCCATTTTTCAAATGGGCCATATGAGAGAATAGGTGTCTGTGGTTCAGGCATAAGTGACCTAGTGCCGGCCTTTTGACACAACTTACATGTTTTGCACCAGTGGTGTACATCACGGTTGAGGCTAGGCCATATGAAGCCTGCCTGCAAGATTTTCCTACTTGTTATGTCTAGGGCAAAGTGACCACCACAAACCCCGTCGTGAGAGCTAGCAATTACTCCCGTGATTTCCTGAGAGAGAGGGACCTTCCTGAGTATTTGGTCCTTACCCTTACAGTACAAACTGTCATTGATGAGTCGATACCTTGTGGCCTTCCGCGTCAGCCATTTCTTCTGTCCCTTTGTTAAATCTGATGGGCATTCCCCTGTTTCCAAAAAATGCATGATGTCAGGCAAGGCATCACTTCCTTGAAATAGAGGGAGATTTAGTTTTATTGCTCCAACCACCACTTCCTGTAGTCTTTCACTTGCTAGGGCATCTGCTTCTTGGTTTTGATCCCTTGGGATATGGTGTATTTGAACTTCTTCAAAATTACCCAACAAGGTTTTTACACCACTTAAGTGTGTCCTTAAACTAGGATTCTTGCATGTCCATGCTCCATTTACTTGCCTTACCAGAAGTAGAGCATCCCCAAATACATTAAGGCGTTGTACACCTTGTGAGACGCACCATTGTAGACCCTTAGTTAGTGCTGCATACTCAGCTTCATTGTTAGAATGTGAATCTAACAATTGGCCCAATGAAAATACCTTTGTCCCTTTGTCATCAAAGACCACTATGCCTACAGCTGCTTTGTCGGACGCTCGCTTGTAGGCTCCATCAAAGTAGAGAGAGTATGCTCCTTCTACCATCGGTGGTACTGGAGGTAATCGGACTTATCCTTCCTTAGATTGCTTCTCCTTCCTTTCAAAGACTTGGTAGGTCATGAGTCGCCCCAAACTTGCCCTTGTCGTGCTTTCTACCTGTATCGTGTAGTCAAACTCTTACAGACGAACTAGCCATTTAGTAATTCTAGCAGACACATCCATGTGTTGTACAACATAGGGAAATATTTCATCCGTGGTTAGAATCACAAATTGCTTAGGCAGCAAATATGACCTAAACTTTGTAGTTGCAAATCTAAGAGCTAGGACTAAGTGTTCCACATGGGTGAAACCTTTCTCTCCTGCTGTCATCATTCGACTAGAGAAGTAGATTGGCCTCATGAAAGATGTCGTCGTATCCTTTTGGAGTAGCACAGCCCCCAATGAGTCATCACCAACACTTGAGGTGACATAGAATTTTTCATCCCACTTAGGTGGTGAGATAGTTGGCAGAGTGGCTAAGACCTCCTTTACCTTGTTGTAGTGATGTTCGCTTTCCTCGTCCCAAGTGAAAGTTGATCTTTGAGTGAGTTGTTGCAGTGGTAGAACAAGTTGTGATAGTAGATGTATGAATCTACTTAAGTACCTCACCTTCTATAGAAAAGAGACCAGTTGACGTACGGTCGTTGGTGAAGGTAGGGCTATGAGTGCGGACACCTTACTTGGGTCGGCGTTGATACCTTTTGCTGAAATTTCATGGCCTAGTAGAATGACTTTACTCTCCCGAATGTGGCATTTATCCACATTTAATTGCCCACCTAGGCTCTGCAACCTGGACAAACCTTTAGTTACCTTTTCTAAATGTGAAATACGGGAGCTATATATACAAAAATCATCAATGAACACTCTTATGGATGTTCCAAAGAACGGTTGAAAAACATATGTGACATATCTTTGGAATGTGGCAGGTGCATTTGTGAGACCAAATGGCATAACCCTGTATGCAAAACAACCCCATGGCGTGATAAAAGTGGTTTTTAGCTAATCTTCCAAGGCTATGCGTATTTGAAAGTATCCAGAATAACCATCACAGATGGTATAGCATTCAAAACCCGCTACTTCATTCAGAATTTCATCCAAGAAAGGGAGAGGAAAGTGGTCTCTCTTTGTAGCTGCATTTAGTGGTTTGTAGTCAACACAGACCCTCCACTTACCATTCTTTTTAGGCATCACCACTACGGGTGACACCCATTCTGAGTTTTCTACAGGATAGATGAATCCCGCCTCCAGCAGTTTCCTTACCTCGGCCAAGAGTGCCTTTTCTTGTATGACCCCCAGTCGTCGTAGCTTTTGCACAACTGGTTTTACCCCTTCCTTCAGCTTAATATGATGTTCCACCACTGTAATGCATGTGATTCTTTCATAGTTGTCAATGAACAGGTTAGGAAATCCCATCAACATTTGCAAAAAACTATCTTTCTCCTCAAGTGTTAATTCCGTAGACAACATACCCTTCAACCTACTTCCTCCTAGGCCAAGTGATTTTCTCTCCTCTTCATTGGGTTTCCCTTTTGGTGATGGATCACCAGTTGTGCTTACCCTTTTTGGATCCTTCATAATGATACCCATCACATCAATGGAACTGTCACTTTCGTGGGTGGATGTGGTCTCCTCCTCAGAAATGGAAGATTCGCTAGTGGTTTCATCTTCCGATGTTTCCAGATTCATTTCCTTCTGTTTGCCAATCCTCATGTCGTAGTAGATTGTCTCCCCTTTCTTACCGGTCATGCGTAGAAGGCCAGTACCCCAGTCCTGTTTTGCCTTCATGGCCATCAACCATGGCCTTCCCAAAATTAGTGGATAGCCCTCCCCCTTAGTAGGCATTACAAAAACATCGACCTCTACCTCAGTGTTGAAAGCTTTGATTTTCACGGCACTTACCACACCCACACACTTTACTTTTGCGTTGTTTGCCATCTTTGCCTTGCATGGAGAAGGCCTGTCAACCTCGAGCCCTAATCGAAGCATCATAGCTTCGCTCATTACACAGATTTGTGCACCTCCATCAATGTAGGTGTTTCCAACCCTCTTTCCTTTTATGTTTACGTCGACAATTGGAAGGATGTCATCCATGTTGCATCCCGAAATTGCTCCGGCTACCTTTGTTTTGGAGCGTCTTGTACTTACCATTTTAGACCATTGTCACCTTACTTTTGGTGCAAGATGTAGCAGCTATGGCCATGTAATCTTCGGTCCTTGCTCTGCCACATCCAATGTTAGATCATAGGGCTTAGAACTTTCCCCTAGCTGGAAGTCGGTGATGCCCAATTTCCGTCGTGGCCTGGATGGCCTCTTGCTAGTTTCTCCTCTCATGCTTCTCTCATGATCTGATTGTGTAGCTTTCTCCCTCCTAGCTCTTTTCATACTCATGGCTTCAAGTGGTTCTAAAAAGGTTACCTTCTCCTTACCCTTGTCCCTCTCCTTTGCTCTAGGTGGATCCACTACTATGGCTTTTCCTTTCTCTTCTAGTCTTATGATGTTTACAGGGCGATCAGGTGGTGGGGCTGGTGGAAGAGGTGGGATGGATGCTTGTAGTGGTGTCTGGGGTGGACGTAGAATTTGTGTTGGTGGGGGTGGTGCTCGGGGTGGGGGTGTTCTTTCTCTAGGGGGTGACAATTGGTTCCTCCTACCTCCTCTATTATAGTTTTGTCGTGGTTTGGGACAGTAGTACATACCGTGACCGTCTTCTCCGCAGTTGTAGCAATGATACTCCCTGTTTTGTCGTCGTGCTCTTCCAGGGTCTTGATCTCTTTCTTGACTCCTCCCTTGTTGTATTAAGTGGACAGACAAATTCTGCAGTTGGTCAGTAATATGGGCCAACATATCTTGTTGGTCATCTCTTACCCCAAGAGCCGGTGGTGGTGGTATGGTTGTTGTCGTAGTTGCTGGTCGACGCGATGTTCCTGCTTCTGTTGACTCGGTTTCTTTGACTTTCATTCGCAGCTTCTTGTCCTTAAGGCGAGCAATCTCAACGGCTAAGTCGTACGTAGCCGAGAATCTACCTTTCACCTTCTCCTTGAGAAGCGTCCATAAGCCATACGTGAACCGATCTTTTTTTAGGAAATTGGGTGCAGCTTCCCCCCTTGCTAGTGACTCAACCCACCGTTCCCACAAATCCACAAATTTGGACTCATAGGTGGCATATTCTAAAAGACCCTCCTGCTTCAAGTCTCTCAACTTGTCCCACAACTTTTCTGAAGTGGTACCTCCCCCAAAGCGCCTCTTAAAAGTGGTTTTTAAGGGTTCCCAGTCATCCTTGGTTGCTTGTGGAAGTGCATTGTACCATGATCTAGCTTCTAGCTTCATGAGATGCTTAAAGATTCTAACCCGGGATTCATCCGTATCTTTGTTGCTCACTACACATGCTACTTCAAAGTCCTCTAGGAAGTCTGTTACCAAATCCTCCCCCTTCTTTCCTTTAAATGTTGGAAATGCTACACTTGCCATGATTACTGAGAGAGAGCTAGAAAGACACACTACTTAACTTGCAAAAGTTTTTTTCTTCTTTACAAGGAGGCGTGTATACCCTCTTATACTAGGACATAGATTAAAACTTCAAACGGTACATTGCCTTGTACCAAAGGTAAGACAAATGGTTGATCTGATGCCAAAACCTCCAAAAACCGCTCCCCACCCGGCATGGTGTCAATGAAGTGCTGGTAGTGAGCCTTCAAATCCAGTATTACCTTGATTGAGCGTACACGTGTTGGTATGTGTGATTTGTCTTGAGATAGGTTGTACTGATTCATGTGAAGCTTAGAGGTGCTTAGTCACTGTCCAAGCTTGTGGGAGAGGGTGGTGTTCTTTCCTGAAACAAACTCAGCAGATCCCTAGCTTCTCTAGTGAGAGTGTGAGCCAATGCTTCCGTTATCTGTGCTGCAGCATCAGGTACGACTTGAAAACTGACTGTGGTAATTACCTCGGTGACTTGAGTTACCCGATTCTCAAAGTAGAATAGTGTTGATTCTCTATTGTGTAGAGCTCCTTCCATTTTGTTGTTGTGGGTTGGTTGTAGGTTGCGGACATGGTTTCGACCTTCTCCTTCTTCTTCTTGGCACTTGGCCTATGTATATCCACTGGGTTTGGCGTGTTGGTTGACTCTCCCACTGCAAATCGATTACCGTTACGCCTGGCACTCGAGCTTCGATGGAGATGCGGAGTTCGTCTAGTTGTGCTTGGAGCTCTTCTTCTTCTGTCGTCCAATTAGCAAATCCTGCTAGCCATTCATCCATTCACAATAGTTTAGGGGTTTCAGTCTTGTAAACTGAAGGGTTTCATGAAAAGATCCTCAGTGGGGGCACCAAATGACGGGAGCAAAGCGAACCCCGAACCCCCGACGGCCTCTAAAACACCGGGGACCGAATGGCGCGCCTGGAGCCTGTCATGGTAAAGGAAACAGGGGACACCACTTAGCTTCAGCGGCTAGGAAGCAAACAACACACCACCATAACAAAGTTTTCATCCAAGAGAGATGGATGCTTGGGAGTAATGATGAAAAGGAAAGGGAATGAGATCAAGTGAGAGAGAGAGAGAGAGAGAGAGAGAGAGAGAGAGAGAGAGAGAGAGAGTGAGGGAGGGGGTATAGCGGCTTAGTACTTAGGCACCACAAAAGGATGGCGAATCCGCACACCCTTCACACATACACAAGCTCACTCCAAAACACAAGACTAGGTGGCGATTCCGCACACCTCACATGGGCAAAACATTGCAAGAAAACATACTCACAAAACCTCAAGCTTTATTTAGAGAATTAGCCAATGAAATGGGGAGCATAGGGTAGGGGAATGAGAAGGGAGAGAGTGGTAGAGCACATGGCGGATAGGTGGGAGTTGATGGCGAAGACTCGCACGAGGATTATGGCCATCATCCTTCATTTAGTTGCCCTTCATCTTCCATAGCCAAGGGTGTAGAGGCCATGCTCAAGACAAGCATGGTGATTGCGGTGATGGTGATGGTGTGGGTGTGTGTGTGTGTGCACTAGGCACACACAGTGCATAGTGTGTTCTTTGGTGATGTTGTGTGTTTTTGTGTGATGGTGACCCCTCTTTATATAGGGGAGGAGGGGGGGGAAATTCTAGAATTTAGAAATGAAGAAATCATTATCTACATAGGCCATGTGACTGTGGGCACCTTTTTTAGTGAAAGTGAGTGTGTGTGAGTGTGGGGGAGGTTATTTAGCTACAAGACAAGATACATGGCACCCTTTAGAGAGAGGGGGGGGTATTTGGGTCATGGGATATGATAGGAGAGAGAAAGAGGGGGTGGGGTATACTATTTTGGAAGATAGGGTAAGTTGCATGTGAGTTAGGGTGCATTATTGGTGAGTTAGAATGCATTATTGGTGAGAGGTGGGGTAGCTTGAGGGGAGAGAGAAAGGAGAAAGGACAAGGGGAAGAGAGAGGGGGTTGACCTTTTGAGTGGAGGAGAGGAAAAGGGACACACGTCGGGGCAACAGTGAAGAAAAAGGAGGCAAGGTGGGGATGGGCTGCCCCGTAGGCATGAGGTGGCCTATTTTACTTTTCTCATATATTTACATAATCATACTTTATTTTTTTCTTACTTTTTCCAATGTCTTTTTATCACTCCCTCCCTAAGAGGGGGTTTTCATGGGGTGGGGACGAGAGAAGACGGGTATGGGAGCTTGGCTTGTGAAAAGCCCCCATCAATGTACGAGTGGAGACTAAGTATAAGTTTGTGGCAAAGAGAGTGAAACCAGCAGCATTACCTCTACCAAAACAGTGCACAAATAAGATGGAACAGGCTGCTTTGCAACCTAGCCTTCCTGACCCAATCAAGATTGGACACAAGTTCACGCAGGATTCTTTGAAGGAGTTAAAGGTTGGTTGTGAGGACAGTTTGACAAAAGCTAAAAAAATATGCTTTGAAGACATGCTTGCCAAACACGGAAAAGCTTTTGCATTTGAGCCTCATGAGATAGGGTGTGTTGATCCATCCATTGTTGCTCCTATGGTGATCTTCACTATTCCTCATGTACCTTGGAACTTGAGGCCTATTATAGTTCCAAAGGCTCATTTGCCAAAACTCAATGAGTTGCTTTATGAAAAGACCAAGACGGGTAATTTGGAGCCTTCTTGTGCTCCATATTCAAATAGGTGGTTCACAGTTTCAAAGATAAAATGGTTCTTTACACTTTATGCAAGATATGCAACTCATCAACAAGGTTAAAATTATAATTGGGGGTACAGGGCCAATTATAGATGAATTTGCAGAGGCATTTGTAGGAAGGGAACTATATTCTATGGGAGATTTGTACTTAGGGTATAATCAGTTCCAACTAGCAACAGAAAGCAGGGACCTGACTACCATGAGGACACCTTTGGGCCTGGTAAGGATGTGGACCCCACTTCAGGGAGCAATTAATTCAGTTGCACATATGATGAATGGTATGAACAAAGTTTTACGTGACTTCATACCTCAAACTACGATGCCTTTCCTTGATCATGTTCCAATCAAAGGATGTGATGTAAGTGATATAGATGTGACTCTAGACTCAAGGGGGTGTTGTAAGTATGTGGAAAACCATATCAATGATTGTGATAAGATCTTGTCAAGATTGGAGGAGGTGAACCTTACCTTGTCTGTCCAAAAGTCAGCGTTTGGTGTGAATGAAGTTCTTATTATAGGAGATATGTGTCCACGGGCCATATGGTAGAAGGCCTTGTCCTTCAAAGATTGATGTAATTCAAAGAATAAAAGAGAAATGTATAAATGTCACTGAGGTTTGAAGGTTCATGGGTGCATGCATGTTTTATGTTATCTGGATTCCGAATTATGCACATGTAGCAGAGCCTTTGTATCAACTTTTGAGAAAGACCCAAAAGTTTCAATGGGAAGAAATGCATACGCATGCCATGAAGAAATTAAAGAAGTTGTTGCTTATGTCGCCAACTTTTAGAAAAAGTAAACTATGATTGTGGAAGACATGTTGATGGGAGCAAAGCGAGACATGACCTCGACGACCTTTAAAATGTTGGGAGCCGATGCACGCCTCGAGCGCGTCACAGTAATATGAACAGGGGGCACCACCTTGCCTTGAGCGGCTAGGATGTAGACAACGGTGATGTGAACACCGCAAACTTACACACACACACACACACACACACACACACACACACACACACACACATACACACACAGATAGAGAGAGCATTGAAAAATGATGAAAACCCTCATGGGTGTGAGGGATAATTATTTCTTGCCCTATTTACAATGACCTTCCTTTTGGCGAGGTGACACACTGTGGTGATAGAGAGATAGGGAGAAGAGATAGTGAATCTACTTGGTGCGTTCTCTAAAGACGACTCGATGATATGAAACTTGCTACCAAGAATGTGTATGTGTGTGTGCATCGACCATTGGAGTCGAGAGGTGGACGTAGCTCCCTTTACATGGTGCAATTCCCAAAATAAATTATCACACAAGTCCCCTCCCCGTGATGCCAATAGTGTCAATTCCTCCCACTAAACCTCTACCAAGTGCTGACCTCTCATGAGCTGCCCCCCCCCCCCCCCCCCGATAGTGACCTCTCAGTGCCCTTTTATAGGTGTTGGCTGCTTAGATGAGGGTAATCCGGTTTGATTAGGGTAAGCTAATCGGGGAGACAAAGCAAGGCAGTGGGCCCTGGGTGGTTGACCCTTGCTTTGTCTTGGGAGTTATTAAAATGAAAACCTCTAGGTGGGCCTTTGTGACCATCGCCTAGAGAGAGGGAAATTTACAAGTTAAGATCTTTTTACAAGGCTTGGGTGAAAACTGAAAAAATGATGATAATGACCTACGGGTCACTAATGATGATAATGACCTACCGCCAAATAATATTTTTTTTGAATTTGTCTTTTTTTCGTTTGGCGGCCTGCTTACTGTGAACGCGATGACGGGAATGGGGGGAGAGAGAGAGCTCGGGGTGTGTGGGGGAAGGGGGGGGGGGGGGGTTGGGGTTGTGTGGTGTGTGTGTGTGTGATAGAGAGAGAGAGAGAGAGAGAGAGAGAGAGAGAGAGAGAGAGAGAGAGAGAGAGAGAGAGAGAGAGAGCCGCCTGGGCTGTGTGCAGAGCACGCGAGCGAGAGGGAGATGGTGTGTGGTGGTGAGGGGGTGAGGGAGGGAGAGGATGAGGGTGTGTGTGTGTGTGTGTGTATAGGAGAGAGAGAGAGAGAGAGAGAGAGAGAGAGAAGGTGCTCATTTCCGAGGTGATGCTTGCACATGCCAAAAGAGAGAGAGAGAGATAGAGGAAGAGAGGATAGGGCTGCAGTGGGCTCAACACAGAGCGAGAGAGGGGGGGCCGTTTTACTGTGCCTGCACACGCTTATCCGAGAGAGAGAGAGAGAGAGAGAGAGAGAGAGAGAGAGAGAGAGAGAGGCTAATGAGATGGCGGGAGGTCTGCACCTTGTGGGCCGCCGACAAAAGAGCGAGTGAAGGAGGGGTTTCTTTTGCAATGAAGTGGGGTAAGGGGGGTGTGTGGTGAGAAAGAGAGGGAATATTATCCGGGCCCTTCTTGCATGGTAGCTCGAGAACGAGAGGAGGGGAGAGAGGCAATGGGGTGGGGACAGAGGGATAAGGAATAGCGGGTCAAGGGAGGGAGAAAGTGAGGCTGAGGGAAGGGTGAGGGGTGTGTGGGTGAGAGAGAGAGAGGGACAAAATTTTGGGCTATTGTCTTGCACAGAGAGCGAGGGAGGGAGTGTGAGAGGGTGATGGTGAGCGTGTGGATAAGAATAAGGGAGAGAGAGAGTTCATATGCGGCTGTGGACTCGACACAGAGGGAGCGCGAGAGAAAAAGCGAGAGAGAGGGGGGGGGGGGGGGGAACTCGAGTTCGCTCTTGGCCGAGGGTGGCAAGTAAGGTGGGGGGTTCATTGAGGGTCAACGGGGTGTGGGTAAGAGAGAGAGAATATTAGAGAGAGAGTGTGTGTGTGTTCGGCCTCTTGTAGGCAACGAGGAAGATAGAGAGAGAGGATGGCCGAGCACTGTGCCATGTGGGGTGCCGACATGAGCTAGAAAGAGAGGGAGTTGTTAGAGAGAGAAGGAGTGGATGAGGGAGAGAGAGTGTGTGCCGAGAATGGAGAGAGGGGAAGTGGGAGGTATGTAGAAAAAATGAGAGAGAGAGTGGGATATTTCATTTGATGCCCCCGGGGCCTTTTCTCCGAGAGAAGGAAGAGAGCTGGATCGATGGGGGGAGAGATGGAGAGAGAGAGATAGTGAAGAAGAGAGAGAGAATTATGACGGCCCGCGAGGGGAATAAAACAAGAGGGAAAGAGAGGGAGGGGAGAGTGAAACCGAGGTTAGCTTGTAATGCTAGGGTATGGACGAGCTAGGACCGTGAGGTTGGCCAAGGCATTGCCGAGCCTTCCGACGGTGTCGCCAAGGCTTCGACAGAGGAAAAATAACCTTTTTTTCTTTTTTTTTTCTTTGATTTCTGAAAATCGGCTATGAATGTGATTGTGAGAGTGGATACTAGCCCCACAGGAGTTGGATGGGTGATTGGACAAGATGATGATGATGGAAAGAGATATGTGGTGAGATGTGGTGCAGAGGTCCTAAGTGCTCGTCAACGCAACTATCCAGAGGTAAAAAGAGAGTTATGCCGAGAATGGAGCGAGGGAAGGGGGGGTTTCTTTGGCAATGAAGTGGGGTAAGGGGGGTGTGTGGTGAGAGAGAGAGGGAATATTATCCGGGGCCCTCTTGCATGGTAGCTCGAGGACGAGAGGAGGGGAGAGAGTCAATGGGGTGGGGAGAGAGGGAGAAGGAATAACGGGCCAAGGGGAAAAAGTGAGGCCAAGGGAAGGGTGAGGGGTGTGTGGGGGAGAGAGAGAGAGAGAGAGAGAGAGAGAGAGAGAGAGAGAGAGAGAGAGAGAGAGAGAGAGAGAGAGAATTTTGGGCTATTGGCTTGCACAGAGAGCGAGGGAGGGAGTGTGAGAGGGTGATGGTGAGCGTGTGGATAAGAATAAGGGAGAGAGAGAGAGAGAGATTGTATGCGGTTGTGGGCTCGACACAGAGGGAGCACAAGAGAAAAAGTGAGAGAGACGGGGGGGGGGATCGTGGGTCAACGGGGTGTGGGTAAGAGAGAGAGAATATTAGAGAGAGAGAGAGAGAGAGAGAGAGAGAGAGAGAGAGAGAGAGAGAGGGAGAGAGAGAGAGAGAGTGTTCAGCCTCTTGTAGGCAACGAGGGAGATAGAGAGAGACGATGGCCAAGCACTACTCCATGTGGGCTACCGACATGAGCTAGAAAGAGAGTGAGTTGTTAGAGAGAGAAGGAGTGGATGAGGGAGAGAGAGTGTGTGCCGAGAATGGAGAGAGGGGAAGAGGGAGGTGTGTAGAAAAAATGAGAGAGAGAGAGAGTGGGATATTTCATTCGATACTTGCAGGGCCTTTTCTCCGAGAGAGGGGAAGAGAGTTGGATGCCAGTGTCCTCCTGGATCCCAAGTAAAAAATAGGATCATTGTCTGCACTGTCTGAACAATAAAATTTGCATGCCAAATTGGACCAAATTTGTAACCACCAGTAGTGAGACGGGAAATGAGCATCTTGGCTCCTGCAGACACAAAACTAAAAATTACGATTCCCAAGAGTGTGCCAAGAATCCACCATATATGGCCACGTTTTTGGTGTGGTGAGCTCCACTTGTCTTCAGAATCTTGCTTACTGTCGCGATTGGAAAAACCGGAAAGCATATCATGCTTCCCTTGGGTGTGCTCAAACATGTCAGTTGTCTTTTTTGATGCTAATAGTAAGCCATCTACCTTGCAGCTTAAATACAAGCATAACCCACTTATCTCTCTCCAAAGAGAGGATGCACTATTTGTAAAAAATTGCACCAAATTGGGAATGAGGCCTTCATTCTTGCACCTTATCAGCCTTTTGTCTATCCATGGCTCCTTAATTCTTATCTCCATGCTAATCTTACCTCTATATGTTCTAGTGGTTAACCATAACCATAGTTCTGATGCATCCCATGCAAACACAATGCTGCGTTGTGGAGGAGTTTGGAACATCCTTAAAAGGTTGGCAGCATATTGATCATCAAATTTACTCTGAACATCCTTCCATAAACTGGAGGCATTACCCATCTCCAAGTTTATAACACCTTTCAGTAGACTAGAGGCATTACCCATCTCTAAGTCTATGACACTACACAATAAAGTCTCTCTCGGCTGCCAAGCCCTTGGAGCAATATCCAACTCCAAACCTTGCGTCTTGCTTATCTCCTTGTTATGGTCCTCTAGTGAAACTTCCTGATGCAAGATTCCTTTAGCTTGCCACACTATCCTTGGTCCATGCTGGTGCACGGGATTCTGTTTTCAAAGCCCTCCCCTTTGCTTGATATGTTGTTCATCTTCTACAAAGCCTTGCTAACAGGTCGGTCTTCCTCTTCTCTTGTTTCCTCCATGCTCTTTGCATTCCTCTTACTCTAACGAGGCCTGATCAACACTTTACGCCTTCTTAACCTTACCGTCCAATGCTATAGATTGATCGCTTTGGTGCCTATTTCATCCAGGGTTAAAGATGTACTCACATTTGTAACACAATTTATTTGACTTACCTCCCCCACTGGGGTAGCATCTTTTGATTCTTTAACCTCTTGTTCCGCTGCTTCAGCCCTTTGAACAAAATTCTTGCTTGATGCTTCTTCTGTTATCTTCATCTTGACTTATTCTGCATGACCAATGATAGTTGATGTGCGGGCACCAATTGGTGGTGGGCGTAGGATGAGTGTAAGTGGTGATTGTGGCGGTGGTTGCATTGGTGGCTGTTGCAATTGAACTTGTGGGGCTAGTTGTGGTCGCATGGCTAGTGGTGGGATTTGAACAGGTGAGATTGGTTGCCTGGGCGGTAGTGGTCTTGTCCTTGGTGGATAGATCTGTTTCTATCACCCTGCTCTATTGAAATTCTGCCTCCTTGGATGTGGGCAGTAGTACATACCATGGCCGTCTTTCCCGCAATTGTAGCAGTGGTACTCTTGGTTTTGCCTTCGTTGTCCTCTTCTTTGTTCTGGATTTCTGACAGGTGCATGCCCTTGCTGCACCAGATGCATGGATAAACTCTCTAGTTGGGTAGTGATGCGACTCAGCAGGTCTTGCTGCTCTTCTAATGCCTCTTGTGGTTGGGCTCTATGAATGGCTATTGCAGTCACTGGGGTTGGTTGGACCGAGCTTGTTTCCTCTGACTTGTTTACTCTTGCTTGCATGCACAGCTTCTTGTCATTAAGGAGGGCTACTTCTACTGCCAACTCATATGTTGCAGGAAACCTTCCCTTCACCTTCTCCTTAAGCGGCTACCATAGGCTAGCAATGAAACATTCCTTCTTTAGGAAATTAGGTGCTCCTTCACCTTCCTCCAGTGAGGCAACCGATCTCTCCCATAAATCCACAGACTTGGACTCGTAAGTGGCATACTCTAGCAGACTTCCCTGCTTTAATTCCGTCAGTAGCTGCCATAGCTTCTCCGAGGTTGTGCCTCCATCAAAACTCTTCAAAAAGGCAGCGCGTAACACATCCCATGCATTTTGGTAGCCTGGGGCAAAGCATTGTACCAAGACTTGGCCTCTACTTTCATCAGTAGAGGAAAAATTCGAAGCCGTGAGGCGTCGTCATCCTTTTGGAAACCACACAAGCGATGTCGAAATCATCCAGAAAGTTGGTGGTGAGATCTTCTCCCTTCTTTCCACTGAACGTGGGGAAAGAAACACTTGCCATGGTTGTAACTCAAGAAATTACAAACCCTCTTTTATATATATAAGATTAATGACAGTAGCAGCTCATAGCGGCTTCTTACATGGTTGGGTGGATAGATTAAAACAGGATGAAGAATGGATCGCAAAGCTAGAAAAGAATAAAAATACTCACATCAAAAGAGTGGTAGTAATCTAGAAGGGGCAAGATGATGGGACGTGGAGATCTCAAGATTTCATCAAGCATCTTTGCTCCAAATAAGAAAACAATATTTTGCTGGGAGAATATATTCCTATCAATATACACGTTTACATGCATGTGTTGCAAGAAACGGAAAGGAAATACTTATGGCCTATTGTTATTATCCATGTCGGGTGTAGGACAAGGATCTTGACCACTAGGGTTGCGTACCTCAGGTGTTGTCGAGGTGACACCTTCACCACACGCTCCTACCTCTTGTAGAAGTCCACACAATCCTCCACATTAAATTCAAAACAGACTGGGCGAGAAGAGTCTATCTCAATCGGCTTTCCATTCTGCATGCGGCGACGGTGCTTGGGTGGTCGAACTTCATCTGAACTTTTCAGGCCTAGAGAGAGTGTAGGCCCACTTGCGTCCACCAAATTCTTTAGGCCTCCGGACTTAGACTTTGTGGTTGATGTAGTTGACGACTCCTCTCAAAGCATTAGAGAGAAAACACTTGGCGCTTCCAAAAATCTGACTGTCATGAGAGTGCTGCAGTTTTCAAAAGCAAAAATCACCGTTCTTTCTTGACTTTCTCTGTTGGCACTCATTGACAGAATGCATTGGTTGACAGCAGTGATGGCCCTTAATAGACCTCCCACCTAATGCTCTCAATTTGTGGTTAGAAGGAGCAACACAATATGGGGATCTTACCTCTTTAATACTGTCGA
This sequence comes from Adiantum capillus-veneris, assembly GCF_014529385.1. Taxonomy (NCBI): domain Eukaryota; kingdom Viridiplantae; phylum Streptophyta; class Polypodiopsida; order Polypodiales; family Pteridaceae; genus Adiantum; species Adiantum capillus-veneris. Next base: position 37,123,489 of record NC_140940.1, read on the forward strand.
CACTGCAACCTCGCAGTAGTACTTCAATGAAGGCGGCTAGTGCCTCCTTAGTCTCCTCCTCTTCCGTCCTCCAGTTAGAGAATTCCTTCAGCCATTCGTCCATGATTAATGGTGTGTGTTACTTTCAGCATTGTAAACCGAAGGTTTCCGAGAAGCCCTCCTCCATGGGGGCACCAAATGACGGGAGCAAAGTGAGACACGGACCCCGACGGCCTCTAAAATGCCAGGAGCCGATGCACGCCTCAAGCCGGTCATTGTAAAGTGAAGGGGGCACCACCTAGCTTTGAACGGCTAGGACGCAGACAACGGTGATGTGAACACCGCAAACTTACACACACATACACACAAAGAGAGAGAGAGAGAGAGAGAGAGAGAGAGAGAGAGAGAGAGAGAGAGAGCATTGACAAATGATGAAAACCCTCGGGGGTGTGAGGGATAATTATTTCTTTCCATATTTACAATGAACTTCCTTTCAGCGAGGTGTCACACCATGGTGATAGAGAGATAGGGAGAAGAGATGGTTAATCTACTTGGTGCGTTCTCTAAATACGACTCGATGATACGAAACTTGCTACCAAGAATGTGTATGTCTGTGTGCATTGACCATTGGAGTTGAGAGGTGAACGTAGCTCCCTTCACATGGTGCAATTCCCAAAAAAAACCATCACACAAGTCCCCTCCCGGTGATGCCAATAGTGTCAATTCCTCCCACTAAAACTCTACCAAGTGCTGACATCTCATGAGATGCCCTCCCCCGATAGTGACCTCTCAGTTCTCTTTTATAGGTCTTGGATGCTAAGATCAAGGTAATCCGATTTGATTAGGGTAAGCTAATCGGGGAGACAAAGCAAGGCGGTGGGCCCTAGGTGGTTGACCCTTCCTTGTGTTGGGAGCTATTAAAATGAAAACCTCTAGGTGGGCCTTTGTGACCATCACCTAGAGAGAGGGAAATTTACAAGTTGGGATCTTTTTACAAGGCTTGGGTGAAAACTGAAAAAATGATGATAATGACCTACGGGTTACTGAAGAGGGCGTCGTGGTCGCAAGATGTCGGTGAATGGCAGCTTTGTCGGTGCGTCGGTGTAGCGCGTTCGTCTCCTCGGGGTCGGCCGGGGCATGCCTTCGGAGCCTTTGTTCTTTTTGTTGTCGGTGTCGCGTGATCCGGGTCGTCCTCCTTTGTTTGTAGTTTCGTAGTCGTTAAATCCTCCTTCTTTGTATTTTTTATGTGTGGTGCGTGCGTATATGCGTGTGTGTGTATGTATGGGTGAGTGTGGGTAGGTGTGTGGGTATATGTACGTGAGTGAGTGGGCGTGAGTGTGTGTATATATATACGTGTGTGCACGAGCGTGAGTGCGAACGGGGGGAAAGCCTATTATGTACATATAATATATATATTATGTTTTTCAATTTTTTCTTTTTTTCAGTTGGCGGCCTACTGACTGTGAACGCGATGACGGGAATGGGGGGAGAGAGAGCTCGGGGTGTGTGGGGGAACGGGGGTGTGTGTGGTGTGTGTGTGTGTCTGATAGAGAGAGAGAGTTTCGATTACTGATGCGCCCGCACGGGCTAAGAAAATAGGCCACCTGGGCTATGTGCAGAGCGCGCGCGCGCGAGAGAGAGAGAGAGAGAGAGAGAGAGAGAGAGAGAGAGAGAGAGAGAGAGAGAGAGAGAGAGAGAGAGAGAGAGAGAGAGAGAGAGAGAGAGAGAGAGAGAGAGAGAGAGAGAGAGAGAGAGAGAGAGAGAGAGAGAGAGAGAGAGAGAGAGAGAGAGAGAGGGAGATGGGGTGTGGTGGTGAGGGGGTGAGAGGATGAGGATGTGTGTGTGTGTGTGTAGAGGAGAAAAGGTGCTCATTTCTGAGGCGATGCCTGCACAGGCCGAAAGCGAGAGAAAGATAGAGGGAGAGAGGATAGGGCTGCAGTGGGCTCGACACAGAGCGAGAGAGGGGGGGCCATTTTACTGTGCTTGCATAGGCTTATCTAGGAGTGAGTGAGTGAGAGAGAGAGAGAGAGAGAGAGAGAGAGAGAGAGAGAGAGAGAGAGAGAGAGAGAGAGAGAGAGAGAGAGAGAGAGAGAGAGAGAGAGAGAGAGAGAGAGAGAGAGAGAGAGAGAGAGAGCTAATGAGATGGCGGGGGGGTCTGCACCTTGTGGGCCGCCGACAAGAGAGCGAGGGAAGGGGGGGTTTCTTTGGCAATGAAGTGGGGTAAAGGGGGTGTGTGGTGAGAGAGAGAGGGAATATTATCCGGGGTCTTCTTGCATGGTAGCTTGAGGACGAGAGGAGGGGAGAGAGTCAATGGGGTGGGGAGAGAGGGAGAATGAATAGCGGGGCAAGGGAGGGAGAAAGTGAGGCCGAGGGAAGGGTGAGGGGTGTGTGGGTGAGAGAGAGAGAGAGAGAGAGAGAGAGAGAGAGAGAGAGAGAGAGAGAGAGAGAGAGAGAGAATTTCGGGCTATTGGCTTGCACAGAGAGCGAGGGAGGGAATGTGAGACGGTGATGGTGAGCGTCTAGATAAGAATAAGGGAGAGAGAGAGTTTGTATGTGGCTGTGGGCTCGAGACACAGGGAGCGCGAGAGAGAGGGGAAGGGAAACTCGAGTCTGCTCCTGGCCAAGGGTGGTAAGTAAGGTGGGGGGGGGGGGGTCATTGAGGGTCAACTGGGTATGTGTAAGAGAGAGAGAATATTTGAGAGAGAGAGAGAGAGAGAGAGAGAGAGAGAGAGAGAGAGAGAGAGAGAGAGATAGATAGATAGTTCTATTATCATCCTGGGAGGTCAAATATGACCTATGGGACCAAATGAACATGTCCCGTGGTGTGAGTGGAGTTCATAAGTGACTCTCGATGCTCAAAAATGGCTGAAATGAGCATCGCAATAGAGAGTCCACATCGTGGTTGGGAGAGGAAGGTATGTAGGGAGAGATCATGGTTGAATATATGGGTAAAAGAGGACCTAATGTGGTCAAAACCTGAGCACTCAAGTAGTGTGTGGTACTCACTCTCTCGTACTTGACGAGGGCATAAGGTGCAAAGTCGATGACACTCCTCGCCTGTGCCCCAACGTCCTGTCTCGCAGCGTAGAGAATGGGAGCTAAGACGAATGGAGGCAATGGTGCGGATCGAACTCGACGGGATGGGCTCAAGGATGTAGGAATGAGTTCGGTTACCTCGTTCCGAGAAGAAGAGAGATTTGTAGTTTGGGGCAACGTGTGTGCTGTAATGGCTGAAGCGAGAACCTCCGGATTTCTCCCAAGACATGATACATTGGCGTTGTAAGAAGGAGAGAGAGAGAGAGAGAGAGAGAGAGAGAGAGAGAGAGAGAGAGAGAGAGAGAGAGAGAGAGAGAGAGTGTTCGGCCTCTTGTAGGCAACGAGGGAGATAGAGAGAGAGGATGGCCGCGCATTGTGCCATGTGGGCTGCGGACATGAGCTAGAAAGAGAGCGAGTTGTCAGAGAGAGGAGTGGGTGAGGGAGAGAGAGTGTGTGCCAAGAATGGAGAGAGGGGAAGAGGGAGATGTGTAGAAAAAATGAGAGAGATATTTCATTCGATGCCCGCGGGGCCTTTTCTCCAAGAGAGGGGAAGAGAGCTGGATTGATGGGGGGAGAGATGGAGAGAGAGAGATAGTGAAGAAGAGAGAGAGAAAAAGAGAGAGAGAATTACGACAGCCCACCAGCGGAATAAAACAAGAGGGAAAGAGAGGGAGGGGAGAGTGAAATCGAGGGCAGCTTGTTATGCTAGGGTATGGATGAGCTAGGACCGTGAGGATGGCCAGGGCATTGCCGAGCCTTCTGACGATGTCACCAAGGCTTTGGCAAAGGAAAAATAACCTTTTTTCCTTTTTTTCTTTGATTTCTGAAAATCGGCTATGAATGTGATTGTGATAGTGGATACTAGCCCCACAAGAGTTGGATGGGTGATTGGACAAGATGATGATGATGGAAAGAGATATGTGGTGCAGAGGTCCTAAGTGCTCGTCAACGCAACTATCCACAGGTAAAAAGAGAGTTATGGAGAGTAGTCACAACATTGAATGCGATAATGAGTATTTGATAGGAGAAAATGTAATAGTGGAGACTGATTGTCTACCTCTTCTTGGAATGATCACAAGCTGCTCTCCTGACATTGCTATGTTGAGATCGATTGCCTACATAAAGTCCTTAAATCCATAACTTAAGCATATTTTAGGGAAAGATAATCCAGTTGTGGATATGCTTTCTAGAGCAAGATACGAAAATGAGGAAGATATGGTTGTTGAGGGTGACGATGTAGGCACAAGGTTTTATCGTAGCTCTCATGCGAAGGGTGATCATGAACCGTCTGCATATGTGTCTGAATCGATGTCCGTATACGCGTCTAAATAAACACTAGATATAATAAAATGTGTATCACTGCTTATTAAGATGCATGTGTTGATGGCTATTAAGACGCATATACCAACGCGTATTAAGACATGTGTACGGACAACAATACCGACGTGTGTACCGATGGAAAAACCTACATTTTTTTTTGGCAGAGAGGACTGGCTGCTGCTACTGCATGTACTGCAACAACACAAACCAACCCTCTCTGTCCAAAGGAGGAGTGCAAAAGAAACCGCACTCCACCTTTTTGATTCTTGGACAGAGATAAGTATTGAATGTTGCTGCATATTCTTCAACAACATAAACCAGCACTCTCTGTCCAAAGGAGAAGTGCAAAAGCAATTGCACTCCACTTATGTGCAGAGAGGATTGGTTGTTGCTGCTACATGAAGTGAAGCATCATAAACCAACTCCCTCTTCTCAAAAGAGGAGTGCAAAAGCTACGACACTCCACCACTGCGTTTTTTTCTAAAGAGCAAATTCCAAAACTGACAATCAAGTACCAATTCAACATTACAAAACCACATTAAAAAAACCATAAACATAACAACTTCTCTGCCAAAACCATAGGCATTTATACCATAAACTTATTAAAGATGCACAACGAAAAAGACATTCCATAACCAAATCTTTGTCAACCCTAAATCATGACCATATCAAAACCTCATTGCACCAATAAGACAAAACCATAATCAACAAGCCATACCATAACTTGATTTACATGACCATAACCATATCAGCTTCTAATTGACCATGAACACATAATAAGAAGTAACAACATCTAACTATATGTGAGGGCCATGCCCGGGGACCACCAACTGTACCATCTGCAAATGGATACACCGTGATATGTCTCCTCCTGCTCTTTGATTCCAACTCACATCGGTGATAACATTCACTTTCTCTCATATGTATCCCTTAGCCCCAAAGAACCTTTGCTTACCGGTCAAACTTACCAATCAAAGTCATCAGACTAACTTGGAACTCAACCTTCCACGGTCAATTGGTGGGAGTTCTCTAATTCACCCTTGGTTCAAGGTCATTGACGCTTTTTTTCCGGTTATGACAGAGCACAACCGTGAATGAGTTCCCCTAAGGTGAGTGTATTATAATCTACACGAATCCCTTGATCCCAAGTTGTTCTCCCACTCTGTAGATTGGAATCCCGTTTCCCCGCACCATAAAATTGGGTTCAACTTCTCGGCCAAAAATTAACCCTTCGGAATCCGGCCACCCATTGGACCATTTGATGAATGCACCTTTCCATGGTAATACTATGATACTAGAAAAAAATATTCCAATCATGTCAAACAAAAAATACATTTCAAGCATTTGAAAGCAGCATGCACACTGTTGCATACCCTTGCAGATGTGCATTTATCAGTCCGTTCCCACCTTTGTCCTTTATAGAATATTTTTACTTCCTTTTTCCTTTAATATTAGTAAAATGATCTAGTTATCTTTCAAGCAATCACATATATTTCTCAGGCATATCCCTACCCTCGTCCCAAGACTTGGGTATCCTGTCTCATCCGCCACGTGTGGAGGCGGCACCTTTACACAGATTACAATTCTTATTTTTGTTTATCTTGTGTGGGAAAGCCTTCAAAGATAATCTACTTTAGGTTTCTTTTAAATCAATAATCCTCCGAAGAAGAGCAAAGGTCCGGCTGATGAGGACAATTGCGGAATAGCCCCTTTAGGTTCCTAGCCTTCCCAAGGTTTCTTTTTACCAAACAATTTGAAGAGTTCCTTAATTAAATCACATCATCCTTCCTTATCATGATCCCTCCATGGATCCTTTTTCCTTCCTTATTTTTCAGTTGGCATCAGGCCTACCCAGACTAGGCCGATTTCCAGACGCATCCATGGGTCCCATCCACCCGGCTGGGACACACTCCCATTCAATCCCGTTTCTAGGAGAAAGAATGAACTTGAGCTCACAATATAGACCAACGGCTATCATTCCTAGCCTAAAAGGACCATCCCCCGTTGTATCCCACAGGTAAACACCTACGCCGTCCTTTTTACAAACACGAAGACAAGTTCACACATAAATTTCTATATTATGCTAGGGCTATCCATGTCAATCTTCTCAGTAACGTTTTTAATCCTAGTTTAAATTTAGATTAAGCTCCTTGAGTTATAATCCCTTAATTCCTATTTCCTTTTAATATTTCTTCTTAAACAAGACCTTAGAAATCAACGAATATCTTGGAAATTTAAGGTTTTGTCTCGACGAAAGTTTCGAGTTAACCCCACTTTGATGAATCCCATTTTGGTTCCTTTTTATCATTTGCTATCCATGGGGCATCTCCATGAAAGTGATGGGAGTTTATGCTCAAGAATTACGGTCATGACATTCATGAAGCTATCCCCTTACTCCCCCCTTTGAATTTGCAAAACAAACTCGAATGTAGACAAACTTGAAATCAACAATGCATATGCTTTCTATAATGAGTTTTTCTTTAGTGTGTCTATGCGGGGTACACACAAAACTTTGAAATGCATCAACTTGCAATCTTGGACAATTAATCAAAAACTTCCTTTGAGTGCTTATGCAAGAGTGAAACCCTTCTATGCATGGTAGTGTAAAAATTGCAAAGTTTCTAAGAGTGGACATGCTAGTGTATCATAAAATATGCATGTAATAGTGTATGAATCATTAACAAATTCTTCTTTAAAAAGATATTTAGGCGTACCTTTACTACCATGGAGAGGATTAGTTATGTTGCTAGAAGAGGCTTATGCTTTCGGAGCTTTCCATTTGCTAAGAGGGAAAAGAGGGGATGACTTTATGGAAAATCCTCTTTTTCAACTAACTTCCTTTGATTATGCTAAATTAACCTTCAAATCGTCAACTTAATGGGCATATGGTAGGGTCTTCTCCTTGCTTTGGAAGAGTAACAATGAAGTGTGTTGACGTAGCTGGCTCTTTTCCGCTTCAGTTTGCTTGAAGATCACCGATTTGGCAATTGGAAGAGTGAGAGGTTAGAAGGGAGATTCAAACTATGAAAATCTTGTAGGTTAGGAGAGAGAAGGTGAAGAATATAATGGTAATTTGGATTATGGTTATGGCTTCTCTTGAGGAGAGAGGATACTGTAGGGGTGTGTGTGAAGGAGGATTAGCTTTGGATTTCATAGCTCACTATCAAGCTTGCACTTTCATAATGTGAAGAGAAGCGAAGGGAAGTGAAGTGTTTAATGAGTAGGGAAGGCCTCCTTTTAAGCTTAATTTGATAAGGCCCTTGACTTATCATGATAAGTTACTTTTTCATATCTTGATATCCTTTCTTCCTTTTCGAAGCTTCTCCAAACAAGATACTTATGCAAGAAGCTACTTTTCGAAGCTTCTCCAAACAAGCTACTTATGCAAGAAGCTACTTTTCCTACAAGTGGCTTATGCAAGAAGCTACTTTTCCAACAAGTGGTGACGGGAGCAAAACGAACCCCGAACCCCGACGGCCTCTAAAACACCGGGGACCGAATGGCGCGCCTCGAGCCTGTCATGGTAAAGCAAACAGGGGGCACCACCTAGCTTCAGCGGCTAGGACGCAAACAACACACCACCATAACAAAGTTTTCATCCAAGAGAGATGGATGCTTGGGAGTAATAATGAAGAGGAAAGGGAATGAGATCAAGTGTGAGAGAGAGAGAGAGAGAGAGAGAGTGAGGGAGGGGGTATAGCGGCTTAGTACTTAGGCACCACAAAAGGATGGCGAATCTGCACACCCTTCACACATACACAAGCTCACTCCAAAACACAAGACTAGGTGGCGATTCCGCACACCTCACATGGGAAAAACATTGCAAGAAAACATACTCACAAAACCTCAAGCTTTATTTAGAGAATAAAGCGATGAAATGGGGAGCATAGGGTAGGGGAATGAGAAGGGAGAGAGTGGTAGAGCACATGTCGGATAGGTGGGAGTTGATGGCGAAGACTCGCGCGAGGATTATGGACATTATCCTTCATTTAGTTGCCCTTCATCTTCCATAGCCAAGGGTGTAGAGGTCATGCTCAAGACAAGCATGGTGATTGCGGTGATGGTGATGGTGTGTGTGTGTGTGTGCACTAGGCACACACAGTGCATAGTGTGTTCTTTGGTGATGTTGTGTGTTTTTGTGTGATGGTGACCCCTCTTTATATAGGGGAGGAGGGGGGGAGAAATTCTAGAATTTAGAAATGAAGAAATCATTATCTACATAGAGGTAGACGTTTTTGTAATGCCTACTAAGGGGGAGGGCTATCCACTAATTTTGGGAAGGCCATGGTTGATGGCCATGAAGGCAAAACAGGACTGGGGTACTGGCCTTCTACGCATGACCGGTAAGGAAGGGGAGACAATCTACTACGACATGAGGATTGGCAAGCAGAAGGAAATGAATCTGGAAACATCGGAAGATGAAACCACTAGCGAATCTTCCAGTTCTGAGGAGGAGACCACATCCACCGACGAAAGTGACAGTTCCATTGATGTGATGGGTATCATTATGAAGGATCCACAAAGGGTAAGCACAACTGGTGATCCATCACCAAAATGGAAACCCAATGAAGAGGAGAGAAAATCACCTGGCCTAGGAGGAAGTAGGTTGAAGGGTATGTTGTCTACGGAATTAACACTTGAGGAGAAAGATAGTTTTTTGCAAATGTTGATGGGATTTCCTAACCTGTTCATTGACAACTATGAAAGAATCACAGGAATTACAGTGGTGGAACATCATATTAAGCTGAAGGAAGGGGTAAAACCAGTTGTGCAAAAGCTACGACGACTGGGGTTCATACAAGAAAAGGCACTCTTGGCCGAGGTAAGGAAACTGCTGGAGGCGGGATTCATCTATCCTGTAGAAAACTCAGAATGGGTGTCACCCGTAGTGGTGACGCCTAAAAAGAATGGTAAGTGGAGGGTCTGTGTTGACTACAAACCACTAAATGCAGCTACAAAGAGAGACCACTTTCCTCTCCCTTTCTTGGATGAAATTCTGAATGAAGTAGAGGGTTTTGAAAGCTATACTGTCTGTGATGGTTATTCTGGATACTTTCAAATACGCATAGCCTTGGAAGATTAGCTAAAAACCACTTTTATCATGCCATGGGGTTGTTTTGCATACAGGGTTATGCCATTTGGTCTCACAAATGCACCTGCCACATTCCAAAGATATGTCACATATGTTTTTCAACCGTTCTTTGGAACATCCATCAGAGTGTTCATTGATGATTTTTGTATATATAGCTCCCGTATTTCACATTTAGAAAAGGTAACTGAAGGTTTGGCCAGGTTGCAGAGCCTAGGTGGACAATTAAATGTGGATAAATGCCACATTGGGGAGAGTAAAGTCATTCTACTAGGCCATGAAATTTCAGCAAAAGGTATCAACGTCGACCCAAGTAAGGTGTCCGCACTCATAGCCCTACCTTCACCAACGACCGCACGTCAACTGGTCTCTTTTCTACAGAAGGTGAGGTACTTAAGTAGATTCATACATCTACTATCACAACTTGTTCTACCACTGCAACAACTCACTCAAAGATCAACTTTCACTTGGGACGAGGAAAGCGAACATCACTACAACAAGGTAAAGGAGGTCTTAGCCACTCTGCCAACTATCTCACCACCTAAGTGGGATGAAAAATTCTATGTCACCTCAAGTGTTGGTGATGACTCATTGGGGGCTGTGCTACTCCAAAAGGATACGACGACATCTTTCATGAGGCCAATCTACTTCTCTAGTCGAATGATGATAGCAGGAGAGAAAGGTTTTACCCATGTGGAACACTTAGTCCTAGCTCTTAGATTTGCAACTACAAAGTTTAGGTCATATTTGCTGCCTAAGCAATTTGTGATTCTAACCACGGATGAAATATTTCCCTATGTTGTACAACACATGGATGTGTCTGCTAGAATTACTAAATGGCTAGTTCGTCTGCAAGAGTTTGACTACACGGTACAGATAGAAAGCACGACAAGGGCAAGTTTGGGGGGACTCATGACCTACCAAGTCTTTGAAAGGAAGGAGAAGCAATCTAAGGAAGGAGAAGTCTGATTACCTCCAGTACCACTGATGGTAGAAGGAGCATACTCTCTCTACTTTGATGGAGCCTACAAGCGAGCGTCCGACAAAGCAGCTGCAGGTATAGTGGTCTTTGATGACAAAGGGACAAAGGTATTTTCGTTGGGCCAATTGTTAGATTCACATTCTAACAATGAAGCTGAGTATGCAGCACTAACCAAGGGTCTACAATGGTGCGTCTCACAAGGTGTACAACGCCTTAATGTATTTGGGGATGCTCTACTTCTGGTAAGGCAAGTAAATGGAGCATGGACATGCAAGAATCCTAGTTTAAGGGCTCACTTAAGTGGTGTAAAAACCTTGTTGGGTAAGTTTGAAGAAGTTCAAATACACCATATCCCAAGGGCTCAAAACCAAGAAGCAGATGCCCTAGCAAGTGAAAGACTACAGGAAGTGGTGGTTGGAGCAATAAAACTAAAGCTCCCTCTATTTCAAGGAAGTGATGCCTTGCTTGACATCATGCATTTTTTGGAAACAGGGGAATGCCCATCAGATTTAACAAAGGGACAGAAGCAATGGCTGACGCGGAAGGCCACAAGGTATCGACTCATCAATGACGGTTTGTACTGTAAGGGTAAGGACCAAATACTCAGGAAGGTTCCTCTCTCTGAAGAAATCACGGGAGTAATTGCTAGCTGTCACGACGTAGTAATGGCAAGCCAACTTCAACAACCCAACATGCATTTGAGAGATCACATCATCAACTTGCAAAGACTGCAGCTGGACAGAAGAGAAGCAATAAATTATTATGCAGCACAAGCAGAGCATAGACGGCTTAGCTTTAACGAGCATCTCCGGAAAAAAGAATTGAAGAAAGGAATGTTGGTGCTCCGCTACGACAATCGCTTCGAGACGCGCAAGGATAAGAAACTCCTACTCCGATGGGAAGGCCCTTCTATCATCAGGAAAAAGTATGCCAATGGAAGCTACCAGCTTATGGAGGCTGATGGAAAACTTCATAAAACCAGGGTAAATGGTTGGCGACTTAAACCTTATTTTCTTCGATTTGACCAGGCTCCACCAATTGATATTTCAGATGAGGACACACCATCAGCCGCCACCTCCGATGATAATGATCAAACAGATGAGCAAGAGACATGAATGCCTCTAGCCAAAAGGGGAGGGCTAATGATGGGGGCTTTTCACAAGCCAAGCTCCCATACCCCTCTTCTCTCATCCCCACCCCATGAAAACCCCCTCTTAGGGAGGGAGTGATAAAAAGACATTGGAAAAAGTAAGAAAAAATAAAGTATGATTATGTAAATATATAAGAAATGTAAAATAAGCCACCTCATGCCTGCGGGGTAGCCCATCCCCACCTTGCCTCCTTGTTCTTCATTTTTGCCCCGCCGGGTGTCCCTTTTCCTCTCCTCCACTCAAAAGGTCAACCCCCTCTCTCTTCCCCTTGTCCTTTCTCCTTTCTCTCTCCCCTCAAGCTACCCCACCTCTCACCAATAATGCATTATAACTCACCAATAATGCACCCTAACTCAACTGCAACTTACCCTATCTTCCAAAATAGTATACCCCACCCCCTCTTTCTCTCTCCTATCATATCCCATGACCCAAATACCCCCCTCTCTCTCTAAAGGGCGCCATGTCTCTTGTCTTGTAGCTAAATAACCTCCCCCACACTCACACACACTCAGTTTCACTGAAAAGGGTGCCCACAGACCCATCCCCACCCAGTGGTTACCTGATTTTTCTTGTGTTCACACACATCTGCACACAGAATCACCTATGAACACACTCCCCTCTCTCCCCTCTTGTAATTACTTTATTCTCCATGTCACCTCTCACTTTTTTTATCAGCCCATCTCTCTCTCTTAGTCTCTCTCATGAGACTGCTGTTCTGGCACATATACACACAGCCAGACAAGTGGTGCCCACAGTCACATGGCACTTACCACACCCACACACTTTACTTTTGCGTTGTTTGCCATCTTTGCCTTGCATGGAGAAGGCCTGTCAACCTCGAGCCCTAATCGAAGCATCATAGCTTCGATCATTACACAGATTTGTGCACCTCCATTAATGTAGGTGTTTCCAACCCTCTTTCCTTTTATGTTTACGTCGACAATTGGAAGGATGTCATCCATGTTGCATCCCGAAATTGCTCCGGCTACCTTTGTTTTGGAGCGTCTTGTACTTACCATTTTAGACCATTGTCACCTTACTTTTGGTGCAAGATGTAGCAGCTGTGGCCATGTGATCTTCGGTCCTTGCTCTGCCACATCCAATGTTAGATCATAGGGCTTAGAACTTTCCCCTAGCTGGAAGTCGGTGATGCCCAATTTCCGTCGTGGCCTGGATGGCCTCTTGCTAGTTTCTCCTCTCATGCTTCTCTCATGATCTGATTGTGTAGCTTTCTCCCTCCTAGCTCTTTTCATACTCATGGCTTCAAGTGGTTCTAAAAAGGTTACCTTCTCCTTACCCTTGTCCCTCTCCTTTGCTCTAGGTGGATCCACTACTATGGCTTTTCCTTTCTCTTCTAGTCTTATGATGTTTACAGGGCGATCAGGTGGTGAGGTTGGTGGAAGAGGTGGGATGGATGCTTGTAGTGGTGTCTGGGGTGGACGTAGAATTTGTGTTGGTGGGGGTGGTGCTCGGGGTGGGGGTGTTCTTTCTCTAGGGGGTGACAATTGGTTCCTCCTACCTCCTCTATTATAGTTTATTCGTGGTTTGGGACAGTAGTATATACCGTGACCGTCTTCTCCGCAGTTGTAGCAATGATACTCCCAGTTTTGTCGTCGTGCTCTTCCAGGGTCTTAATCTCTTTCTTGACTCCTCCCTTGTTGTATTAAGTGGACAGACAAATTCTGCAGTTGGTCAGTAATATGGGTAAACATATCTTGTTGGTCATCTCTTACCCCAAGAGCCGGTGGTAGTGGTATGGTTGTTGTCGTAGTTGCTGGTGGACGCGATGTTCCTGCTTCTGTTGACTCAGTTTCTTTGGCTTTCATTCGCAGCTTCTTGTCCTTAAGGCGAGCAATCTCTATGGCTAAGTCGTACGTAGCCGGGAATCTACCTTTCACCTTCTCCTTGAGAAGCGGCCATAAGCCATGCGTGAACCGATCTTTTTTTAGGAAATCGGGTGCAGCTTCCCCCCTTGCTAGTGACTCAACCCACCGTTCCCACAAATCCACAAATTTGGACTCATAGGTGGCATATTCTAAAACAGCCTCCTGCTTCAAGTCTCTCAACTTGTCCCACAACTTTTCTGAAGTGGTACCTCCCCCAAAGCGCCTCTTAAAAGCGGTTTTTAAGGGTTCCCAGTCATCCTTGGTTGCTTGTGGAAGTGCATTGTACCATGATCTAGCTTCTAGCTTCATGAGATGCTTAAAGATTCTAACCCGGGATTCATCCGTATCTTTGTTGCTCACTACACATGCAACTTCAAAGTCATCTAGGAAGTCTGTTACCAAATCCTCCCCCTTCTTTCCTTTAAATGTTGGAAATGCTACACTTGCCATGATTACTGAGAGAGAGCTAGAAAGACACACTACTTAACTTGCAAAAGTTTTTTTCTTCTTTACAAGGAGGCGTGTATACCCTCTTATACTAGGACATAGATTAAAACTTCAAACGGTACATTGCCTTGTACCAAAGGTAAGACAAATGGTTGATCTGATGCCAGAACCTCCAAAAACCGCTCCCCACCCGACATGGTGTCAATGACGTGCTGGTAGTGAGCCTTCAAATCCAGTATTACCTTGATTGAGCGTACACGTGTTGGTATGTGTGATCTGTCTTGAGGTAGGTTGTACTGATTCATGTGAAGCTTAGAGGTGCTTAGTCACTGTCCAAGCTTGTGGGAGAGGGTGGTGTTCTTTCCTGAAACAAACTCAGTAGATCCCTAGTTTCTCTAGTGAGAGTGTGAGCCAATGCTTCCGTTATCTGTGCTGCAGCATCAGGTGCGACTTGAAAACTGACTGTGGTAATTACCTCGGTGACTTGAGTTACCCGATTCTCAAAGTAGAATAGTGTTGATTCTCTATTGTGTAGAGCTCCTTCCATTTTGTTGTTGTGGGTTGGTTGTAGGTTGCGGACATGGTTTCGACCTTCTCCTTCTTCTTCTTGGCACTTGGCCTATGTATATCCACTGGGTTTGGCGTGTTGGTTGACTCTCCCACTGCAAATCGATTACCGTTATGCCTGGCACTCGAGCTTCGATGGAGATGCGGAGTTCGTCTAGTTGTGCTTGGAGCTCTTCTTCTTCTGTCGTCCAATTAGCAAATCCTGCTAGCCATTCATCCATTCACAATAGTTTAGGGGTTTCAGTCTTGTAAACTGAAGGGTTTCATGAAAAGATCCTCAGTGGGGGCACCAAATGACGGGAGCAAACCGAACCCCGAACCCCGACGGCCTCTAAAACACCGGGGACCGAATGGCGCGCCTCGAGCCTGTCATGGTAAAGCAAACAGGGGGCACCACCTAGCTTCAGCGGCTAGGACGCAAACAACACATCACCATAACAAAGTTTTCATCCAAGAGAGATGGATGCTTGGGAGTAATGATGAAGAGGAAAGGGAATGAGATCAAGTGAGAGAGAGAGAGAGAGAGAGTGAGGGAGGGGGTATAGCGGCTTAGTACTTAGGCACCACAAAAGGATGGCGAATGTGCACACCCTTCACACATACACAAGCTCACTCCAAAACACAAGACTAGGTGGCGATTCCGCACACCTCACATGGGCAAAACATTGCAAGAAAACATACTCACAAAACCTCAAGCTTTATTTAGAGAATAAGGCGATGAAATGGGGAGCATAGGGTAGGGGAATGAGAAGGGAGAGAGTGGTAGAGCACATGTCGGATAGGTGGGAGTTGATGGCGAAGACTCGCGCGAGGATTATGGACATCATCCTTCATTTAGTTGCCCTTCATCTTCCATAGCCAAGGGTGTAGAGGTCATGCTCGAGACAAGCATGGTGATTGCGGTGATGGTGATGGTGTGTGTGTGTGTGTGTGTGTGTGTGCACTAGGCACACACAGTGCATAGTGTGTTCTTTGGTGATGTTGTGTGTTTTTGTGTGATGGTGACCCCTCTTTATATAGGGGAGGAGGGGGGGG
Organism: Adiantum capillus-veneris; assembly: GCF_014529385.1. NCBI lineage: Eukaryota > Viridiplantae > Streptophyta > Polypodiopsida > Polypodiales > Pteridaceae > Adiantum > Adiantum capillus-veneris. Next base: position 37,138,981 of record NC_140940.1, read on the forward strand.
AGAAATTCTAGAATTTAGAAATGAAGAAATCATTATCTACATAGGCCATGTGACTGTGGGCCCCACTTGTCTGGCTGTGTGTATATGTGCCAGAACAGCAGTCTCATGAGAGAGACTAAGAGAGAGAGATGGGTTGATAAAAAAAGTGAGAGGTGACATGGAGAATAAAGTAATTACAAGAGGGGAGAGAGGGGAGTGTGTTCAGAGGTGAATCTGTGTGCAGATGTGTGTGAACACAAGAAAAATCAGGTAACCACGGGGTGGGGATGGGTCTGTGGGCACCTTTTTCAGTGAAACTGAGTGTGTGTGAGTGTGGGGGAGGTTATTTAGCTACAAGACAAGAGACATGGCACCCTTTAGAGAGAGGGGGGGGTATTTGGGTCATGGGATATGATAGGAGAGAGAAAGAGGGGGTGGGGTATACTATTTTGGAAGATAGGGTAAGTTGCATGTGAGTTAGGGTGTATTATTGGTGAGTTATAATGCATTATTGGTGAGAGGTGGGGTAGCTTGAGGGGAGAGAGAAAGGAGAAAGGACAAGGGGAAGAGAGAGGGGGTTGACCTTTTGAGTGGAGGAGAGGAAAAGGGACACCCGGCGGGGCAACAGTGAAAAAAAAGGAGGCAAGGTGGGGATGGGCTACCCCACAGGCATGAGGTGGCATATTTTACATTTCTTATATATTTACATAATCATACTTTATTTTTTCTTACTTTTTCCAATGCCTTTTATCACTCCCTCCCTAAGAGGAGGTTTTCATGGGGTGGGGACGAGAGAAGAGGGGTATGGGAGCTTGGCTTGTGAAAAGCCCCCATCAGTGGCTTATATAAAAAGCTACTTTCCCAACAAGTGGCTTATGCAAGAAGCTACTTTTCCAACAAGTGGCTTATGCAACAAGCTACTTTTCCAACAAGTTACTTTTTCACCTTACCCTTATTGTTTCTGTATTTTCTTATGCAAGTTTATTTTTTCTTGAGATAAAACTAATATCCCATGCACTAGTTATATCCATGTTTCCATGGTGAAAACGGAAAGTGTCTCATGGGTAGCTAGTGTTAGGAAATAAGACGTAACAAAATAGATATTTGAGTAGATTACTTAATGGAGAGAGATAGATTTCACACACAAAAGATTATAGAGGAGAGAGAGAGAGTGTTGAGCCAGCAGAGGATCACACCCACATTTTTGCTCACACTCATCATTTGTAACCATTGATTGTAATAAATGTCTTTTCGACATTGATTTTGATTTGAGCCATTCATTAAGTAACGGGACTCAATTGAGTTTCCAGCTTGTAATCTCGAAGTAATTTCACTTGCTGATGTAATTAGTTAGAGATGTTCTCACCTCCAAGGCTGAGGTATATAAGCCAAAGTTTTTGTAACCTAAGGACTCAGATTATTAATCAAAGTGAGTTTTGGAGCACCGTGACTGTGTCTGAGAGAGAGAGAGAGAGAGAGAGAGAGAGAGAGAGAGAGAGAGAGAGAGAGAGAGAGAGAGAGAGAGAGAGAGGGAGAGTCTTATCTACTTGCTACGCGAGCTACGGAGCCACCATTGGAGAAGCGACACCGCCATTGTGTTAGCAACGGCGAGAGCTACGCACAGATACCAAGAGTGCGTGCTATCGGCTTCTATGTGTGGTAAGTTCCTACGAGCTTCGGTGTGAGTTTTCTTCCAACTCGTGTGTCGGAATGGAGCATGCATCATATCTCTAGAACCACAACGAGTAGAGCTACTCATTGGTACCATCGGGGTCAAGTTTCGATCACCTGTATTTTTCGGCCTGTCTTTATACGCGTTAACCGTACGGAGTGGTTATAGGTTGATTTTGCAGTTCAAGTCTTTAGGGTGTTGTTTTTACCTAGTGTATAGACTTCCCCTTGAGTTTGAAATCGATTCAACGATTCTAGATTTTGTTTCGTATAGCATTCGTTCCTAGTACGGATTTCAGTCACTTGCGTATTTTAGAACTTAGGTTTGATTTCCTTAGTAGTGATTATCGTTAGCAGGTCGAGTAGGTGATTTGACACCCACCTAGTTGTTTCCATGCGCCTACGGGTCAAGCTCCGTCCTCGTCTGACAAATTCTGTTGTTGGTTGAGTTCTCGCTATTTAGCTTTCGCTAGCGGCATAACCGCCTTAACATTTGGCGCCGTTGCCGGGGACGAGAGCCCTAAGTAGGTGAACTTAGACTAATCCTACGAGGTGAGTCGTATAAACTACTTTGTGTACTTTAGTTAGAAAAGATCTAGGAGTGGTGGACTCCGAAGATCTCGAGAGATATTAGGAAGTGGGGTATTCCTGGGTCTTCCGTGTTGACAGTATTTTTAGTTTAGCTTAGATTTGTTTGTTTTTTTGTTGGTGTTGAGTAGTTGTTGATAGAAGAAGAATTTGCTAGTCCGTGAGTGATAGTGGATATCTTTAAAATCACAATTACCAAACCCATTTTATGATTAGGAATAGCTTAGGTAGGACTTCATTTGATCCTGATCTAGAGCTAGTAATCATTGGAGTATTTGCTTGATATGGTTGATTGCATGTTAGATCACTAAACCGTCGAGTTAGTAGTGAAACTTGCAATAAACAAAAGTCAGAGAAATTTTCTGTGTATCTGGGAGCCGTTGAGCACTTGAGAAAGCTTTAGGAAGGATTCTGTGCCAAAAAACTGGAAATCTGCAACTTTAGACATCATACGCATATGATGTCTAAATGACCAAACAGAGACCAAAACAAAAATTTTGACTTTACCAAAGTGTTCAAAAGGGGGGTTATACCCTAATTTCAACTTAAAACAAGAGCATTAACACTCAAAGAAACCCAAAAAGACAAGTCGGAGTCCAAGAAACGCAAAGAATAGGAAATTTTGGATTCAGATCTTGTTTTTTCATTCAAACCTGACAAAAACACTTGAAACTCAATTATAAACATTGGAGAAGGCTTAAAACCAAAAATAGTCAAAATCTGCGACAAAAGACATCATACGCGTATAATGTCTTTTAGCACATCCACTGCTTATTTTTGATATCTGACCTGACAAGATTGTTACAAACACTGTAGAAAGCATAAATATCAAGTCTTGACCCAAATTGATGAAAAAGACATCATATGATGTCTTTGACCTAATTTGGACATATTTTGATACTTTGCCAACACAGATCCATTGTAATAGCTGTCTAGAGGTTATATTTCAAGTTTCATCCCATTTGGATCATAATTGACCCAAAACAAGTCAAAAGCGGAAAATTGCCAAGAAAAGCCTAAATTAGCCATAACTTGCTCAAACAGAGTTCAAACTGAATTTTGTGAGTGGACAGAGCATAAGGGGGCTATTGAGAGTGAGCATAACCAAAATAGTCCAAATCTGTGAAAAAAGACATCATACGCGTACAATGTCTTTTTCAGCATAAGTGCAACAAAATTCTCACTTGACGAAACAGAAGATGTCCAACTGACAAGATTAAACAATTGACCAAGTATCAGTCAGTTTGGATCAATTCTGACCACAAAAACTTGGGAAAACAAATTGCCAAGACGGAAAAGTTAAAGTCCTTTAGGGGAATTGATGAATTTGAGATCGGGCAGGAATCTCCAGAATAACCAACCAAAACAAGGGGAACAAGCGAGTGTCATATCAACCGAGGGAAGTGTAAACCAAAGTTGGGTGCAACCATTAGAGCCGATCTTTGAAGGAAGTGTTTCTGATACTTCTTCGGAGAAATCTTACGAGATTTTCACCGAACACATGGAACACTTGAACCTGAACAACAGAGAAAATATGGCAGCAGGATCATCAAACCCTTCCGCCACAATGAAGCTATTGTTCATAAAATATCAGTACGACAATGAGCAAGGTGCCAAGATCTACAAATATGGAATGGACCGCTATTGTGTAAAGATAGAAGAGAGACCTAGTGAGTTCAAGGACTTAGTGCCTGTGAGCTATAGCAGAGATAGATATCTAAATGACGAGGGCACCATGTACTTGGTAGTCCTAAACCCTAACATTGTGGACAAGTGGGGATTGATGGGCACCAAATCCAAAGTAGATGAAGAACTCGAGGAGAAAGCACCAATAATGAACTTCCCTGATGCGAGGTTAAGAAGAGAGAATGAAACTACAAGGATCAACACTGATAACATCTATGTGGGGCTATACAAATATAATAATGGGGAGCAAGATCTCTATTATAGATGTGAAGAACCCTACACCGGAGAGTTGACAGACCAAAAAAGACTTCATGTCTTTACCTACACAGAGGGATCGGAAGTGAAAATTGCCGCTTACGACAAGTATGGGAGGCAATACTCAACAATGGGCAAGAAAGAATTAGAAGGATATACATACTTTGGGGGACCACTACATCAGTATTATGTTACTTCTAGCTCACAAAGACCAGCACCAACAAATGGAGTGCAAAACCCAATGACGACAGGAGGACAAAGAACTCAGGCTGCTGACTCTTTCAGTCAACCTAAGTACTCGAAGCCCGGACCAATGGGATCACTACATTCCAGAGAGTCAATGGATACGACTCGAGGTAGTGCAGTTCCAATCCCCACGTATACCACTCCAGGTCCAAGGTTCGAAGCGGAACCATCACAATTACCTCCTAGTAGTAGATTCAGAGCAGGGGAACCGACAAGGGTAACCCATGAAGTCCATGATGCTAGAGAAAGCTTTAGCCAGGACACAGGAGCAATGAGATTGGTAGCAGACCATAGACGTATGAGACCATCTCAAGTAGCCAAGTGTATGCCAAAGAAGTATGGTGGTTCAGGAGATCCGTATGCACATGTGTCACTCTTTAAGCAAGTCTTAAGAGCTGAGCAGATAACCGATTTCCATACACAATACGAGGGATTTGGTCTTACTCTGGAAGGTACGGCATTGACATGGTTTCAACCACTGAACATAGGGGGATTCCATGACATTGACCATTTGCTAAGAGAGTTTGTGAGGAATTCTCAAAACGAGGGATTAAGCACAATACAGTCTCACAAATATATGCTTTTAAACAGAGAGAACACGAAAAAGTGAAGGAAGCTTCACTTCGCTTCAAACAATACATTGAGAGATGTCCAGTACGTGAACGACCACAAGATGACAGACTATCTGTTCTCTTTATTGAGGGATTGAGAAACGACACTCTCAAGAAGGACTTGCACTTGAAAGCTTGTACAAGTTTCGAGCCAGTAACGAGAGAAGCATTGTACTTAGTGGATAACTGTACGGTTTATGGAGAGGTGTCAGCGGATCCAGATTTTGCATCCAGTAGCTCTTTCTCCGTAGCGAGCGAGACTACCACTAAAAAGAATGTTCAAACAACACCCATGCCAAATGTAGAGCAAATGATAGAAGATGCTCTAAAAAGGATGGCACCATACCAAAAACCATTGCCAAAACCATTGAAATGGTGTGCTATTGAACAAAAATGGACAAACCATCCAACAGAGGAGTGCTATTATAACAAAGGGTATGTAAGGGAGCGTCAGTGTGCACCTCTTGCTCAATTAGCACCACCTCAGGTACATCCAGTACCTCGATACCCAACGGGAAATGTACCAGAACCTATGGGGATAGAAAGACCGCAACTGGTATTGGGACAACAACCACCTTTACCAGGAGCAAGACCAGTGGGCATTAGATATGCACCAACCTTAGAGAATCTGGAAGAACAAGCTTTAGTGCATGTTCAAGCCTATTATGAAGAATCTGGTGCACACATGTCTCCAACTGTGTATTACCCACCAGAAGAACCCAAACAACCAGAACCATGGGGCATGATTGGGAATGCTGGAATACCAACAGTTACAAGTGCTTCTGATGAAGAGAGATACAATTTGGACGCAAGAACATTGATGTTCATAGCTCATGGAGGGTTAACAAGACAAAGACCATCCTATCCACAAAGGACAAATCAAATGGGACCAAGACCAGCACTAGGACCCTGTTACAAGTGTGGAGGTGACCATCTCATGAATGTTTGTCCACATACGGAAATCATTAGAATTAACGCTTATTGCACTGAGTGTGGGGTTACTCACTTCATTGAGGATTGTTCAAAGAATCCAAACAAAGTGCAAAAGACGACATTGAATATGCTAGAAACTATTCCTACCAGCAGTGGGTCTGAAAATAAAACTCTGATACCAACGCAAGTTGTTACTAGAGCTCAAGCTAAGAAAACCACTAGAGAACCTGAGAATGGAAAGTTAGCGACTGAAGTGGTTAGTCAAGGACCGCGGAGTCAGAGAAACACATGGAAAGCTAGAAAAGCACGCATGAAGTTGAGAAAAGAACGTGAAGACGCTATTCTAGCTGAGGAACTAAAGCGAACTAAAGATAGATTAGAAAAACTTGAGAGTCAAAACGGGAAACGAGAGATGAGCCCGAAAAGAACGAAACAAAAGAGTATCAAAGAAACAACGAGCTTAAGCTCAGGGGGATCAGTGCTAGTCGACAAAGTACACGAACCATTGGACGCACTGATGAGAGCTTACGAAGCTAGGTTAAAGAACAACCAAACACAAGAACAGAGGTGGATGACATACCCAAACGCGGAATTGGAAAAGCAGAGACTTGAAATGTGCCAGAGAATGATCGAGACTGCACAAGCCTTATTAGAACCACCAAGAGAAACAATGAATTGTGGAACGAAAACCCAATCAGCAAGAGACTATCATTTCACGGGTAGCTGAAAAGACTCCCAGTGCACAAAAGCCTGAAAATACACACAAGGATGACCGCATAGTATTGAACACAACCGATCAGGAGATAGAGAGTTTTCATCCAGTCATACAGAGGTCTTACGGAAGAGATGAGGATTACAATGAATTTTGGAAACAAGTGAGAGAGGCAAACTTTGCAAACGAGCTAAGTTGCCAAGCTAATCAGACAAATTGGGAAAAGGACATCAGGAATCCTCCCATAGTGGAATTTGAGGCAGGATCTCAAGTGGACTTGGATCTGCAATCTTACTGGGGAGATGGGGGCTCTGTTAGAACAATGGAGAGAAACCTCACTCACTGAATACCTTACCTTCATACTTAGGAGAGTATGAAGCAAAATCCGAGATTAGAGCACTTCCCTCACGAAGAATCTCATCAAAAAAAATCATGGACTCGCAAGGATTGATAGAGATCTTGTCAACACCAGTGACATGCACTATCACTCTAGCTGAGCTTTTGAGGCTAAGACCACATATGTGGACCACTGTAGGAAAATGCTTGGAGAAATTTGGGATAAAAGACCCAACATCGAGACTGCAAGAGGGTATACAAGAGCTGAGCAAACCACAAAAGAACGCTAAGCCTGTACCCTTAAACAAGGTCGGAGAGTATTGCGAAGGTGAAGAGGGGAATACAACCTTACCAGTTGAATTCCAAGGAGTGAACACGATGGCAATACTAGACAGCGGAGCTGGGGTAGCCATTGCTACAAAAGAAATCTGGAAAAAATGGGGGAAACCAGCAATAAGGAAGACTAGGTTGAAACTCCAATTAGCAGATGGACACATGGAGAAACCTATGGGGTTATTAGAGAAAGTCGTAGTGACTTCTTGCGGCATTGAATACGAACATACTTTTGCTATTGTCGATTTTGGCAAGGAGAATAACTATGATATCATACTGGGAAGACCATTCATGAGACAGTTGAAAATGGTCCAGGATTGGGGCTACGATCACATATACCTGAGAAATATGGAAACCACTACACGTGTGAACCTGAAAGACCATAGCTACAAAGATGTGAACCGAACACCGGTAGAGGAGTTTGATTCAGCTACTTTGGCGGGATCCGAATTTCCAGCTTGGTTAGGTAAGCCCAAGGAGTTATGGATGTGTGGAGCCTCGAAATGTGGAAGTCTGAGGCGAGAAGAATATGTTTTAGAAAGGGCTATCGAAGACGAAACTTATATAGGAGAACCCTTTCCAGAGGACACGCTTGAACCATTAGAATGGACACACATTCTAGCAACCCTAGATGTTTGTGCAATTCCGGATGGTCCCACAACAAAATTTTGCGACAAGGACGGGTACGACGTGGTTCCGTACTTCATGCTGAGAACTATACTCGAAAAAGAAACTGAAAAGAACGATACACTGGAAAAGGAAAATGAAGAAGAGGTGTTTCACGACATTCCCGATCATCCAGAGTGGGGAAATGAAGCAGACAACGAGTCAACGGACAATTCAAGCGGAAACGAAGAAACTATAACGGATGTCCGATTTTATGATTTCCCGAACCAAACTAAACAACGCCAGAAATGCTATAGAGCAAAGAGAAAAACAAAGGGGGTTAGAACCAATCCGATGCCTAGAATAAGAGGAAAAAATCAATTCCTAATGCTAGTAAAGGCGGAAGATTGTGTTAAGGACAAGATTTCTGGAAGAATGAGAGGCAATGATCAAAAGAGCTTACGAAAAGACAAAAGAAGCTCAAGAAATCAAGTTCAAAGGAATGAAACGAAAACTGAAACAGAAAAATCAGAAAAGAACAAGCGCAACAGAGAACACACGGAGTCCAAGTTAGAACGTAGAAACAAGTACAGAGAGCTCAAGAAAACTCTGAAAGAAGTTTGGACGACAGAAATTGAGAGTGGAGAGGACGAAAACGCCAAAATCAAGGAAAACATGGATGTTCCCTCTCACTACAGGAAATTCACAATAGAGGATAGGAAGGTGGTATTAACCCAACCTATTCGAGAGAGAAGGGAGAACGAATCTTATGACGGACCGGAGGATGCAAAAAAAGTGGATTTAGCAGCTCCAGGTGAGACACCTAGACCGGTGTACATAGCCACAGATTTGTCTCCAGGCGAGGAAGAGAGACTTTTGAGTCTTCTCAGAGAGTACAGGGATGTGTTTGCATGGTCTTATAAGGACTTAAAGGGAGTTGACCCATCGATATGCCAACACACAATCCCACTAAAACAAGATGCAAAGCCTAGCAGACAGAGACCATACACATATAATGATACGTTTGCTAAGCGAATCAAAGAAGAGATAGATAAGCTAATGGAAGCTGAATTCATATACGAGATTGAACACACCGATTGGGTATCTCCAATTGTGGTGGTACCCAAGAAGAACGGCAAACTCCGAGTGTGTCAACTTAAAGAAAGTGAATGCTGCAACAATCAGGGACAATTATCCCCTGCCGATAACTGATCATGTTCTAGAGCGTGTATCAGGAAAAACAACATACTCCTTTCTTGATGGTTTTTCAGGATATAACCAGCTAGCCATAACACCGGAAGATCAACATAAAACAACTTTTGCAACGGAGTGGGGAATTTATGCTTATCGGGTTATGCCTTTTGGTCTAACCAATGCTCCCGCAACCTTCCAAAGGCTGATGACGCATGATTTCAAAGAATACTTAAGGTTGTTTCTAGAAATATACATGGATGACTTATGCGTACATTCTCTTCTGAGAGATGAGTATCTAGAACACCTAAGAAAAGTATTTGAGAAATGTAGGACATATCGCATTTGTCTCAATCCTGAGAAATGTGTGTTTATGGTCCGACAGGGCAGAATTCTGGGACATATTGTCTCACAAAACGGAATATCCACAGATTTAGAGAAGATAAAAGTTATAGTGGATATGCCTAGACCAACCAATGCGAAACAAGTACAGAGCTTTATGGGACATTGCGGATATTATAGACGATTCATTTACATGTACGCTATAATAGACCAACCACTTTACAGGAAAATAGTGAACTTTGAATGGACAGAGGAGTGTGAGGAATCATTCAAGAAATTGAAAGAGGCACTCATTACTGCTCCAGTCTTGAAATCACCAGATTGGGAGAAGATATTCCATGTGCATATAGATGCTTCGGCATATGCAATAGGATGCATTCTGGCTCAGCCAGAAGAAGGAAACATGGATTTTCCTATCTGTTACGCCAGTCGACAGCTCAACAATGCAGAGAAGAATTACACCACAACAGAGCGAGAAGGATTAGGAATGATATATGCTGTGAAGAAATTTCGGCATTATCTTCTAGCCAACAAGTTTGTGTTTTTTACGGATCACCAAGCCTTGCTCTACCTAGTGAATAAACCATGCAATACCGGGAGAATAGTGAGATGGTTCATTATCTTACTGGAATTCGACTTCACGGTAGTAGTAAAGAAAGGAAAAACACATCTTAGAGCTGATCATCTTTCGCGATTGACGAATGGAGAAGACCCTATAGGAGTAGATGACGACATGCCAGACGCGTACTTGTTCAACATAGAAATGATACCGAAGTGGTCTCAAAATGTCGTTAGCCTATTAACCTATGAAGGAGAGTTTGATAGAAGAGAATACAACCAAAAACATATTGCTATTCAGCAATCCAAGAATCTTCAATTGGTTGCAGGAAGGTTGTATCAATTGGGAAATGATCATGTTTTACGACTATGCATCAATCCTGAGGAATATAGTATATAACTGTGCGAAGCACATGTTCAAGAATGTGCATTTCATTGTTCAAGAAGGAACACATATAGGAATTTGTTACAATTGGGAGTCTATTGGCCAGGAATGAAAGAAAGCGTAAATAAATATGTCACTGTATGTATTGTATGTTCATCAAAACCGCCAGCAGAGTATTCGACATTATATCAGATAATGATCGCTCCGAAATGGAGTCACTATATTGTTGAATATCTCACAAATAGAACTTTCCCAGAAGGAACGTCAAAAGCTCGTCAGAAATCTTTAGAGACAGAAGCTAGAGATTACGCTTTAATAGGAGATCAACTCTATAAGAAGGTAAAGACAACCAGCTTAGGATTTGCGCATCAGAGTCTGAGTATGTGATAATCCTGGAGCAAGCTCATGGAGGAGTAGGTGGAGGCCATTTCTCAGGTGATAAGACAACAAAACTTGTCTTAGCCGCAGGAATATGGTGGCCAACATTACATATGGACGCTGAGGAATACGTTAAACGGTGTGATGACTGTCAGCGGACCAAAGTACCACTTAAAAGAGATGATATGCCGCTTAGACCAATGATGGGGGCAAGAGCTTTTGCAAAATGGGGGATTGATTATGTCGGACCCATTTCACCTCCTGCATATAAGACTCATGCACAATACATCGTTGTGGCTACAGACTATCTAACAAAGTGGGTCGAAGCAAAGGCAACTCAAAAAGCAGATGCCAGGACCACGGCACAATTTCTATATGAATACGTCTTTGTACGATATGGATTGCCAATAGAAATTGTGAGTGATCGAGGCACACATTTTATAAATGAAGTGATAGAGATCCTTCTAGATGAATTCATGGTAATCCATAGGAAATCAGCCCCGTATCATCCACAAGCAAACGGACAAGCTGAAGCAACAAACAAAACCATATGCACGGTCCTTACGAAGATTGTATCTGAGTCGAGAACTGACTGGGACCAAAGTTGCATTCAACATTATGGGCATATAGGGTAGCATATAAAACATCAATAGGAACGACCCCATATAACATGGTTTTTGGGCTAAATGCTATCTTACCAATAGAATTCTTGATTTCAACCTTAAGGGTGGCTAAGGATCTAGAGTGGACAGGGCACGAGCTTTCTGATAGAATAGATGACCTGGAAAAGCTAGACGAGCTTCGCCTAAAAGCAGTAGCTTCTATCTACGCTCAAAAAAGGCGACAAAAGGAATTTTTTGATAAGCATGTGCGGACTAAAGAGTTTAAGGTTGGGGACTATGTCCTAGTTTACACTCTGAAACAGCATGCTAAGAAGCTTAAAAAGCGAGGGATGGGACCTCTGGTGATTAAAGATCTATCACCAAGTGGAGCCGTCAAGCTTGCTACATTAGACGGAGAAGAAATGCCCAATTGGATTAGTGGATGCAGAGTGAAAAAGTATCTTTTGCCGCTAACCCAAGACATGCTTCTCAAAATACATCAAGAAAAGCTGCGTGTCCAGAAAAAGAAAAAGATTGTGGAGGAAGCGCAAGCCGAGGCGAAGGAAAGAATGGAGAAAAGAAGACTACTGCGTCAGAAACAGCGCAATGAAGGAGCAATACGAATAAACGCAGTCAGTATAACAGAAATGGATAATGACAAAGAAGAACCCATCATTGAATGCAAAGTAGGAACCAACCAAATCAAAGCCAGAGCACTATTGGATTCAGGAGCTCAAACTAACCTACTTTCACTCAGTTTGTATAGACAATTGACAAATGACACTAAATTACAAACTGCCAAGCAAGAGTTAAAGAGTTACTCTGAGAATTCAATCAAAACTGTCGGATGCACAGTTTTACATATACAGATTAACCAGTATGTGTATCCTCATATGTTTTACGTGGTTGAAGACCAAGCTACACAACATCCATTATTGCTAGGACAACCATGGCAGAAGCAATACAATGCAATGATTGACTGGAGTTCTAAATCAGTGCTTATCAAATACGAAGGTGAAAGTCAATCAGTTAAGTTCACCAAAGGAGCAGAGCCAACTCCAAAGGAAGAATCCAAAACAAAGGTAAACAACAACCAGAGAAAAAGAAGAAGCAATGGCAACCAAAAGTTTCTATACAACTGGATTGCTCTTCGACGAGGAACTCTCAACAGTGGATAAGGAAGACAAGCAATAATATAACAGCTCAACCTTGGGAAAAAACGGAGTCAAAGTTGGTATGGAGACCAAAAAAGGTTGTGCCAGAGAAACAAAGGTGGAAAACAGAGTCTTCAATACCAGACAACAGAGTGATTCCAGACAATCAAGGACAGTGAAACAGATTGGATTCCAAAGAAGTTCATGACGGCACAAAGCTATAGCAAGCAAATTTGGATCCCAAAGATTTGTAAACAGGAACTCCCTTCAGTACAATCAACGGAAACTCCTAGGTATTTCAAGGCGAGGAAATCAACACAAAGAACAAAGCAGGTTTGGGTCGCAAAGAGTTTGTGGCAAGCACAAGCGAAGCGGAAGCAGATTTGGATTGTGAAAAAGAACAACAAGGTAAAGAAGAATCCATCTACTGATTCTACTACCGAAGTGCCAAAACCAACCCAAAACCCGACCACCAATCCTTCAATCAAACAAAGAGCAGCTTTATTGGAAAGACTGTTGTATCATCGCTCTACAATTGCATTGGGAACTTATGACCAAAACAACTACAATGCTTCGCCCACAGACACTTCATAGTCGTCCGGGAGGACTCAGACTAGGAGGGGGGGAGGTATACAGGTATACAGGAGCTACAAAGCAGCTACAAGCGACAAAAACAAAGAAAAACAAAAATTATATTACAAGGGCAGTGTCTTACATGATTTTGCAATTTTTATGTTTGATTGCGGATATTGATAATATTTATGCCCTTATATACCTTGTTTTGCAACAAGAAGAGATCAAATGATGAATTTGGGTCTCTAGACGTGTAAATATCACTAAATAAGAGTGTGTTTGGAGCTAAAAAGTGGAAAAAAGTGGTAATCCAAGTCCAAAAATCACAAATAAGTGTATGTTCATATACACAGGGTTACCAGCTATTTATTGTGTATGTTTGGAATTTTTTGGCTTCAATTTTCTATTTTCCTTTATTTTTTATGATTTTCTTAATAAAAGTAAAAGAAAAATAAAAAAGCAGGTGAAACGAGATCAGAAAAAAGAAAAGAATAGATGGTGATGATCCTAATGACAAGGGCAACCCATGGTAAAAATTGAGTACAGATTTCTCAGAAACAGGTCAAACGGAGTCCAAAATGAGAAATTTCAAATCCTAAAGTGCATTTCACGACGAGATAGGAGCACATGTCAAATTTGGTAACAAGTGATCCGAGAAGTCCGAAGTTAAGTATTTTTCACTTTACTTTCAAGCTCATTTCCACTATTACCTTCTTGGAGAGAGCAAAGAGCACACAGGAGCATCCAACCTTCTACAGCCTTCTACGACTGCTACGAGAGCTCAGAGGACACCAGACATGAGAGGTAGACTCGTTGCCATAAGCTTTTGATGCTTATCATTAACTTTTGTCGCGAAAACTGACCAAAACCAAGAAACAAGAGCAGACGGGGAATGCGGTAGTAGAATGCTAGGTAGTGGCACAACCGCCTAACCAAACCTTGCAAGAACTTATAGGTGGGTTACCCTAGTATAGAAGATGGGTTTCTAACACTCAAAGCTCGAGAAAGAACGACTGGAAAAACCCTAGGTCAACAGAGCCTGCAAGAGGCAAACAGGAAAAAGTTGTCGAAACGACACAAAACTCTCAGAAAGCTTAACAACATCGAGGGCAATGCAACCATGGAGTATCTCCAGGTTTGGACCACCAAAAGTGGGTCAAAACAACCGATTCGACGACGACACACAAAGCGTCATTTTGGCATAACGGCTGAAATTGACGACCGAATGAAATGAAACTTCACAAGCAGCTTCAAATATACATGGATGACTTATGTTTGCAAGCAAAACCCAAAAGAAAGCTGATTCACTTACCGATGGTGAAAAAGACGCTTTCGGGCAACCAAATGGAGAAAGATGGAGAACGGGGAGCCAAAGTCAAGTTCAACCAAATAGATGGCTTCACAACATATCCAATGAGCTGGAAATGCAACTCTCGAGAAGAAAAGTTGAAGAAATTCAACTCCAAGGCAAAAAGACGACTTCGGAGACTGAAATGCCTATAAGGGGGCTTTTTAGCTAAACTGATGACTTTTTAAGTTGAAAACTAGTTAGCAGGGCTTAGGGCACTAGCACAAAGCATTCTTTGCACAAAAAACCAACATTTCAAGAAAAGACATCATACGCGTATGATGTCTCACAGCATGAATTTCACATCCATTTCAACATTTGAGTGCATAGCCTCATTCCACATGTTAATCACATCCTATGAACCAAGTATCATGAGAATTGGAGTTAGAAAACCCAAGGAAAACCAAAAAGACGCAAAGTAGGCCATAAAATTGATTTTTGGTCCTAATTTTGTCAAAATAACTCCAAACTCATTGAAACTTTGTAGGATTGTTGATTAACACATCTACAAGCTATCTGGAACCAAAAAGCACCATTTTGACACAAAAGACATCATACGCGTATGATGTCTATTTGCACTTACAGAGCCAAAACTGCTCATTTGTCATCATACATCCATTATATATATCTAATACATGCTACATATGAAATTTGGAACCATTTGGTCAAGAGGATCACCCCATTAGCCCAATTGAGGAAAATCCTTCACCTAAAGCCTATTTTTGGCCCAAATCCAACATACTCAAGTCCAAACCAAGATTTGAGTAGAAACAGTCCTTCACTAGTACATGGGGAGTCCACAGAACCAATCCCATGCAAAATTGATGAAAAAGACATCATACGCGTATGATGTCTCCAGAGCCATTTTTAGCCCAAAATCTATCCAAACTTCATAAATCCACTGAATAAGCCTATCTAAAGCCAAATCCAAGCTTATAGAGAAATTTGGTCCAAAAATACACTAAAAGACATCATACGCGTATGATGTCTCACTATGTGATTTTGGCACCTCAGGGCTTCAACCACCAAACAGAAGTGATCTACATGCCATTTGAAAGTGAACCACCAAGTTTTATCCAATTTGGATCATAAAATCCAAATTCCCTTTCAAAATTTTGCCAAGAGCCAGAACTGGACTAAACTGGCCAAAACTTGACCAAATGGGATCCAAACTCAAATCCAAGCATATGATAATCATGTATACACTATCAGCTACAAGCACAACCAATATGAAGTCATTTTGACACAAAAGACATCATACGCGTATGATGTCTCCAGCATGATTTTGAGCCCATTTTGCATATTTTTTCACCTACCTTGCATCCTTAGGCCCTGAATAGCTCATGTTTCAATTTTCAAGTCATTTGAATAGTTAAAAGCTTCATTTCGGCTTTCAGTACTAAAAAGACGCTAACTTCTGAAATTGGAGTTACAGGATCCATGGATTCCGCCAAGTCATCGGCAACGAAGAGAAAAAGACCGACAATCAAAGATGCTCTTGTAAGAGCGGAACCCTTTGACATTCCAGCAGAAATCCTCAAGCCAACAAAAACTTGGGTGGAGGAAGCAGTATTGGAGAAAGAGGGAATAAAGATCTACCAGGGGACTTTCAGAGATCCTCAAGGGCAAGCGGTGGATGTACCTATGATCCCACAGGAATTGGTAGATTATAGCAGGTCAGAAGACATCAACAGGTACCTGGAAAGGGCAGACTTGCACAGTTTCTTCACCTCGAGACCATTAGGTGTGGATACAAGAAGAGTGTACGAGTTGGCAACATCCATTCAGAAGGATGGAAAAGCCACATTGACAACCATGGATGGAGAGAAAGTAGAAGTACAGTTCACTCGACACCTCATTGCAGACGCATTGAAGCTGCACAACAAAGGGAGCTTGATCAGGGAAAGAAGGGAGGCCATAGAGGTCTATGGGCCCAAGAAGCAAAATGCAACCTATGGAGATATGGTGGACCCAAGAGCGGCAACCCTTTGCCGACTGTACAACCAATTTCTTCATGTTTGCAGTAAAAGACCGCAAAAGTATACGACACCACCCCATGCCATTGCGACCACCATCACATGGGCATTAAAGAGCAATATGCCAAAAGAGGTGAATTACGCTCAACACATCCACGAGCAAGTAATTGCCATGCACAACGAGAAGCCAAGGTACATAGGAGGAGCGGAAATTCTGACAAGAATAGCTTATGAAGCTATTGGAGCTAGAGATCAGTGGCCAAAGGTTCCCTCCCAGAATGAGTGGCTTAGAGAAGCCGACGAGGAGGAAGAACAGCCCGAAGTATCCAAGAGGGCATCCACAAGAGCACGCCGGAAACTAGAAGTAGTTTCAGAACCTGAAGAGGATGTGGACGAGCCGCTTAAGAAGAAAGTAAAGAAGAAGGTTGCTCCCAAGCAAACCAAAAGTCAGAAAGCGGCAAGAATGGAAAGACTAGTGGAGCAGTTTAGAGCGGAAAGAGCTCTAAAGGGTGACTTTGAAGAAAAGTGGGTGCCAGACCCCACTAAAGTCGGAACTAGCTCAGCCAGGCCACATATTGATCAATACGATCAATATATTAAAGCTTATGAGGAGTCGGAGGCTATTCTGGAGCAGCAACCTGTCGAGCCATACACTGAAGAGGAGAGTACAACAATTAAAAGCTGAGCTGAAAAAGACGACAAGGGGAAAAGGAAAGTAGATGAGTCTACTAAGCCTCAAGAGAAGACGGGCAAGCCGACAAAGGGAAAGCCAAGGAAGCTGAGGACAAACATCCCTCTTTTACTGATGTACCAAGCCCGAAGAAGACGGAAAAAATTGTGGAAGAGACCACAGTAGAGGTGGACACAGATGTTATGGAAAAGCCAGAGGCCGAGACCAAAGAAAAGAAGATAGATCCAGTTCAGCAAAAGAGAAAATGATTATGAGGATCTGGTAGCGATAGGATACACTGAAGAAGAGGCCCTTGAGGCAGTTTATGGGATCACCCTACAAAACAAGATGAACGGAGAGGGACAGAGGAAAAAACAAAGAGTACAAAAGAAAGTGAAGAGAAACTGGACGAACCGAAAGTACTAGAAGAGCCAAAGTCAGTGGAGGTGGTGGCAGAAAGAGCTTTAGAGTTGACAGATGATGATGAAAAAGACATGCACATGGTGCATGAACTGCTCAGCAAGATAAAATAAAGGTCCAAGGCAAAGGAAGTAGAGATTGAGACAGCCAAACAAAGGGAAGCGGAGTTGCAAAGAAAATTAGAGAATGCTATGACTGAATCTGAAAGTCATAAAGCATCACTCTATCACGCGGAAAACGAGAGAGACGGCTTGATACTTCAGCTAGCGGAGGCTTCAAGAGAAGTGACAAGTGCACAGGAAGCAAGGCTAGAGGATGAGTTGGAGGCGGCCAAGGATGAGCTCATTGAGCTAAGGGAGAGAGTCAAGCTCCAAGAAAGAACAATCACTAGACTCAGGACTACCCCTAGAGCTAGCAGAGCAGGAACCGAACAAGAGGGAGTTATCATACCAGCTTTGGAAGACCAGGTCCGAAGCTTACAAAGAGAGCTGAGATTAGAGCAAGTGCAAAGGTTGCACATTGCGGAGGGATCATTGACCGCAGAGGAGAGGCTCACATTAGAAAATCAAACACTACGGACAGAGAATGAGGCCCTCCGCAAACAGCTCCAAGATCCACAAGAGCAACAAAGAAGAGAGACAGAGACACCACACGAAGAATCAAGTGGAGTAGCCATAGAGCTACCAGAAACTGGAGAGGCAACCACACTTGAAGATCCAGCCCCAGCTCAAGAGGTGGCCTCGACTTCAAGAATCTCTGAAGAAGAAGAACAAAGGCTCCATGACCAAATAGAAAAGTCAGCAGAGGAGAGTGCCAAGGCGGAAATGGAATGGGAGAGGAGACTCCTAATCTCCATTAGACTTCAGGGACTTGACACAAAAGTGCTCCATGAACAGTGGATGCAACCCAGCCTGCCTTTCCCTTTGATGAAATTTGAAGTGCTAAAGACGAAAAAGAGAATAGAGGAGGAGCAGTATGTCACTCTTTACGAAGGCGAAATCACAAAGGAGGAACAATCAAAGAAGATAGTAGATTCACAACCTAGATGGAGGAAAGGTTGGCTGAACAAATACCCAGCCTACCTCATCTACTTGGTGGAGGCACCAAAGGAGATTCGGGAGGATGCAACCTTCTGCCCGGTGCCAAGAGTCAGAAACTGGAAAGAGCATGGCAGGATTGCAGAAAAGAAGCCAAATTGGCTTAATTATCCCAGGATGCCAGGACCAAAGGCAGGAGAGAGAATAGGTAAAGCCTACATGGTGAAAACCCTAACGGGCACCATCAAGCTCTTTACTGGCTCTCCTGACCTTTCATGTCAGATGCTCAAGAAAATCTGCAGGACTCTCTTAGCTTGTATTGAAGTGTTCGTGCCAGATAAAGCCACGACCTTGAGTCTACTATCGACGGCCGACACGGTGACTGATATGATGTACGATCTTTCATTGCAGCCTTCTCCAAAAGTGTTACACCTCCTATACCAAAGGATTATGTTTTTGCCTAGCTTCCACATGCAAACATTCGAAGAATCTTTCTACACCGGCTTTTTCACCCACGAAAGCAAAATATTCGGCCCAACCTTGACCATCGGCAACCTACGATACGAATCACATTTGCAGATGCTCAAGACGACAGGACTTTATTGACCAAGCATAAAAGTCATTTCAGGGATGACATGAACGCGGAGGGGGGAAGTGTTGAGGCAGTAGAGGATCACACCCACATTTTTGCTCACACTCATCATTTGTAACCATTGATTGTAATAAATGTCTTTTCGACATTGATTTTGATTTGAGCCATTCATTAAGCAACGGGACTCAATTGAGTTTTCAGCTTGTAATCCCGAAGTAATTTCACTTGCTGATGTAATTAGTTAGAGATATTCTCACCTCCAAGGCTGAGGTATATAAGCCAAAGTTTTTGTAACCTAAGGACTTAGATTATTAATCAAAGTGAGTTTTGGAGCGCCGTGACTGTGTCTGAGAGAGAGAGAGAGTCTTATCTACTTGCTACGCGAGCTACGGAGCCGCCATTGGAGAAGCGACACCGCCATTGTGTTAGCAACGGCGAGAGCTACGCACAGATACCAAGAGTGCGCGCTATCGGCTTCTATGTGTGGTAAGTTCCTACGAGCTTCGGTGTGAGTTTTCTTCCAACTCGTGTGTCGGAATGGAGCATGCAGCATATCTATAGAACCACAACGAGTAGAGCTACTCATTGGTACCATCGGGGTCAAGTTTCGATCACCTGTATTTTTTGGCCTGTCTTCATACGCGTTAACCGCACGGAGTGGTTATAGGTTGATTTTGCAGTTCAAGTCTTTAGGGTGTTGTTCTTACCTAGTGTATAGACTTCCCCTTGAGTTTGAAATCGATTCAACGATTCTAGATTCTGTTTCGTATAGCATTCGTTCGTAGTACGGATTTCAGTCACTTGCGTATTTTAGAACTTAGATTTGATTTCCTTAGTAGTGATTGTCGTTAGAAGGTCGAGTAGGTGATTTGACACCCACCTAGTTGTTTCCATGCGCCTGCGGGTCAAGCTCCGTCCTCGTCTGACAGAGAGAGGAGAGCGAGAGAGGAGAGAGAGTGAGACAGAGAGAAGAGAGAGAGAAGAGATTGAGGACTTAGAGAGAGAGAGAGAGAGTAAACACGATATATGTGGCTCACCAATGTGGGCTAGTCCACGGGGAAAGCAGCCACTACATTGGCTTTAGTAATTCAAAAAAGAATTAGTTTACAAAGGGATTATACCCTTAATAGAGCTCCCGCCTTGCTTCACTCTAACAACATCCACATCACCTTGTTGCATCAACTTCAAACTATGAAATGTGTTGTAGAAAATGGCCTCCTTTTATAGGCCAAAAGGGTTGCCCTCTCTCGAGAGGCAGCTATGTGTAGCCGCCCTTGTGTAGATAAGTCCAAATCGGACCCTTCAATCCGCCCATATGTGGCCGCCCTTGAGAAGACAAGTCCGCTTTTAAATTCGGCCACCGGCCACCACTGGCCATTGACTTCCGACCACCGGCCACCGGCCAACCGGTTGTTTTCCAACCACTTTCTGGCCGCCGTCCGGCGATAATATTCCGGCGAAAAGGAATATTTCGGTGAAGTTGCCCTGATTTTTGGCCCCGTGAAAATTTTGTTTCCGGTGAGTGATTTTTCGTGCACAATGGATTCTCCTCATAATGGGGGCCTTACAAATGTGCGCTTTTACCACAAAAGATTACAAGGTAAATCAGGCTCCATACTTAACAATCTCCCACTTGGAGACTGATCTCCAAACCAATCATATGTGACTGCTTTCCATTCTGGCTTCTTATCCTTGAATGCTGATTGAAGATGAGCAAAAGCTCAACTTCTCCTTGTTGACCACCTTTGTAAACATGTCTGCAGGATTTTCACTTATATGCACCTTTCTTAGGTTTAGCTGTCCCTCTTCCAAAAGAGTGAGTATGAAGTGATATCTCACCTCAATGTGCTTTGTCCTTGAATGAAAGGCTGAGTTCTTTGCAAGATGGATAGCGCTTTTGCTATCACTGTACAAGACACAATTGTCTTGTTTGAATCCAAGCTCTTCTAAGAATCTGTGAAGCCACAGAATTTCTTTGCTTGCCTCCGTCATTGCTACATACTTTGCTTCCGTGGTAGAAAGTGAAACCACTTTCTTCAGCTTTGAAGCCCAGCTTATTGCTATGCCTCCAACTGTGAACACATAGCCAGTAGTGCTCCTTCGAGTATCTTTGTCACCTGCCATATCTGCATCAGCATACCCTTCTAGAAAAATATCAGTTTTTACAAAATACAAAGCATTTGTTGTTGTCCCTTTTAGATACCTAAGTATCCACTTCACAGCTTTCCAATGCTCTTTACCTGGGTTGTCCATGAACCTACTCACAACTCCCACTGCATGTGCAATGTCTGGCCTTGTCCAGACCATAGAATACATTAGACAACCTACCGCTGTAGCATATGGAACTTTAGACATATAGGCTATCTCCTCTTGTGTCTTTGGACACATATCCTTTGTTAGTTTAAAGTGACCAGCCAAAGGTGTAGAAACTGGTTTTGTATTTTGCATTGCAAACCTTTCTAGTACCTTCTTGATGTAATCTTCTTGAGATAGCTTTATTGTCTTCTTCGTCCTATCCCTTGATATTTTCATACCAAGTATCCTCTTTGCAGTACCTAAATCTTTCATTGAAAAAGATTTAGACATCTCCTCTTTTAGGTCTTTGATGTCCTGCATGTTAGCACTTGCAATCAACATGTCATCAACATACAACATTAGGATGATGAATTTCCCATCTCCCAAATTCTTCGTGTAGACGCAGTGATCCGAGTTGTATTTTGTGAATCCATGATCCAACATCCATTGATCAAAATTCAAGTACCATTGTCTTGATGCTTGTTTTAAACCATACAAGCTCTTCTTTAATCTGCAAACCATTTTCTCCTTACCTTTTACTTCATACCCCTTTGGTTGAAGCATGTAGATTTCCTCCTCTAAGTCACTGTAAGGGAATGCCGTATTTACATCCATTTGCTCAAGATTTAGATCATGAGCAGACACAAGGCTTAAGACAAGTCTAATTGAGTTCATTTTTACAATAGGAGAAAATATTTCATTGAAGTCAATACCTTTCTTTTGAGAAAAACCTTTTACCACAAGCCTAGACGTGTACCTTTTCTTCCCACCTTCTTCTTCCTTCACCTTGTACACCCATTTGTTTTGAAGTGCCCACTTACCTTTAGGAAACTCAACCAAATCCCATGTTTGGTTGCGATGTAGTGAGTCCATCTCCAGCTGCATGCTCTTCGTCCATTCTTCTTGGGATTCATGTTGCATAGCTTCTTCGCATGATTCTGGCTCTCCAGAATTTGAGATCAAGAGATGGTTGAAGGAAGGCACAAACCTTTCTGGAGGTCTACTTGCTCTTGTAGATCTTCGGAGAATAGGTTGAGGCTCCTCATTTGGTTGACGTTGTTGCACATTGTCACCGTTTTCATTCCTTGAGTCTTCACCGTCCTCAAGCTCCATGTACTCATCACCTGTTTCTTTTGTTTGTTTTCTTTCCAAGTAATCTTTGTACATATTTTGTTCGTTAAAAATTACATCCCATCTTCAGGATTCCATAGGCGATACCCAAAGTCACCTTCTCCATAGCCAATGAAGAAACACTTTTTGGACTTTGCATCTAGCTTTGATCTTAGGATTCTATCTATGTGCATGAAAGCCTCACACCCAAATACTTTGAGAAATGCATAATTCACCAGTTTACCTGTCCATGCCTCTTCTGGAACTCCCCCATCCAATGCCGTTGAGGGTGACCGATTGATTAAGTACACAGATGTACTTACAGCTTTCACCCAAAGCTCAAGCAGTAGGCCTGCATGTAGCCGCATTCTTCGTGCTCGCTCCATGATTGTCATGTTCATTCTTTCCAAAATTCCATTTTATTAAGGTGTCCTTGGGGTTGTCCTTTGCCTCCAAATGCCATTGCTAGCACACAAGATTTCAAAAGCTTGGCTGCAATATTCGCCTCCATTGTCGGATTTGAGGCATTTAACCTTGGTACCTGTTTCATTCTCCACAAAGGCTTTCCACCTTTGAAATATGGAAAATAATCGGATTTATTCTTCATGACATAAACCCATGTTTTTCTAGTCGCATCGTCTATGAATGCTACATAGTACAATGAGCCACCAGGTGATGGTGTACTTGCAAGACCCCAAACATCAGAATGAACCAACTCAAGTTTTTTATTTTTTCTTTCATTTTCTTATTTTTGAAATTTTACCCTCTTTTGTTTACCATAAACACAATCTTCACAGAACTCTAAGTCCACTTCTTTCAAACGTGGTAGAAGCTTCTTTGTTTGAAGGATTTGCATTCCTTTGGCACTCATATGCCCAAGTCGGTAGTGTCACACCGCACTGTCAACTTCTGTAGTTGTTGCACAAGCTGAAGGTTGCGTGCTAATAGTACACAAGTAAAGTGTACTGACCTTTTCTCCCTTGGAAACCACCAAAGATCCCTTTGAGATCTTCCACCGTTTGTTTCCGAATGCAATGTTGTGACCTTCATCGTCAAAATGTCCTGTAGAGATCAAAATTTTGCGAAGAGAAGGAACATGCCTAACATCTTTAAGCTTCCATTCATTTCCGTTAGTAGTTTTGACAGAAACTGTACCTTTGCCGCCGACAATCTCACAAGCTTCATCATCTCCCAAGTATACATACCCAAAATTACCTTTGGTGTAGTCTTGGAAATGTTTCTTGTGTGGTGTCGCATGGAATGAAGCCCCGGAATCTACTATCGAGGAATTAGACACATTGTCTAATGAGAGAATTAGAGCATCTTACTCTACTGTACCTGCCACATTGGCCTCCAATGTTGGCTTGTTGTCTTGAGACTCTGTCTCCTTCTTCTTCTTGGACTAGCAATCCTTCTTGACGTGGCCCTTCTTGCCGCAATTCCAACATTCAAGAATTGACTTTGTGCGTGACTTGCTTCGTCTTGAGCGATCACGACCCTTTTGGTTTTTGAACCTCTCCTTAGGCCTTCCTCTTGTTTCCACTGATAATGCAGCACTTGATGATTATCCTGTGCTTCTCCTTCGTATTTCCTCACTTAGGAGAACACCCACAACATCATCAAACTTAAGAGTATTTGTGCCAGAAATAGAATTATTTACAACCATCACAAGGCTATCCCAACTATCTGGTAGAGATGATAGTATAAGGAGAGCTCGCACTTCATCATCGAAATTGATTTTCACCGATCGAAGTTGACTTATGTTTGTGTTAAATTCATTTAGGTGTTCTGCAACTGAACCATTCTCTGTCATCTTTAGATTGAACAAGCGCTTCATAAGAAATACCTTATTGGATGCCGATGGTTTCTCGTAAAAGTTGTCAAGTGACTTCATCAAGTCCTCCGTGGTCTTCATCTCCGAAACATTGAAGGCCACCATTGATGCCAAGCTTAATTGGATTGTTCCTAGTGTCTTTCGATCAAGGACAATCCATGCTTCATCTGCCATTGTTGCAGGATTCTTTGCAAGACCGCCTAGTGGCAAATAGAGGTCCTTCTGGTAGAGATAGTCTTCAATTTGCATCTTCCAATGTTGGTAGTTTTTGCCGTTGAACTTCTCAATCTTGAGCTTCCCTTCCTCCGCCATAACTCCCACTCAATTCAGGGAGTCCTTTCCTTGAGATAATTTAGCTACAAGCAAACCTTGCTTTGATACCAGTTGTTAGGAAATAAGACGTAGCAAAATAGATATTTGAGTAGATTACTTAATGGAGAGAGACATTAGGAAAAGTTTGGACTCAAAAATGGGCCTTGTAAGAATTGTTGATGTGGCATATCTTTCAAAAAGTGGGGATCGGTAATTTTTTTGCAAATAAGATCCAAACTTGCTGGAGGTTGGATATTTAGAATCTACTCTTCAAATGCTATCTATTGATATATATCATGCATGTATCGGACATTTCCTTCATGTAGATCTAGAAAAAGGTGATTTTAGATTACCGTAACGGTAACAAAACCTGGCTAATTGAAAAAAAAATGGCATAACTTTCATAGAAGTCATCCAAACTTTTCGGACCTTGGCTCTTTAGAATCCATTTTTCAAGAACTTTCCAATGATAGGTCATATCATGGGGTTCTAAGCAATATTTAGAGGGGTCTACCGGGTTGCTTTCTTTTGTACAACTTTGATGATGTGGCACTCTTAAAAGGCCAAAAAATGAGTTCAAAATTTTTCTAATGTAGATTTCACACACAAAATATTATAGAGTAGAGAGAGAGAGAGAGAGAGAGAGAGAGAGAGAGAGAGAGAGTACACACGATATACGTGGTTCACCAAATGTGGGCTACGTCCACGAGAAAGCAGCCACTCAATGGCTTTAGTACTTCAAAACAAGAAGTAGTTTACAAAGGGATTATACCCTTAATGGAGCTCCCGCCTTGCTTCACTCTCACCACCCACACTCACCTTGTTGCATCAACTTCACACTATGAAATGTGTGTAGAAATGGCCTCCTTTTATAGGCCAAAAGGGCTGCCCTCTCTCATTAGAGGCAGCTATGTGTAGCCGTCCTTGTGTATATAAGTCCAAATCGAACCCTTCAATCTGCCCATGTGTGGTCGCCCTTGAGAAGACAAGTCCGCTTTTGAATTCGGCCACCGGCCACCACCGGCCATTGACTTCCGACCACTGGCCATTGACTACCAGCCACTGACCAACCGATTATTTTCCGGCCACTTTTCGGCCACCGTCCGGCCATAATATTCCAATGAAAAGGAATATTCCGGCGAAAATGAAACATGATCTCTCTCTCTCTCTCTCTCTCTCTCTCTCTCTCTCTCACACACACACACACACACACACACACACACACACACACATGTTGAGAGGGACCAACCTATTGACGCGTGACATAGCTCGCTGCTCGTTATTTTTTTAGGCTGCGAAGTAGAGCCACCCTTTACAAAAACAAAAGTAATCACCCTTCAAAATTGAAGGTTGGCTTGCTTAAAAGTTTGCATAATATAAATATATATAGTGTACTAAGTATTGTGACTTTTTGACAGAACAAAGAAGTCAAAACTAAGTCTTTTCATTTTATGCCATTAGAGTACTTGCTACTTACCCTTCACTTTTACATTTCAAACCAAATGTTTCTTAAGGTTCTTGAAATGAAGGAGAGAGTGACACATGTATGCCCTCTCCTTCCTAAAAAAATTTAAGCTCAATTATATATAGTATAGAAGCTACTTTTCCAACAAGCGGCTTATGCAACAAGCTACTTTTTCAAAGTGGCTTATGCAAGAAGCTACTTTCTCAACAGGTGGCTTATGCAACAAGCTACTTTTCTAACAAGTTACTTTTTCACCTTACCCTTATTCTTTCTTTGTTTTCTTATGCAAATTTTTTTTTCTTGAGATAATGCTAATATCCCATACATTGGTTATATCCAAGTTGCCTCGTGGGTAGCTAGGGTGGTTGAGTATATAACAAATTTACTCGATCGTATTTGAAAATTCGATGGCTTAGATATGTCATCAAGAGTAAGGGCTAAGAGGAGGACCTTACAATAATATAAGTGTAAATGTCAAAGTATATACAATCATGAATAACATAAAAACTATCAAAAAAAAACTATGAAGTCTATGCCCCTCAAGGCAAGGCCTTCCAATCGACGACCTCTCCCTCCTTCTGAAGCTGAGTCAAGAGAGACACCAGCCCATGCTTGTACCCATACTTCTCCTCTCGATGTGTAGGAAAATGCTTCATAGAAATTTTTTGCAAAACCAAACACTTAACCATAAATAAATATGAAAATAATATATATACATCCATTTATTTAAAGAGATTTTTATGATACTTACAAACTCGTGTCGAAGAGTGTCGTAGCCTCCACTCCCAAGGTGTGATGATCTAGTAGACTTGAAACATGCTCTGGCTGCATCTCTCTGCTGTTGAAATCTCTCAAGATGGTCCGTTGTCTCCCGTGCAATCGCTACCCACTCCTCTGCATCCAACCATGCCGGATTCGGCTTATTGTTCCTATACTTGTCGCTGGCCTCTGACCGATGGTGTGACATGGTGGCAATCACCACGCTTAAGATCCAGTCATTCAAAATTGGATCGTACCCCTCTACTGGCCTACACTCTCTTTGAATGGCCTCAATGATGTAGTTTTTCCTCTCTTGATCCTGAGCATCCCAATGCTCCATTACAGAGTCGCAAAACTGCACTATATAGAGCTGTCGTATCCTCTATTGCATGGCCTTTTTGATCGTATCCATGACAATAGCTCCATCTCTGGTCGTATACACCTTGCTAGGATCATGCTCATGTGATCCCCAAGGTGTACATGGTGTATCCGTTGGTGAACTATCTACTGAAGAGAGAGGTGGACGAGATCTCGGTGGTGTGGAAGCATCGGTAGCAACTCTACCACAACAACCACGCTAGAAGAAGAGACACCCAAACGACGCCTAGACCGTCTCAAAGAAGAACAGCCCGTCGGTGTAACTGGTACACTCGATGGAGGTGTAGTGTTGATCGGACTCGGGGGCACACTGGTCAAAGGTATAGAAAGAAATTAGCAGGGCATGACTAAGATTTGTATATAGGTGAAGGTTTCATGATACTAGCATGAACACTCACCAAAACCTATCATATTGTGCATGGTCCACATGAGAATGCCTTGGACATGGGCATGGAATCGTCCAATCGGTTGGGACATGTCAACCACATCAATCCATGTCCACAATATTTGAAGCTCTTCTATAAGTGGTGCAAGATAGACGTCCATGTTATTTGCCTTGTACTTTCCTGGGACAATGAGTGACAATAATAGATGGCCTTTCTTGTCAGACAGCCATGGAGGAAGATTATAATTCACCAACCAAATAGGCCATGTGCTCCTAATGAGCAGCGTAATCCAAATGGGTTTACTCCATCCATTGATAACCCAAAACAGAGTGAACGAGGCTCTTTCGCAAATGTAGGCCATTGTTCTTCTATGTGCTTCCATGCACGAGAGTCAACAAGCATCTGCATCACATCATCTGTGGATCTAGTGTTTGTATACCATGTCATCAAAGATGCTATAGACTTGCTCTTGAACATGCTCTTTATTCTTGGAATGATAGAAAAGTGTCTCAAAATCTTTGCAGGGATAGATTTTCCTTGTATATCCTCTCCATACCTATTTGATCCACACTTGGGACACTGTACGTGATCTGCGTACTCATTTAGAAAGAGTATACAATCCTTAGGACAAGCATGGATTTTATGATAATCCATGCCCAAGCTGGTAAGAAGCTTTTTGGCAGCAAGTCTGGTAGGGGGCATGTGATTGCCTTCCGGCAAAATTTACTCGTTGAGCAACCTATCAATACATCAACACATCAAAAGCCACGATTATTGGTTTGAATTTTGTGTCCATGCTAAGTATACAGTATATTTACCTGAAAAACTCTATGACACTCGTGTCGTGAGACCATCCATAAATAGATTGCAGATTAAGCAGTGCCAAAGATGTATCAAGAATTGAAATGTTTGCACCATTGTAAAACGACATCCATGCAAGAGTCAGCATCATCTCACCTTTTGCTCACTCTCATGTCGTTGGTGTGGACGTGAGGACTGAGATTGATTGACATTGTTTCTTTGAATGTTTTCTCCACCTTGGTTTTCAATAACCGGATCCATATCAAAAAATGCATCCAACATTTGATCCATCTCAGCTTCTTGGATTGTGGCATTCTTTGTTGGTGGGGTAGACTCCACTGGTGGTGGTTCTTTGACATTTTTCTTCTCTGCCTCCTGACCATGACATCAAAAACATAGATCTTGTAGTTTCTCTATAGGGAAGATACCATTGTTGCGTATGTGCTGTTCACATATCGTTTGTTTTTGAAAGATATGGTGCTTGCATCGCACACAAGAACATGCCATCATGTTGTCCATAATTGATATGTTGATGATACAATAAATTAACAATAAGGAGCACAGTAATCTAAAGCTATAAGGAGCATAGAATCTCATTAACCTTGTATCTATAGACAGTGTAAACTACCTCACATTCTCTAGTCATGCCCGATCTCCACACACCTCGGTCTAGAGGTGCATGGAGATCAAGACCCCTGGGTTATAATCTATAGACAGTGTAAACTACCTCACATTCTCTAGTCATGCCCGATCTCCACACACCTCGGTCTAGAGGTGCATGGAGATCAAGAACCCTGGGTTATAATCATGTCTTTAGGGTCAAAGCTTATATTTTTGGGTGCGACATACGTACACACATGCACGTCTACATGACAATCCATGTAAACAGTTTCATTTGCCTATGTCTTCATTTTGGACACGCTTCTTCGTCTCCACAGTGTAAACTATCTCACATTCTCTAGTCATGCATGATCCCCGTACACCTTGGTTTAGAGGTGCACGAAGATCAGGACCACCGGGTTATAATCATGTCTTTATTGGTCAAACCCTATATTTGTGGGTCCGTAGAAAAAAACAAGTGGACTTCAGAAACGGCTTGTATTTGGAATTTCTTCTTACGGTTGCCAGGGCATTTTTTCCCTCTTTAGGAGGTTTTTTCCCCCGAGCATTGTATATACGCTCATCACTCTAGGGCTATCTATCTTTCCGTTTGCATACTAAGTAACACACTCTCTATTGTGTGCCTCGAGCTTCCTTCGTATTCTCCAAGCTGTGTACGTTTCTCTACAACCCTAATTCCACCACTAACAACCACTTGAACCCCTTGACCAACCCCCTGAACCACTTGGACAACACTTTGTACTACTTGACCACCACCTAACAACTACCTGAACCACTTGACCAGAACTTTTAAGAACTTTGTACCACTTGGACAACACTTTGAACCAATTGACTATTTAGCCAACACTTAACAACCAATCCAGTTGCTGACAGGAGTAGAAACAGTTAACTTGCAAAATTCTTCATAGTATATTCAAGTTTAGATATAAGAATAGTAAGATTTATAGGAAGTTAGATTCTTCAAGGAGTAAAGTTAGTTAGTTAGAAGACTGATCTGGCCATTCTTGCTGAGGTGGCCGCTTATTGTTGGTTGCTGGAGGTGCCAGTCTCGGTGTAAGAATTTTCTTATGTGGCTGTACTTTTTCATGTGCCAGATCCTGATCCAATTGTGCAAGTTCATCGTTCTTGGCATCAAATGGACATTCCCTAACAGTCTTGGCTCTCTCAAGAGTCTCAGCCCACTGTATTATAAATGAGGCAACATCCTCGTTGAGGAAATTTTCCCACTGTCTCTCATTTTGCTTTTCTATCCCAGGCAGAATGACAAAATTATTGGGATCTTTGAAGTACATCTTATAGAGGGAATCATCTAGCACTAAAGTGTTAGACTTATTGAACTGAGGAAAAAGGTACCAAAAGGATTCTAGTCTTTTGCAAAACATTTGCTTTGGGGGGTTTCTATATTCCCAACAACTAACATGGGAGTAGTTTTGTGCCAGTCACCCACCTAGACAACGCTTGGCCTGAGATAGGCACTTGTCCATACCCTTCTCAAGATTGTGATCGGAATCCAATGATCACAGAAAAGTCTTTGCTATCTGACTCAGTATCGTTCCTTACATAGTAGGTGGCGTTATCATCCCCCTTTACTTTGTCAAAGTACAACATGTTTAAATATGGGGGTTCCAATCCTTTGCGCTTATCTTGCACACAAGGAAGAACATTGTTGAAGTCTACAATTACTACCAAATCTCTATGGACTAGGAAGCGAGACATTGGTTGGTAGCTAGGAAGCTGGCGATCAATGTGCTCTACCTCATCAGAGGCGGTGGGGGTGGATTTTGAGCCAACCACACAAATTTTAACTAGAGAGCACAAATGTACAGAAACTAAGAGAGAATACTTATATTTATATTGCCAAAAAAAAAAGATACAAAGATGCAATCTAAAAAAGATAGCATGAAAAAAAAAGATACAAAGCTGAAAGAAGCTAAAGCTTCTTGCATGCTTTGGTTTTTGGGGGGAGTATGCTAGTACTCTTTTTGGGGTCCTGGGACAGCTCGTTCTCCACTTGCTTCTTTCTCTTCTTCCGCATCTCTACCGCTACAAATTGCAGGGTTGATTCCATTTCACGATCCTCTACCTCATCTACATTGTCCTCCTTATAGGCATCAGTACCTGGGAAGCATATTGTGACCACAATAAACACGGTGACCATGATTAAGACATGAGAGGAGACAGATACACAAAACTGACATTACTTTGGTTGCTTGCGGGCAGAGTTGTCTTCTTCAGAATGTCTCCGTCACCACCCTCAAAGTTCTTGTACTTCAGCAGCATGGCGTTGTCGGAATGTATGCGGTCTAGCTAGGAAGGTGCAAAACCTCTAACTGTGAGAGTTCGTTATGAGAATCACAAACACTTTGTGAAAAAGTGTTTGTGGGGAATCACCAACCCTTTTTCTAAGGTTGATTGAAAATCTAAGAGCGTTCGTGATAGCAAAGTCACAAACCCTCTTTCCTATCGTGCTTGGAAATTGCTTGTTTTCGTAGTTGATATTATGATAAGAGGATCACCAAATCACATTCAATTTTATTTTAAAATACCATTTGAAAATACTAAAGTCTCAGCCATGAAACCTCAATGCTCATACAAGCACAAATCTCAATCAAAACGCAAACCTGTTTCATGGTATCATGTAGCTTCGCCCCCAATTACATAGTCCTAACATCAAACATCTGAAAGGAATACACGAGCTTCCACCTTCATGGCGACCATTTTGTGAATTTTCAGAGATTTGAAAGCTTCTAAAGTTAATCCCATACACCATTTTGATAACGGGAAACCCTAATTCACTCCCTCACTAGCTTAGATACAAGATTACGAAGAGGTAGGACAACCCTACACATATATTAAGCAACCATGAAAGCAAGTACACAGTAGAGAAAAATTGCTGGTTTTTTCTGTAAAAATAAGGCCTCTCTCTCTTACCCACGGAATTCTCAGGTGATGTGTCAATTTTTGGGTCATTTTTCCACTTTGGACCAAAACTAGGCCATTTTCAGCTCATTTTTTATGCGAAAAATCCCAAACAGAGTCAGAAAAATCCCTAAATTTGTGGGATCACTCGCATAAGCATAAAAAGCATAGATAAGCATAATTTTTCATCAATATATCATCTTGGGTCACTTTCCATGCAATTCTGCAACGTCGCGTGTTAGCTGCTATTTTTGGCAATTTTTACCCGCATCACTCTTTATAGGCGAGATGAGTGTGCCACCATGAAACACTTGGACTATGTACATTTTCAAACCAAATTAATCATATTATCAAGTGGAAAATCACGCAAATGCGCCACATTCAAGGCCACGACTCCCCGGATAGGTATGTACATGATAGCGACCGCAGTAGACGCTTCAACATATATCACAATATGTACATGATTTCTTTTATTTGCATACATAGAGAAGTGTCAAAAGTGAGGTGAATGTTTTTATTTCACAATATGTACATGCCATGGCAGGACATCCACCCCCTCTAAACCTGCAATCCTCCAGTGTGTGCCACAACATTTGTAAAGCATTAAAACTCATAGTCAGACGCCACATTTTCACTTTCATCCTCAGTTTTCATATAGTCGGCTTCATCATCCTCTTCACTTCATTGTGCAACAAATGGATCAGCATGCCCTCTTCTTTTGAATAATTTAATTCTTTTTGCTGCAATGGGAATTTTCATTTCTGTCCCATCCAGTTTCACGCAAGGTGTAAGTTACGTTTCCATGGACATGTTTGACATCATAAGGACCAAACCAACTGCATTGTGCAACAAATGGATCAGCATGCCCTCTTCTTTTGAATAATTTAATTCTTTTTTCTGCAATGGGAATTTTCATTTCTGTCCCATCCAGTTTCACGCAAGGTGTAAGTTACGTTTCCATGGACATGTTTGACATCATAAGGACCAAACCAACTCTTTGCAAGCTTCCTTATTGCAGAGTGTTGGTTTTCAATTCCACTATCGTACACCAACACCCAATCACCTTCTTCAATGTCTTTTGGTCTGAGACTATGCCTCTTATTGTAATGGCTATTGCCCGCACTGGAGCAATAGGCATTACGGGAATGATTACCCGCAACTACATTATATGAACATCAACATATAGAATGACAAGAGAAGGAAGTACACAGTACACAGGAATAGAACACCTCTTGCTTCATTCATGTATATTCTAGACTCAGAGTTACAACAGTAGATGCCATGAATATCATAGAGATTGGTTAAGTTTTTTATCAAAAGACAGGTATGCCCCTCCATATACAACCGCTGCTCCAGCGCAGATCGGGAACGGTGCACACACCCCTGTCCCATGATATCCTGTGAAGAAGTGCCGCTACGGCCGCCGCATACCGCATGAGTCCTGATCCGCAGTGTCCAGACCTTGGCAGGACCGCATGTGCGGCTAATGCCGTAACATCTGGAACGCATGGTGGATTGAGCGAACCCACACTTAGCGCCTCCGGTTGGAAGGTTTCGGTGGTTGCTCTGCACCCTGCTCTGGTGAAGAGGAAATATCAATATAGCCAAAGCCTCTAAAATCTGCAGTATGTGCCCAATAGACCTCATCCAGAAGATGTGGATCTATCTCAATTTGTTCCGTCCAGGCAGCCCGAGGAATAAACTGCGTTGGCAAAGAGATAGATTGAGGCGGCTGTGACAGAGGAGCAAGAGGTGTATGTAACGGATAATAGCGAGAAAGGTATCTATTAAGAGAAGACCAAAATGGAGGGCAAGGTGGTAGACTGAGAGAAAAAGAATGAGCTAAGGTCTCCACCCAAAAACAGACCCTACGCCGCTCGTTACGAAATCGACGAATCATTTTCTGCAAACGAGATACATGAGCCTGGGCTTCAGCACAATCCTCTGTAGCTTGTGCCCAATCAGCAACATCAAAACCCTCGGGAACAACACTCTTACCTCTGTCCGTGTTGGATGACTCGAGTTGGTGCACCACAATCTGCTGAGTGGGTGGCTGTGCTCTCACCTCAGCAGCCAAGCGTGTGCTCCAGCTTTGTAATTGATTATCTAAAAAAATTCGGAGATCTTCTTGCATCTCCACTGCCAATGCGTCCAAATCAGTCATGTTGATCATTACATCGCCAGGGTGCGAGGTTAAGTAAGAGGCTAGGCTATGCTGTGTTCTCAACTGAAGAAGTTCCTGTTAGATAGAGGCCACAAACTCAGCATTAGCCTCTCTTAAAATTTGTATTTCTGCCCCTTGCTGGCGAGTTGTGGCAGTCAGCTCTTCATTCTAAGTGGTTAACTCGGCAATGCGAGTCTGAGAAGCCGCTACCTGCGCTTCCAACTCATTGACTCGTCCCTCTGTGGTTGGGGTTGTCCAGGCCGCACGAATAGACGCTGCAAGTCTGCTCAAAAATGTGCCGTATGCTTGTAATTGGTCAGCAGGGGTTGCTGTTGCCGTAGCCTCCCAAGGTAGCGCTACGGGGAGAGTACCTCCCGTCGAGGCTGCCGCATTAGTAGTACCCGAAGTTTCTAGTTGAGTGGGGACATCCGCAGCCGGAGAAGAGCTCGTCCGCAAAGGAGTAGCATTGCTCACTCTCTCCTGCATTCGGCGACGCCAGCGAGCCACTGCAGAATCTTCCAAAACAAGAGATGCAGTTGTCGGAGGTGGTGTCAAAAATTGTTGTTCGTCCCTGCCGCGCTTGCGGCTTACTGATCCTGCACCTGCAATGGCCATATCTTGGGCTCCAAAGGATACCACTGCTGTCGATGGACCAGGAAAATCCCCAACGCCCACGTGCTGCTGCTGTGTTTCCCTCTCAGCCCCGGCACTGCCAAGCTTTGTGTTTGCGACAGCGGAGCATTAGTGCCTTGGACCATCAAGCAATCATCTTCAAAGTGGCAGAGAGGACGCAGGGCGAGAGGAAAAACTTATCTCAACAAAAAAATCAATGTGAGCAGTTGGCCCACATTTGTATTGGTTGGGGTATTCCTCCCCAACTGTGCCATCACTCGTTGGCACTCCGCCAGCAGTCGTTCTCTGACCACCGCTGCCCAAGCTACTGGCCCAAAGTTGGCCGAATGCAACACATTTCTTGCTCCGGTCGAAATGGTATAAGTTTTGGCGTGCAGCCAAATGGCCTCGAGAAACCACCTATATGCATCCCTGGTTGCTACATCTGACAACCCTGACAGTTTATACTCCCCTTTGACCTTTAAACCAAATTCTTGTTCTACATCTGTAGCAGGGATCACATGAGAGGCGTGCACCACGCCATCGTTGGGCAAACAACAACACCTTGAAATCCAATCTGCTGTCAACTGCATCTGCTGATTATTCATCACCACCATATTGCCATCAACGAGTTGCTCAATCAAACCTGTTGCCTGCGGGTGAACTAGAATCCCTTGCCAATCCAGGTTGGCAAACACACGTAATCGCAAGTCTTGCAGCCATGCGTCCACTCGTCGAAGCGCGATCTGCTGCACGGGAGTGAAAGGGACACATTGCAGAAGGGAAGCTGTCATGGTGGCGATGAGATGAAGGAGCAGAGAGTAGAGCACTAAGAGTGCGCGACACACGAAACAAGAGAACCACAATAAAAATAGTCTGCACGCAGTAGTAACCTTTCCACAATGAGTTCCCAAAATAGGGCGATCCACGGTGTCACAACCATCATAGATCCCTCCCCGCTTTCCAAGATTGCATGCAAAAGAATCCCCAATCATGATTAGGGTGGCTTCCGGCGCTTGTACCACAGCAAAGGGGCACTGAATCGTGGTAGGTGAAACATAATGGCGCAGTCTGAAACCATTGACCAGCACAGAAATAACCTCCCCCCTCAAATCCGCCAAATAAAAAGAGATGGGTCCGCACGCTTGAAAAATCCAGAATGGTCCTGACCACCGTAATTTAAGCTTCCTCGGCATCTTCCCGAGACGGGAATTGAAGACAAGGACCAGATGTCCCCGGATAAATTGCCGTGCTTTCGGGTGATCCAGCCATTTTTTCCGCCTAGACTGCAGATCCTGCAGCACCGCAAAACTATTCAACCGCTCTTCATCCAATTCCTGCAAAACATCCAATCGATAAATCATAGAATCCTCCGGAAGAAGCCGATCCACAATCAACATCCGCATACTCGGAATCACATGCTGCATCGGAGTGATTGCCTCCATGCCAAATGCCAACTTAAAAGGGGTCAATCCTGTTGCCACTTTATAAGCTGTCCGATAGGCCCATAAGGCGGAAGGAAGTTTCACATCCCAATCCGTCCGATGTATATTCACCAACTTTGTTAAAATCCGAATCAATTGCTTATTAGTTGATTCTGCTTGCCCATTCGCCTGAGGATAATATGGAGAAGATTTCCTGTGTAATACAAAATTAAACCGTAGCATTCTCTCCATCACCTTATTCAAAAAATGACTTCCCCTGTCACTAACCAACTCAATAGGGCAGCCATATCTAGAAAAGATATCCTTATATAAGCATCCCGCCACAGAAACTGCAGTGTTATCTTTCAAAGGCCATGCCTCCACCCATTTGGTAGCATAATCCGTGGCTGTCAAGATATACTTATTTCCTGTGTGAGCTGCCATTGGTTTAAAAGGACCAACAAAATCCAAACCCCACTTTTGAAAAGGCTCCAAAGGCAGAACTGGATGAAAAAGCATTCTGGACCGTTTGGTAGGTTGCCCCAACCGCTGACACACATCACACTGTTGCACATAATTTCTCGCATCCTGAAACAATGTGGGCCACCATAATCCAGATTGGAGAACTTTTTGAGCTGTGATTAATGCTGCAAAGTGACCTCCCTCAATACCAGTATGGACTTCCTCTAATAGTGCTTCCTGCTCCTATGGTAGCACACATCGGAGTAACACCTTTGCTACTGTATGATAATAGAGCTTCCCCATAATAATCTCAAAATTCTGGCTTCTGATAGCCATACGTTTCCTCTGATGGCTGGACAAGAAAGAAGGCATTTCGCCGCTGTCGAGAAAGTAAAACATCTCCTCATACCATGTCCACGGAATGCTAGGAATAACCCTCGCATGTTGCGGGACTGTGATATCCTCTGCAGCTACTACTGTTAGAAACAGAAACGCATCTGGAAATTCATCAGCTACACCCGTCAGCGGCTCTCCGGAATCTAACCTAGATAGGTAGTCAGCCAGCGCATGCTAGACCCCTGGCCGATGTATGACCTCAAAGTTAAATTCCTGCAGCAAAAGCACCCATCTGGCCAATCTTCCCGTCAAATTTTGTTGCCTTACCAGGTATAAAAGAGCGGAATGGTCTACATGGAAGAAAAAACGTCGGCCCAACAGATAGTGCCGGAATTTCTTCACTGAATAAATCATCCCTAAACATTCCCTTTCAGTTATGGAATAATTTCTTTCTGCGGATGATAATCGTCTACTGGTATAATAGACAAGTCGGAACCATCCTTGACTTTGTTCCTACATCAGCACACTGCCAATAGCTCGATCCGAAGCATCCACGAACACATGAAAATCCTCACCCCAATTTGGTGCCAACATAATCGGAGCTTTGGATAGCTACAGTTTTAATCTCCGAAAAGTCAAATCACATTCCTGTGTCCATTCAAAATCTATAGCATGAGCTGCCTGAGTAATCGGGATTGCCAAATGCGCGAAAAACCACAAAGCCTCCCATGCCTTCGGGCTTGACCCAGGAAAATTTGACATTGCTTCTGGTTCCGTGGTGCAGGCACTTCCATAATTGAGGCAATTTTATCCGCATCCACAGAAATACCATCTTCAAAAATGATATGCCCCAGTAACCTGCCACTGCGGACAGCAAATGCACACTTTAAAGGATTCAAACTGAATTTCACCTCTCTGCATTTCATAAAGCATAACCGTAATTGTTTC
Organism: Adiantum capillus-veneris; assembly: GCF_014529385.1. Classification (NCBI taxonomy): domain Eukaryota; kingdom Viridiplantae; phylum Streptophyta; class Polypodiopsida; order Polypodiales; family Pteridaceae; genus Adiantum; species Adiantum capillus-veneris. Next base: position 37,176,989 of record NC_140940.1, read on the forward strand.
AAATGCTCCAATTGTGCTCCGAAAACACTGAGATCATCCAAAAAAATCCTCATAAAATCTGTCAAATAAGGCCCAAAGATTTGAAACATATCCCTTTGAAAAGTAGAAGGTGCATTCCGCAATCCAAACCACATTACTGTACAAGCAAATACTCCCCATGCGGTAATAAAAGTTGTTTTTGGCTGATCCCGCAATGCCATTCAGATTTGATTATATCCACTAAATCCATCCAAAAAAGTATGCTACATCATCCAAAATGGAATCCAAAAACGAAAGAGGAAAAGGATCTGGAGCAGTAGCTACATTCAATTTCTGGTAATCCACACAAATTCGGATTTTCTTATTTTTCTTTGGTACGACCACAATTGGAGAAATCCACTCCGGATTATCAATAGGGGTAATAAAACCCACTTCCAACAGGCAATCAATTTCCATCTTAACTTGCTTTGCCACATTCGGATTCATCCTGTATGAGTGCTGCTTCACTGGCACCGCATCCGGTTTTAGATTGATCGTGTGCTGATAAAACTTAGGATCCAATCCCTGCATATCTGCATATTCCCATGTGAAAACATCCTTAAACTCTGTCAGTAACTTGATCAAATCATCTCTAAAACTTGCCTCCAGTTGCTTATTAATGTATATGGGCTGCGACTCCGCTTGCTCCCCAAGAAAAACCTTCTTTAATTCATCTTCCTTAACCCTTGTAATTTTTCCCATTTGCGTCTCAAATGCTCGTTCTTGCTGAATCACGTCCTCCAATGATTCAGGACTCGGAAGCACCTGTTGTTGCTCCCCTATTCCTCCTAGAGTTCCTGAAACCCCCACCGAATCCCCTTTCGGAATCAAAGAAATATCCGCAAGGTATAGAGAAACCAAATCTGGATTAGCTTTGAGAAATTGTTCCTCTTCACCCTCTTCTAATCCTTCCACCATATTAACTGTCTCAGCTATCACCGGCCATGCTGCCTGAACTGGTTGTCGGCATGTTCCCAGCATCACACGCACTTTTCTTTTACCCTTCTTTCCTGTAAGCATATTTGCTTCCCAATTATGCTCTACCCTCGCTTGTCGTAACCAGGGTATTCCCAAGATAATGTGATAATCCTGATTATGATCTTCAATATTCAAGACTACTAAGGAAACAGCAAAGGATAAGCCCGCCACATCCAAAGCAATGCCCTGAAGTAAACCCACTGGTTGCACTCTTCTTTAATCTGCCATGCGGACTACAAAGGGTGTAGGCTCCCAATCATTGAGACCAAAACGCTCACACGCTGCTTGGGTGATAATGTTTACCCCCGCTCCTCCATCCAAGAGTACCTTGTCAATGTATGTGCCATGGTATCGAACTGAAAGCTCCGAAATGCGGGTATCCGTGATCCTATTCGCCGGCAATGGGACTGAATCATCATCCTTGCTTTCAACCTTCCCAATGGCGACTTCCCGCAGCTCAGTGGCTGATTGTCGCAGCAATGCATTATGGAAATTCGGGACTAATTTCAGCAATGAACCCAGAGGTACTTGAATTGGTGACATGAGAACCTCTTTCCAAACGGAATTCCACTCCTCCTGTTTTTTAATATCATCCTTATTTTCAACTTTCCCTTCCTTTATTTCCAGACCCACAGTCGATGGCATAGTCGATGTCGATGGTCCTGTTGTCTTCATTGATGGTGCGGATTGTGGAAACCAGGACACGGTCTTTTTCCGCACTTCTTCCTGAACCGTCCAATCCGGAATTTTCACATCGGGAGTTGGAACCACACTTTTACCCGATCGTGTGATTAATGAAACCACTGGGTCAGACTCCTCTAGTCCTTCAATCTGAACCATAGCCACACTAGGCTGTTTCCCTGCAGCACAATCCTGCTTTTTCCAATCGTATTCTATAGCTTCAGTACACTCAGATCACCAATGTCCATCCCCCAAACAAAAAAGGCATGTCTTGGGGCGATTAGGATCTTGGTCACCTCTTCCACGACCTTGTCCTCCCCCTTGACCCCGTCCTCCTGCTTGACCTTGCATAGGCGTCTCCGATGTATGACCATGAGCCATCGCCACAGCAGGCTCTTGTCCCTGCCCTATCTGTGGTTGTTGCCAGGTAGAAGATTCCCCTCGATTCCGATGACCCCAGCCATTGAAATAACATTCCACTATATTATGAGTATTGGTCGTGAAAATCGCACACCACTTCTGATTCATTGCACATTCCTGAGCAGCATCGCACACCACTTCTGATTCATTGCACATTCCTGAGCAGCATGGCCCGCATTCCGACATTGGGTACACCATATTTCCTTCAGACTTTAAGCCACTACAGCTGATTTCGTCGATCCGGATGATAGACCCTTCTCCTCCGATTCTTTCCCCGAATCGTTGTTGCCTGAGTCCGAGCAATCAGATACTGCGGATTCCGACTCCGAACTATCACTGCCACTGTCCTGTGACTTCCGATGAGATTTCTTCCTGTCTTTCTTCTTTGACTTCTTTGGATATTCCGTATCCTCTAAACCCTCTCCTGCTACTACAGCCCTAGCAATTACAGTATCCAGTGGAGTAGTTACCTTATCCACTATTGCCATAGCCGTTCTAATATCCTTGTTGAGACTCTGCAAAAAATAATCATTCAGCACTTCGGCTGCCGGCCTTTGTGCCTGAGGTACCCTCTACAAAAGCATCCGAAATTTTGCAGTGTAATCCTCCACTGGCAATGACTTCTGTCGGAGAGTTCGAAGCTTCTCCAAATGTTGAGGGACTGTCTTTTCCATTCGAAACCTTCGTAGAAATGCTATGGATCCGTCTGCATACGTCTGGAAATGGTCATCAAGATATTCGGACAACCATTTTGCAGCTTTCCCTGAGAGTGTAGATTCAAACACTGATTGTTGATGGAGAGGAATCACCACCCCAGGATGATTCAATCCATAATCTTTATTGAATTGGTGCAAATGTGCATCAGGGTCTTCACTCGCAAGACCTCGAAACCGAATATACTTAATCTGAGGATGAGCCATCACCCCTTGCCCAACTGTTCCTCCTCCTCCCGAGAAAAGCTGACGAGCACTAGGAGGTGGAGACAGTGGCGGAGATACCCCCGGACTGCTTACCGGAGACGGTTGTGGAGCAACCTGTGTGGGTGAGGGTGAATGTACGAGAGGAGGACATGACTGACTGCGCGGAATACGTCTCGCTCGCCACAACCGCCTACCACACACCGGGCTTGGTGATGGAGATACAGATTCCTCAATCTGCGGTGAAGAGAAAACAAATTCATTTGAACCGCCTCTCCTCCGTCGTCTTCCTACAATTGGAACCACAGGGTCAGGCGGACCCTGGGACCTAGTGCGCATGTATATTCATCGCAGGCTGTCCATCATGCATCGTGGTCGCCAGATGTAATGGCTATTGCCCGCACTGGAGCAATAGGAATTATGGGAATGATTACCCGCAACTACATTATATGAACATCAACATATAGAATGACAAGAGAGGGAAGTACACAGTACACAGGCACAGAACACCTCTTGCTTCATTCATGTATATTCCAGACTCAGAGTTACAACAGTAGATGCCATGAATATCATAGAGATTGGTTAAGTTTTTTATCAAAAGACAGGTATGCCCCTCCATATACAACCGCTGCTCCAGCGCAGATCGGGAACAGTGCACACACCCCTGTCCCATGATATCCCGTGAAGAACTGCCTCTACGGCCGTCGCATACCGCATGACTCTTGATCCGCAGTGTTCAGACCTCCGCAGGACCGCATGTGCGGCTAATGCCGTAACACTTATCAAATATGTCTTTGTTTTTCAACCTTGCATTCTTTAGTCGAGCTTTTGTAGGCTCAGTGTCTTCAGGCCTTCTTTCCAATTACCGTATGCGCAATGCAAGAAGGTCTTCTCTACTCATTCCATCTTCCCGTGGCAATAGATTCCATGTAATAGCTACATCTTCAATTGGCATCACAGGTTTTGTACCATACATCAATTCAACAGGCATACAGCCAGTGATTACGATCAACCCACAATGCAAATGGAAGTAACCTTGGCCACTCTCCAAGCTTACCTTCACAAGACTTAGCTAAAGCTTTGATCATTGGAGGATGCCCTCCTTCAATTTTTCCATTTCCCTCTGGGTTATAAGCACAAGTTAAAGCTAGTTTGATGGTCATTCTAGAGAAGAATTTCCTTACTTCATCAACATACAATTCTCCTCTATCTGCAGTTATCTTTCCCACACACCCATAGCGACAGATCACAACTTCAAGAAGAAATCTACATACAGTTTGTGTACTCTTTGTCCTCAATGCACGCCCTTCAACTTGATTAGACAAATATTCTCTTGCAAGCACCAAATACCTCATTTCCCAAAGTCCAAAAGGCATTGTGACCAACTCCACAACCCATTTGTAATACATGGATAATGGATAAGTAGGATGTAGTCCATCACGATGCCGTACATTTGAATACATTTGGAATGTCACACAAGACTCACAAACTCAGACAAAATCCTTGCCTTGGCAAATGTTGCCCATACACCTCGATGTCCTGCCCATAAACTTTCATGGAACTCATTGATGATTTACTGTTGAGTAACCTTATCGCATAATACCCGCAATGGTGTTCCATCTCTTCATTTAGGATGCTTCCATCTATATCCATCTCTCAAGAAGTATCCATATGCTTTTCTTCTTATCCTCTTAAATTCCTAGTCAGTCCAATCATCCTGCTTCTGCAGAGTACTTAAGTAGCAACCTATCAAGAGCCATTCATCCTCATATAGTTCCTCTGAAATGGACTCAAGTGAGGACACAAAACATACATGACTACTCTTTGCATAATCAATAGTGTAACGCTTTGTGCCTACATAATCTCCCTCAATAATCATGTCCTTTTCATCTGCATACCTTGCCCTAGATAGCATAGCTACCATTGGATTGTCTTTCCCTGCAATATGCTTGAACTCAAGATTCAAGGAATTTATGTAGGCTATCCATTGTAGGATTTTAATATCTAGAGATGAACAGTTTGTGATCATTCCTAGAAGAGGCAAACAATCAATTTCCACAACCACTGATGCCCCTATCAAGTACTCCTTCTCACACCTCAATGTTGTAACCACACCCCATAGTTCCATTTTTACTTGTGCATAATCTCGCTCGCAAGAACTCAGAATCTTGGTTCCAAATCTCACCAAATACCTTTTTCCTTCATCTTCATCTTTCCCTACTTCCCATCCTATCCCTGTAGGATCGTGTCCACTGTCACAATGACATGTCTCTCATATGAATAGTCTACCTTTCTCAAGGTTGGCAATGAAAGAAGTAGCTTCTTTAGCTTTCTCATGGCTTTTGTGTGCTCTTCTTCGCATCGAAACTTTTGATTCTTTCTCAACAACCTATAAAGGGGATCTGCTACATGTGCGTAATGTGGTATCCAAATAAGATAGAAGATGCAAGCACCAAAAAATCTTCGAACTTTAGTTATAGTTGTACATGTTTCTTTCATGTTTTTGATTGCATCCATATTTTTTGGACAAGGCCTTCTACCATAAGGATCACACATATGCCCCACAATCAACACTTCATTAACTCCAAATACAGATTTTTACCATGACAGGGTAAGATTAACTTCTTCCAACCTTGACAAAATCTTCTCACAATCTTTGATATGGTTTGCAACAAGCTTACGGCACCCCCTTCAATCCATAGCTTCATCTTTATCTTTGTCTTGACATCCTTTGATGGGCACATCATCATGAAATGGCATTGATTTGAGGTATGAAGTCATGTAGAACCTTGTTCATCCCATTCATCATTTGTGCAATTGGATTTGTTGCTTCTTGACGTAAGGTACACATCCTTATGAGTCCCAAAGGTGTTTTCATAGTTTTCGGAACTCTACTCTCAACATCCAGCTGAAATTGATCGTACCCTGAATAGAGATCCCCCATTGAGTAAATTGACCTTCCTGCAAACGCCTCTGTAAACTCATCCACTATAGGTCCTGTACCCACATTTGTGATGGTAAGCTTGTTTACAGGTTTCATATCTTGTATGAATCACAAAGCTCCATTCTTCTTAGGCACAGTGAACCACGTGTTCGAATATGGCGCACAAGAAGGCTCCAAGCTAATCTTTTCATGAAGGTTTTTTTATTAACTTTGGCAAATGTGCTTTTGGAACCGAAATTGGGCGTATCTTGTATATCTTGTATGAATCGCAAAGCTCCATTCTTCTTAGGCACAGTGAACCACCTATTCGAATATGGCACACAAGAAGGCTCCAAGCTAATCTTTTCATGAAGGTTTTTTTTATTAACTTTGGCAAATGTGCTTTTGGATACGAAATTGCATGTAGATTACAAGGTACATGAGGGATAGTGAAAATCACCATAGGTGCAACAACATTCGGATCACCACACCCTATCTCATGTGGCTGGAAAGTAAAAGCCTTGCCATGTCTTGAAAGCATTTCTGTAAAACTCTTCTTCTCTTCTTCTGTTAAAAACTCCTCACAACCAACCTTTATCTCTTTTAGGGATTCCATTGTGAAATTTTTCACGATTCTTCTTGGATCCCAGAGACTCGGCTGCAAAGAAGCTTGCTCTAGCCTTTTCTTGCAACTTGATGGTAAAGGTAAGGCCACTGGTATCACTTTATTTGCCACCATTTTGTGCTTGGTCTCGACACACACTTCCGGTCCTTCATTATCATTGAAATCTTTCTGATCTTCAAAATCTTCAATTACATCATACATTTCCATAGAGCATACTTCCACACGTGGGTTCCATCTTGCATGCTAGAGTCCATTATAGCCTCAAGCTCAAGCATAGTATCTACATGAGAAACTTGTTCAAAAAAACCTTAAACACATTCACTATCCTCTATGAAACCATTTTCTTTCATGCTTTTCTGTACACTATATACATATTGTCATGCACTTCTTTTTATATCCTCAAGCTTCATTAAACATATTGACCCATGCTCTGTTAATCCCTGAAAACCTGTAGAAAAAGCTTCTTCTCGCTTTGGGTCAGGTGAGAATCTTTTTCTTCTTGTACCATTGCAATCCCGCTTTACAATGGTACCCGCTTTACAATGGTACATGGCCAAAACCTCTTGTCTCCCTGTACTCTTTGAACTCTTTGTTTGCTTTTGGTAGAGGATACTCAAGAAGACTAATGCGGTTCCTCTTGTGATGGTTGGTTTGGATTTGCAAGGTCGTGAGCTCAAGATTCGTGAACTTCTACTTTGCATCCTTGGCTAATGAGAGGAGAGGGAGGATCTAGTGAGATTCCATCTAATCAAATAAGAGTATACCATAAAGGTTGGCATGATAAGTGAAAAAGGGGAAAAGGGGGGATCATTTTTTTGTTTTTGATAAATATGGCCACCTTACACACCATCATAGGCTTGTAACCTAGTGGTTTAGCTTAACCCTTTAATACTCAACGGTCCAAAATTGCACAGCTCGCTTCCCATCTCTAATCATCCACCCATGGTCTATGTCTATTGGCCAGTTACCCTTCATGTAAAGACTCTTGGACATAAGATTGATCTTAGAGACATGATCTATCAATCCAGCATATGGCTCCTCAAGATCACCCACCTTGACTAAAGCTTCTATTGTAGCTCTTGCCCAATGACTTTTGGAGTAGTGGCTTTTATAGGAGGCTTCAACATCATCATCATCATCTGCAAATATATCATGTGCATCTCTTCGAGAAGACTGGTAGCATCCTACCACACTTTCATCACAATCACTCTCTTGGACATGTATTCCATGTGCCTTAAGTGATTCCCCTTCACCCTCAGACTGTGGAGGAATAGACTTAGTGGGAGTTTGCCTCTTTCTTTTTATGATATCGATAATTTCTTCATGAAACTCACGTTTAGCAATGCCAAGAACTATGGCAGCTTCAATGTCAGATTGTAGTTTGTATGTAGGGCCTTTTGCTTTAGCTTTTCCTTGCTCTTTTGTCTTCCATGTAGATGCCTCATCCATAGGAATCTGAGGAGGAGGAGGCACATGTGGTGGAGCCTCATAAGAAGGACTTGGATCCTTTCTTCCTCTGGCTCTTGTAACCCTCTTTGAAGTAGAAGGACCTGCATCTCCATTCTCACGTCTACGCTTCTCTTCCACAATTGCTTCATTGCTATAGAATTTTGCAAGATAGGCATGCACTGATAAGGAGTCCACAGGGTCATCCCAACCTATTGTATGGCGTATGCAATCACCAGCTTTATGTAATACCTGTATAGTTACCTTCCCTTTTTTGGATGAGGCTACTGCATATGGCCACAAGTTGTCAACCTCCTCAAAAGCATTGGAGTAGACTTTAATGCTTTCTTTGGAATGAGCTCTATCTTTGACCTAAAGGTAGTAGCCTCCACTGTAGAAATAGCATGACTGGCTGCCATATCCTCCACTAACTTCCGCATACCCCCTTTTCCAAAGTTAGTTCCTAATGGCATAGCTGTCTCCCACATATGGATCTTGCCATCCTTAAAGAGCACAAGATCTCATTTCAAGGAATCATTGAAGCTATCACAATCCCTTCTACCATGGTGTGTGCCATTACACCATATGCATCTATACACAAATCCTTCTTTGCTTTGGGATTTGTGTCCTACAGCAGGTTGTCCTTTCTCTTCAAGCCTTGTTAGCTTTAACTTCATTTCTCACATGCCCTTAACAAGCTCATCAAGCATTCAATTATCACCTTTTTGATGCACAACAGTAGGCTTTGGTGGAATCCCTAACGTAATAAGAGGAGAGGTAGTACCATTCACCACCATCTTGTCCCTACGACATTGCCTCTTAGCAAGCAATGAAACTGCGTCCTCAACCTCTTTCCACTCAGCCTTTAAACCATGTTCTGTATTCTTGTCTTCAAGGAGTAGCTCTAGATTTTCTTGGAGCTCACGACCTGTAGCTTGAAGGAAAAATTTGGTGTTTTCACTATCCAAAGTAGCCAGCTCTGTTCCTGATAGTTGAGCATAGCTCCGCTCAAACTCTCTCAATAGTTCGGTGATGGAAAGTCCTTCTTTTGTCTTTGTAGCCCATTCCAAGAAGGTCCTTTTTGTAACCCTTTTAGATTTCTCCATGAAGTATTCCTCCTTTAGGGCTAATTTTAATTTCTCCCAACCTTCTCCATGCTCCTCTCTCATTCTCCTTACATGGTCTCTAATCTCGGAGGCCACAACAAGCTCAAAACTACGAATCATGTCCACCTCTTGAACCGGTTGTAGCTCCATATCCTTTACATAACCACGAAGAAGAAGAAACGTTGTGACATCTTTCCCTTCAATTTGGTCCATTTTTCTCACAATAGCTTGAAGGGCTTTGATTGCTAACACCTCCCGTCTTTCTGCGGCCTATTGTTGTTGCATAAACATGGCGAATTCTTGAAACATTTGCATTGTGCCTTGATAAAAATGCATGCCTTGTTGCTCTTGCTGATCCATAGCTTTAATTATTTACAATTAAACCTTTCAAAACAAGTTTTTGAACCCCACCTCAGCTGCTTCGTGTCCGGTTCACTAGAAATGTCCGAATGTGTACGATCTAGCTAGGAAGGTGCAAAACCTCTGGCTGTGAGAGTTTGTGATGAGAATCACAAAAACTTTGTGAAAAAGCGTTTGTGGAGAATCACCAACCCTCTTTCTAAGGGTGACTAAAAATCTAAGAGCGTTCTTGACAGCAAAGTCACAAACCCTCTTTCCTACCGTGCTTGGAAATTGCTTGTTTTCGTAGTTGAGATTATGATGAGAGGATCATCAAATTACATTCAATTTCACTTTAAACACTATAGTTTCATCCATGAAACCTCAATGCTTATACAAGCACAAATATCAATCAAAACCCAAACCTCTTTCATGGTATTATGTAGCCTCACCCCCAATTACATAGTCGTAACATCAAACAACTGAAAGGAATACACCAGCTTCCACCTTAATGGCGACCATTTTTTGAATTTTCAGAGATTTAGAAGCTTATAAAGTGAAGCCCATACACCATTTTGATAAGAGGAAACCCTAATTCACTCCCTCACTAGCTCAGATACAAGATTACCAAGAAGTGGGACTGCCCTACACATAGATTGAGCAACCATGGAAGCAATTACACTGTAGAGAAAAATTGCTGGTTTCTTCTGTAAAAATAAGCTCTCTCTCTCTCTCTTCCCCATGGCATTCTCAGCTGATGTGTCAATTTTTGGGTCATGTTTCCACTTTGGACCAAAACTAGGCCATTTTCAACTCATTTTTTACCCAAAAAATGCCATTTTTGATGCGAAAAATCCCAAACGGAGTCAAAAAAGTCCCTAAGTTTGTGGGATCACTCCCATAATCATAAAAATCAAGTTAAGCATTACTTTTCATCAATATACCATTTTGGGTCACTTTCCATGCAATTTTGCAACAGCACCTGCTGTTAGCTGTTATTTTTGGCAGTTTTTACCCGCATCACTCTTTATAGGCGAGATGAGTGTGCCACCATGGAACACTTGGAATATGAACATTTCACACCAAACTAAGCATCTCATCAAGTAGAAAAGCATGCAAATGTGCCACATCTAGGGCCACAACTCCCCGGATAGGTATGTACACGATAGTGACCACAGTAGACGCTTCAACATATATCACAATATGTACATGATTGATTTTATTTGCATACATTGAGAAGTGTCAAAAGTGAGGTGAATGTTTTTATTTCACACTATATACGTGCCACGGCACGATAGCATCAAGGTCAAAGACCTCGTCCACATCGTGCATGGACGATTGTGGAAGCTTCTTTCTCAGACTGGCTCAGCTGAACCAATGCTCACAATTAGTCTCCACAATAGATTAGGATAAGTTCTATGGTATAAAATGATCAAACTACCTTCAAGATCCTCATACAAATTCCCGAGTGCCCAGCATCTTGCTATATGGGGTATCTCCCATATACAGTCTGGTACAACACACTCGGGATCAGTCGCGCTGACCCCCACTGAAAAGCGGAATGGATGGTATTTATGAGCACACGGCAGTTGAAAGACATTGGCCGCATAGTTGCCAGACATTTCTTGACCTCATTCCACACAATAAATTAGTATCCACACTAAATTTAGACTTGGAAGGTAGAGTGGGCACTAGAAGGGCCCTGCCCTCTCTTTTCATGAACTTGTTGGACCCCTTCATGAAGGAGGCCTGCCTTTCGAACTCACCAAGCTCCTTGCCCATTTCTTGAACTATTTTCTGTACAAAATGAAAAACAAAGGAAGATTATTGCACAACCAACTATGATGGAGGACATGCAGGCCGTAGCAGCAGCAGGCAGTTGCAAGCACGTTGGAGCACTTGCTGGAACATTCAAGTACTTGTAGACACTTGCAGCTGCCTGCAAGTGCTCTATCTATCCACTTGCAACACTTTGAAAAGCACTTGGAAGCTCTTTTTAGCACTTTGAAGCACTTCCAGCCACTTGCAAACTCCTACAAATGCTTATAGGGTCTTAAAAGTGGTTAAAAGTGCTCTGAAGTGATTGCAGAATAAACTTTTAAGCACTTTGGAACCATTTTGAAGCAATTATAACCACTTTGAAGCACCTTCAAGCACTTGAAGGACTTTGCAAGTGGTTGGAAGTTCTTCAAAGTTCTTTAATGTGCCTGCCAAGTGGTCCAAAGTGCTTGCAAGTGCATCAAAGGTAGGCACTTTGAAAGGCACTTGCTAGCACTTGGAAGCTCTTTTTAGCGCTTTCAATTACCTGCAAACTCATGCAAGTGCTTGCAAGGTCTTAAAAGTGGTTGAAAGTGCTTAAGTGCTCTAAAGTGATTGTAGAAAGCACTTTTAAGCACATTGAAAGCATTTTGAAGCAAATTTAACCACTTTGAAGCACTTGCAAGAGTTTGCAAGTGTTTGAAAGTGCTTCAAAGTGCTTTAATGTGCCTGCAAGTGATTCAAAGTGCTTGCAAGTGCATAAAACTTAGGCGCTTTTTAGCACTTTCTAGCACTTGCAGGCATTTGTAGGTGTTTAAAAGTACTTGGAAGTGCTTGCAGGTGGTCAAGTGTTAAATAGTCAAGCATTATTTAGCACTTGCAAACACTTTTAACAATTTTTAAGCACCTGCAAGCACTTAAAATAGCCTGTAGAGTAGGTGGCTGAAAGTGCTTGCAAATGCTTAAAAGGTGAGCACTTTCAACCACTTTTAGCACTTTATACACTTTAAAGACAAAGAAATCTGAAGTACCTACATGGTTGACACCTCCTCCTTCATCCTTGCAGCATCATTGAATCCAAAGGACTTGGATAGTACCCTTGTAAGGGCTCCAATTTCAACCTCCTTTTTGGCAATCGCACTTGTGTTTCTTGTTGGAGAGGATTTCAGTTTCTCCACCTCCTCTCTGAGGCTCTTCACCTCTACAATGACGGGTGCACAAGCTAAGGAGGTACCTTTGTTATGCAACCATCAGTCCCGCTTTACAGCCAGGACTCTCTTTGCATACTTCACCTTCTCTTCTACCTTCACTGCCTGCTGCTCAAGGTCATTGGCAAGATTAGAGTGGTGATGAATATTTTCAGGTAACCATTACAGAAGAAGACACAGTTCCCATGGTCCAGCTCTCAAAGGCTGAAGAAGATGCACTCAAAGAAAAGATTACACAAGAGGTAGATGAGCAGTGGAAGGCATCGATGGATTGGGAGTTGAGAGTTCTTCACTCCGTCAATGTTACATAACTCACTCCCAATCAAATCAATGCGCAATGGCACCAACAGTCCCTGCCATACCCTCTGAAAAAAGTGGAGTTACTACAGGTAAAAGAAAGGCTTTACGCAGACATGCAAGTCGAGGGCGCAGATACATACCACCCGAAGTGGAGGTTGAACTAGCTGACAAAAAACCCACGATGTTTGATTTTGTTTAGGAGAGCACCTGCCGCCCTGCAAAAAGATCCGACTTTCTGTCCTGAACTAAGAGTAAGAACGTGGATAGAACATGAGGCACTACTCAAGAAGCGGCCAACTTGGCTAAACTACCCCAGATTGCCTGCTCGAGAAAAAATACCAGCGATTGAAGAATACATGGTGAAAACCCTAAAGGGCACCATGTCATTCTTTAAAAGTCTACCTGATTTGTCATGTGCTATGCTATATAAGATTTGTCGAATGCTGCTCACATGCATCAAAGTGTTCAATGAGCCAGAGCAAGCAGGTGCCCCTCAGATGTCATTCCTCAAGGGTAATAAAGGTTTGTGCTATGATCTCAGTGGCCAACCTTCCGAAGAAGTCCTATATGGCTTCTATGCCAGATGCATGTTTCTACCTTCACACAATATGCTGGCGTTTGAGGAGGCGTTCTACACGGGATTCTTCACTCGGCGAACGAGTGCCCGTGATCAACAACCTCACATCAAGATTTGTAAGCTACTCAGTAGTAGAGCTGAAGAATAGAGTAACTATGCAGTTTTTGCAAGTGCCAAATAAACAAAGGAAGATCAAATATCAAAAGGCACTAAGTGAGCTTAAAGACTGCCATGGCAGCCGCCAGCGCAAAGACTATTTCAGCCCATAAAGGTGTGTCAAGGGACGACACAAGCGAGGGGAGGAATGTTAGTAGCAAGCTAACACGGGTACCATTTTTCGGAGTTCTCATTGTAGAACACTTGTTATTTTGATAAATCGAGAATATTGTAGCTCCTATTTTCTCGGATAAACTCTGTAATTAATGAGTCGGGGCTACAAGCTTCCATATTGTATCAACCCTAAACCCTAAAACCTGTCATTACCCATCTTTGGTAGAACTCCCAAATTATTAATTTGTCCACCAAAAACCTTGGCTAAGGTATAAAAGAAATTTTTTGTAAGTTATTTTCAAGTTTTGGATAATGAAATACACAGCGTGAGCTAACGGCGCTCACTCCTCTCTTTCTCGCGCTTCCTACTCCCTCCCCGGTTGTCGCAGTGCAGTCACATTTGTTGCATTACAACCACAGGTAAGAGCTCTACGCATTGACGTAAGTAGTTCACAATAATTTATAGCTTTTGGCGTCGCCGACCTGTGGCCTAATTTCATAATAACTAGGAATTTACACTTTCAAATCAAAAACTACTCATAGACGGGGTATTGGGGCATCATTGCTAAGAATTTAGATGCATTCTGGGTCGAAAACGACTAGGTCAAAAAACCACTACTGTTAATAATTGCGATTTTGGAACTTGATCTAACCATAAGCATGTGTGCTTAGGTCTTATAAACATGTCCTAGAAGTTTTGTTACGTTTGTATGTCATTTGATGTTGTAACGGATGTGATTTATTTGCCGATGAGCGATTGGCTTTTGGTGATTTCATTCACTTGAGTGTAGCTTGAGTTAGATGCGAGTTGTTAGTTGTTTTTCGAGAGATTGACAACCTCTTGTAGCCTCTATGCACTAGTCGAGTCAGCTTCTTTCCATGGATTGACAATTTAATCGTGGTTCTCGCTAATACTGCAATAAGTAGGATGGTGAAGTTAGACATGCGTCCCACAGGAAGACTTGGGCCTTAATAACCATTGGATTAAAGTAGCTAGGAATCTTCTTTTTTTTTCAAAACTCACAATTGTGAGTGGTTGTTTTATTAAAAAGTATGAAAGAGTTAATTTCAAAGCAGCCTCAAGCAAGCCTTGAGGTACAGAAGGTTACATATCAAGCCCTTACACTGCTTGTCTTGATCAGATGGTGAGAGTCGCCCTAATTCAATTCTTTGAGTTATACATTTTACTTACCACACATATGAACTCCTTACTTGTACAATCTTGGAAAAGCCAGTCACAAAGAGGTCGCTATGGAATACGCGGCAATTCCTAGCCTTCCAAATATTGTTGAAGAGACAGTATTAGACAATTTGAGTATAGATAAGCAGTGCAAAGCTTTGAAATTATTTCCCACCGAGGCACAAATCCTTCTTGGAAAACCCTATATTCCATGTTCTTTGTATCCATTTGCACACTTTTCTTGCTAGGCCTCTAATAGCTAGGAATAAAAATAATAAGGGTTTTATCAGCTTGGATTTTTTTTTTGGACTATCAAAAATGGGAATAGAAATGCTTAGAACATCTAAAGCTATGTTGCAATCTCTCACTACAAGAGGAGATCCTCATTGGTAGACTTCTTGGGAAAATCTCACACCTAACCCTTCCTCCTTTCTCCACACCGCGAGATTGGAAACCTTGGAAGTGACCTAGAGAAATACTGTTTTGCTTGCCCACAACTAGATTGATATATGAAAACCTATGCTCTTCAGAGGCTTGGAGCAAACACCTTAACATGATCTGGTCCAAAACGTGGACTACAAGCAAATGGTCTCAAGGAGTTGGAAACATATGGAAAGCCAAATGTGAAGAGAGAGACAAAGTCTTCCTTGGAAGGTTCTCTTTGGATTTGTGCCAATCGGGGATAAAGCCAAAGCTAGAGGACTAGCCAAAGGTTCTTGTGTCAGATGCAAGCATCCAAATGAAACCTTCACTTACCTATTCTGGGGATATTCCGAGATCAAAAACTTCATGGGCACTGTTCGGAGGTGGTTATTCATTCATCTAAAAACTCCCTTCTTTAGACGCAGTTGTAAGGTCTCTGACCCGATCACAAGAGCACCCTTGTACCACGAAATGAATACAATGGAATAAGTTACTATTTTTAGCAGTTTTTCAGATTCTGTCAGTGCCATGATGTTTAGAATGTTATAAAGCTTCAAAATGCGAATTAAAATAATTTTTGTGAAAATTTTCTAAAAATAGTAAGTTTTTGGTCACCCGAACCGTCCAGTCTCGACCGTCTCGAAAATTTGCACCCGTACCCCGAATTTGAAACAAATGCATTTTTGGACCCCGAGGGGGGCTGCTAAATATGGCAGGTACTCAGACCCGTACGTCTTAGTTAGAGCTTATTATAGCAATTTACGGCATCAAAATCCGACTCGTATGGCCCGTTTTAGCCTAAACCAAATTTTCACAAAATTGTCCGGGAGGCACCGGGGGCCCGAGGCTGTGTGGGAACAGGTCCCAGCCCACTCCATACCTGCTTTAGCAGCTAGGGGGCGCCCTCTTGCTTTGTGGGAGTCTTGGGGAAGCTGCCAAGCCTGCAACTTAGTGTGAGAGTAAGTTTACTGAGTCAACTGGACACTTGGTGGGTAGGCAACTGGACATGCCATGCAAGGACTGATTGTTCATCCAGATGCATTTAGCAACACAAATCGATTTCCAGCCTGTAGGAGCCTATTTAAAGGCCCACACACACACACACACATACATATATGCACACACACACACATTGCATACTCACACACCTACACACTGGGAAGGTGCTGCCGGCACACACACAGTTTTTGAAGGAGAAGCAAGGAGGGAGGTGCTGCCGAAATTCCAATCTTGAGGATTCATTGCATCAGAAATTTAAGAGGATTCTCAGCCCCTAATCACGGTAATTATGGTTTAATTACTGCTCTTCTTAATCTCATCATTACCCACTCATAATTCTTGTCTACTATGCCTACTTTTAGCTATAATTCTCTATAGCTGCTCTCTAAGTTTTCATAGCTATACTTCATTACATAATTATCATTCATTTAGTTAATTTATTCAGCCATTCATCATCCTTAATCAAGGATTAATGCATGATTAGAAAAGATTCTCTCTCTAGGCGGTACAGTCAATAAATTGTCAGCTAGTAATAGTGTAGATTTGTCAGAATTCAATCTTTCACTACTCAATAGAGTTGTAATTAAATTATACTTAATCTTCTCTCACATTTAGATGCGATTAAGGCTGAAAATTAATCCGTCATTAGTCCAATAAGAAGAAGGTTTTTCCATCACACATGCCTGCGGTCACTCTGCACCTTCATATTGCTCTAGGAAAATGAATGAGCTTGCTTACTTCATATCTTTCGTTAATCAATTAGAAAAACTCTGAATTTCTTAATCATCTAAGCCAAGTAATTAACCTTAGAGTCGTTTCCCATAGGGTGGATACAGAATTACCCTTAAAATTGCTAAGGCAAAAAGGGAGAAACCTAACCTTGTGCATAAGGAGGAGTCTTTAATAAATCT
This sequence comes from Adiantum capillus-veneris, assembly GCF_014529385.1. NCBI lineage: Eukaryota > Viridiplantae > Streptophyta > Polypodiopsida > Polypodiales > Pteridaceae > Adiantum > Adiantum capillus-veneris. The sequence goes on from NC_140940.1 coordinate 37,194,068, forward strand.
AATCTGCCGATTGGTTTGTCATGTTACTCTCGGACCTTAGCTTTTTTTTTCAAGTCTATCATTTAAGTAGTGAGAAAAATGGCCCCGGTTAAGAGAACTCGCTTCCTACCTGCTACCAAAACCTTTTGTAATTCTCACTGCAGAAAATTTGTTCTCTTGGGTGTCATCTCAAATGAATCTTAGTACTAGGATCTCAAAGTGGATTATGGAGTTGCAAGAGTTTCAATACTCTTTCAAGGTAGAAGATAGTGTGCGTGCACAATTGGCAGGGATTCTCACTTATAGGGTGCACGAAAAGGAGATTAAGGTGCCTGAAGTAAAGACCCTACCATTGCCACCACCAAAAAGTATTCCTAATGCTTTTACTTTGTTCTTTGATGGAGCTTTTCGTCGAGCCACAGGAAAAGCAGGGGGAGGGCTAGTGTTGCTCAACCCAAGTGGAGAGGTGGTCATGAAAGAGAAGTTCAATCTACCAAGTTCAGCTAGCAACAATGAAGCAGAATATGACACTCTACTTCATGGTTTGAAGATGTGCATTGGCCAAGGGATACAACGCCTCATGGTAAAGGGAGATGCACTTCTCATTGTTAAACAGATTTTAGGCATTTGGGCATGCAAGAATGAGAGCTTACGGACAAAAGTTCATGCCATTCGTAGATTGTTTAATCAATTTGAAGAAGTGCAACTATATCATATTCCTAGGAAACAGAATGAAGATGCTGATTTACTTGCACAACAAGCCGTTGCATGTGTAAAGAAAGAAGTGCAGGTCATCATGGTGGTGGCTGCTGTGAAGCAACCGAGGTACCAAGGATTGGAGTCATTGGCTCCCATCATTGGCTACATTTTGGAGGGTGAGTTTCCACCAGACTTCACAAAAGCTCAGAAGAGGAGACTCATGAAGAAGGCAAGCGTATATCTCTTCCTAGAAGGCTCCCTCTATCAAAGAGGGAAGGATCAAGTGTGCAGACGAGTACCAACTATCAAGGAAATTCCAGCCATTCTAAAAGGTTTGCATGAAGAGGCATGTGGTGGTCATTTTGCCCAAGAATTAACTGTGAAGAAGATTTTGCTTTCGGGGTATGTTTGGCCAAGTTTGCATGTGGATGTTCAACATTGGTGTAAAAGCTGTCACACTTGTCAGATAAATGGAAATAGAAGGTTGGTGCATGGCCCGAGGCAAGTAGTGCTTGCAAATGGACCCTTTGAAAAGTGGGGCCTTGATGCTATGGGTCCTCTGCCTAGGACAAAAAATGGTAAACTCTACATTCTAGTGGCTGTAGACTATATGACTAGGTGGGTGGAAGCACAAAGTGTGGCAAAGGTAAATGAGAAGACAGTGAGCAAATTCGTCTACACTCACATTTGTTGTAGATTTGGCACACCTTTGGAGATTGTTTCTGATAATGGTCCAGGGTTTAGAAAAGGATTGCTCACAGAAGTTTGTGAAGAGCTTCACATTCTACATCGTCATAGCACACCATACTACCCACAGTCAAATGGTTTGGTGGAGAAGGCTAATGGTGTCATTGCAGGAATCATTAGAAAGATGGTGCAAAACAAGACAAAATTATGGGATGACTTCTTGGATGGTGCCTTGTGGGCATATCGAACCACATATAGGGAAGCCACGGAGTTCACACCATTTCACTTGGTCTATGGTCAAGAGGCTTTGCAGCCTATCGAGCTCAACATTCCAACAATGCGACTTCATGGCAAAGGAGCACAAGATGATCAAGAGGTATGGATGGATCGACTTCTTACGTTAGTGGAGCTTGAGTGGAAAAGAGAAGCAGCATATGAGTGCTACAAGAGGAAAGCCACACAAGCGAAAGAAACGCACGACAAGAAACTGAAGGACAAAGGCATCAAGGAAGGAGAGCTTGTGCTAAGGTATGACAATCGACTTGACAATCGTTTTGATGCCAAGTTTGAAACAAGATGGCAAGGGCCATACATAGTCAAGAAGGCTTTCAATTCAAGTTACTATCAGCTTATGGACTTGAATGGTAAAGAGCACTCCAGAAAAGTAAACGGGTATCGCTTGAAGCCCTATTTGAGTCGCCTTCTACCAAAGGATCTACCAAAGATCTGTCCAAAGGCCGCTGTCTTATGTAAGTATTGTTACATGAAGCATGAGTGTAACTCCAGCCAAAATTATGAGGGGCCGAACAATGAAGATCTCGTCAAGGACTCTGAAGCACTCTCTTTGGAAAAGATGCTCTATGATGGTACATGAATATACCATCATCCAGGGGGAGGGCTAATGATAGCCGTTTTTTTCGGCTCTTTGTAATTGCCACAGTGAGTTACCTCACCCTACCAAAATCACCCAAACACTGTGGCTATCCCTACCATTTCACTGTACATAGGTGTGCGTGAGTCACGGGACTTTTCCCATATCTTCTTAAAAACCCTCAGCTAGCTAGTCACTGGGCTAGGTGAGCCAAAAAAAATAAAATAAAATAAAAAAATAAAAGTATATTATGTCCTCTTTGTGTGTAAATATTTCATTGTATATATGGCCTAAATATAGAGATTTTTTATAATTGTTTTGGTATTTTATTTAAATATTTCTACTTAGGTGTGTGTTTTATTAAACCTATGTACACCTTCTTTCATCCTCTTACACCAAAATTATATTTTTTTGCCAATATGTACATACTCTAACCTCATATTTTTCCTTTATACAAATCACTCCCACATTTTCACCCTCACCCTCGTGAAAACAAAAAATTGATTTCTACTCATTGGTTACTTATATTATATTATTTACTTGCATACCTTTTCCTCTTTCACCCAAAATAATTCAAGGAGGGACCATATCATATGATTCCAATATCTTTCCATATCCATAACTCCTCCATATTTTTATTATTATTTTTACTCATTATTCTAACACCATGTGCTCATTGAGCTAAAGTCCATGAATAGTCCGTACACTAGTCCCACCATGTATATATTTCTTATTTCACCAATAATCCTCCTCCATGCATGGGGCAAGGGCAACTTGAATGCTTTGTATTATAATATGACAAAGGAGGGGCTCACTCTTGGATGCATTGTACAAATTCAACAAAGGAGGGGGCCACTAAAAGACTTTTGCAGGCATAAAAAACAGGCTTTTTGGTGAGAATTTTGGCACCTATCTCCACTCTGAATTTGGAGCGGTGGTCAGAAGAGAAAATGTAGCCCACGCCCTGAATAATCACCCCAAAGTTTTTCATGATTTTTGGAGCTACCAGCTGTGAGCTTTGATTTTTTTAGTGGACCCCAGTTTTCCCATGCTATGCAGCCACACTCTCTCTTCCACTTTATCATTTTCCTCTTTCACACACACTTCTCCACTCATCATCCCCATCTCTCTCACCACTCCTCTCTGCACACTACTCACCTTCTCCTCAACCTTGAAGAATAAGAGAAACCATGGTGAACTCATACCTCCCACACACAATTCCATTCCAAAATTGACCACCTAGTCTCATTTTTCCTCCTCCAAATTACCCATATCTATCAAAAAACCACAAAATTCAGCCTCTTCTCTTAAAAGACAGCATCATGGTGGTTGATTACTCAGCTTCAATTACCTTGTCTCTCAATGAAGGTCAAGAGTGGAGAAAAAATGTACCGTCAAAGCTAGTGGACCGTCAACAAGCGTCAAAATTGGCCCTACTCAAGACACTTGGAGCATCAACCTTGTAAGAAATTCACCTTTTCTTACCTCTTAAGAGTTTTTCTTCCTTATTTGTATCCTACATGGATACTCCCATTGTAAATATCCAATTCCATTTGTAAATTAATACTAACTCTACTAACACTAACCCACTATGAAAAGTCCTATCACCTCCATTTCTCTCCTCTCTCTTTCCCCACCAACTTCTTGATAATTCCAAGCAAAAGAAATTAGATAAATTGCTGAAAATATAACCCAACCATGGTTAGAGGAGTAACCCTAGCCTTCAAAATTGCTATAAAAGGAGGGTGTAGCTAGCATAAAAGGGGGGGAGCCATAAGCAAGAGCACTATGCTATAGCTTGAGAAGCCAAGCTCAACCTCTCTAGAAGGAGCTCTTGGGTGGAAGCTCATTGTCTTATGCATGTGCATGTGTTGTAATAGGGGATTAGCAAGGGAAATCTATGCCATTGTAAGAGAGAGAGTGATCATTCAATTGAGAGTAGGAAATCTATCATTTCTCCTACTAGTGTAAGCCCAACATTCGCTGAATCAAGGAGGGTGGATTTGGACTAAGCTTGGATACCTTGTCTCCCTTCCAACGTGAAGTAATGGACAACAATGATGCGTAAGTGTCTTGGTGTTTTTTTTTTTTGTTAAGTTCTTGATAGCTTGTCTCTAGTGTTGTCATCAATTTAGCCATAAATCCCACATACTAACGATTCTCCTCTTTTGCGTCCTAGTTCGCTCTTAAACTAGGTGGTGCCCCTTGTGTAGTTGGGATTTGGCGGTGGGTTTGTTGTTTTGGTTTGTGTTGTGTTGTGCCCCAGCCCCATTGAGCAGCACGGGAGCCTTGAAGGGTGTCTAGAGGCCACTCTTCTTGTTGCCCGCCCCGGACCGCCTCAAATTGGTGCCCCCATTGAGGACGGCTTGTGTATTTTTGTGTAGAATCAACCTTTAGCATAGTCAAGTAGTTTGCATGAATCACGAAGATTTGTATGATCCCTTCATTCCCATTACAAGGCAAAAGGTACACATAATTGTTAGTACTAAGTTGCAATTTCAACGTGTCATTCGTAGAATTTTAGGTCCTCTTAGGTTGGCCGAGATAAACGCTTCAGTAAATCCTTTTATTTTGCCTCTCATTAGGTACGACCTTAGTTTGGACGTCTATATTTTTGTTTTGTTTTAAGCATTAGGACATGCATAGGCCATGGATAATGGCCCAGGAATAGAGGTTTTTCCCTTTCATTTTACTCCACACATTAGAATAAACGTTGCAATTAGTAGAAAGATCCATTTTCAACAACGAATGGTGTTCATGTTTGGTGCCCAAAGAGCAGGAGAAATTCTTGCATCACCAAACCCTGTCATTCTACCTCTCATCAACTACCACACTTCTTTTGATGTACATGTGTTCATTTTATTTTAAAATGAAGTGCAGCCCGGCAAAGTAGTGTGCATGTTTGTTTTTTCTTTGTCCAAGTTGTTACAAGAAACAAAAAAACGATCATTTGTTCTAACTGGGAATGTGTGTGCAGTGAAAGTTCAATCCTTAGAGATCTAGCTCTATTACCAATTGAGTTGCAGGAGCAAGTAGTAAGGCGTCTCCCTCATAACAAGAGGGTGGTGAAGTTAAGACGGAAGGTCCTACGCGTGGATTCCATTTTTCTCTTGTTGTTGGGCACTAAGGAAGACCGCGCATTCATCCAACTAGTGTGTGCCCTAAGATTGGTAAATAGAGTGAAATTTGGCGTTTGGCGAGTGCATTTCACCATTGAGGAAGACTCTTCAGGAAACTTGCGGCCAGAGTTCATGCTTCATAGACTGACATTTGGTGAATTTTTCCCTCATTTACGTCTTATTAATAGTCTTCCTTTCGCTTTCAACAAAGGAGATAGGGAGCTATTCAGAGCTTGTCTTAATAAAGAGAGCATAGAGAAGATTGCAAATTTGTATAAATTCTCATCCTTCTCTACTTTCTATGACACTTTGTTCATAGAGACATTGTAAATCTCTATGCTTTTGAATGATTTAACCATAATCCTAAGGAGTTTTTGTCCAGGAATTTTGTAGCACAAGTGGAGTCTTTAAATCTTGCAAACTTGATTGGACTTGATGAGGATGCTCTTTATGAAATTGTGAGAAGGTTGCCTCACTCCGACTGTGTGGAACTCGAAGGAAAGGAGCTCCTAGTCAATTGCTACTTTCTCACGGCCTTCGACGAGCATGAAGATCTAGTTTTTATACAAACCGCTTGTGCATTGGGAATTGTAGAGCAAGTGCAATTTATCACTTGGGACGTGGTTGCTCTTTTGGATCCAGAAAATGAAGTTCTAGAGATTTCTGTTTATCGCCTTAGCTTTGAAGAATTTCAACCCTTCTTAGAGCTCATCAATAGTCTACCCTTTTGTTTTGATCAAACAAATCGAGACCTTATTGAAGCTTGGATAGCTGAAGAAGAAAACCTAGAGTGGTATTTTCTCACTTCTTCATTTGCAGGCGAGTGGTTCTAGATCTCTATTGTATCCCTTATTGTAACTCGTGTTGTAATCTTTCATAATAATGGAGAGCCAACGCCAAATGTCTGGATATCCTCTTTTCTTTGGAGAGCCTGGAGAGGATGCAGAATTATTTTTAGCAAATTTCAAGATGTCTTGCCGTATCAAGAGGATAGTAACCGATCAAGAACGTGTAGAAATGTTTGAGGTGGTCCTTAGGAAAGATGCTAGTACTTGGTTTGACTCTTTGCCTGAGGAAGTAAAGGGGAATTACACAGAAGTTTTGAATCGTTTTAAGAGATACTTCTTTGATCCCCAAAACACTCAAAAACTATGGCAAGACATTGTTTCTCATAAGCAAAAAGACTTAGATGACTACTACTTGTACAAGCAAGAGTTTCTACGTCTTTGGGCTCTATGGATACGAAATGTTGCTAACCCTGGTGATGGTGCAGAATTTTTAAAGAAGGAGAGGTTCATAGCCGGACTCTTTCCTGACCTTAAGGTAAAAGTTGAGGCGGGTGCACCTGCTACTTTTGATGCAGCTGAAACTAGGGCTGTTGAGAAGTATAGGAAACTCAAGTGCTTAAGGGGAGAGGTTCCAATAGAAGGTCTTAGACCCAAAGGTAAGTCACAAGCATCAACATCGAGGGAACTTCCTGAGGTAACGGCGGAAGTAATTGAGAAGTTAAACGAATCTTTAAGCAGCCTGTCAATTCACCTTGCACAAGCTGTAGGTCCAAAGGGACAAGCAAAGAAGTCTGAAGAGCGAGATCCACGACCTAGGAGAGTCTTGCAATGTTGGAATTGCGGAGAGTCTGGACATGGGATGTATAATTGTCCTTGGCCCCGTGGGGAGCCAGGGAGGCCTAACTTGAATTACCCAGTGATGAATGCAGGTGAAGGAACTGGTCAACAACCAAGGCTTCTACAAAGGCCAAATGGACCAAGACCACCTCCACAAGGGGTAGAAGGAGTTCCACCTTTGCCAGATCCAAATGTGCATGTGGTAGAGGTGACAAATTCAAATGAGGTTAACATGGAAGCCAATGGAATTAAGCGTGGCCGAGGAAAAGGTAAAGAGAAAGAAGGAGTCACATCACAGAGTGACCATGGACAAGGCAAGAAGGCAAAGGAAACCAAGGAAACCAAGAGGACTCGACGTCGTATCAACCTCCAAGACTTCCCTCTTGGACATGGTATGGCTCCGTACAACTTGTTGGAAGACATGAGAGGTAAGGGTCTTGATATTTCATGGCCTCAATTTCTTGCATTATGTCCACAAGTTAGGAGGGATTTAACAAGGGCAGTTAGCACTAGGAGAAAGGTAAAAGAGAGTGTGCCTGTTGTAAAAATTGCACAAGCTGAAATGAATGAGGACATTACACCGGTGCTAGACTGTTACATCAAAGGGAGATTGGTTAGGAAAGGTCTAGTGGATGGGGGTGCACAAATTTGCATCATGACAGAGGGACTCATGCAAAAACTAGGCATGCACATCCATGAGACACCTGAAATTAGGGTCAAGATGGCAAACAATAGCAAGGCTAGGTGCGTAGGCATTTGTAAAACTGTTTTTGTGGAGGCCTTTGGCATTAAGAAGGCAGTGGATTTCTATGTCATGTCTACCAAGGGAAATGGTTACCCATTTATCCTAGGAAGACCATGGCTAATGAAAATGCGAGCTTTGCAGGATTGGGAGAGTGGAAAGCTAATTTGCAGGAATGACAATCACAAGAAGGTTGTCTTTGACATGAAGGAGCAACGCCAAGAGGAGCTCCATGAAGAATCATCTCAAAGTGAGACGGAAGAAGGTTGGACCGATAGCACTTCAGAAGAAGAAAGTAGCGGCAGCATTACTGAAGAGGAGTCTTCCATCGAAGTCATGGGGGTAAGGTTTAAGCCAAGCAACCAAGAGACCTCTTGTCAAGGCTTGGAGGAGGTAGGTCCTCAAGAGAACGAAGGTGATCAAGATGAAGGGATGCTGGAAGGTATGCTATCAACAACACTTACAAAGGATGAAAGAGAGGAGTTCAAATGTGTGCTAAGGAAGTTTCCTAGGCTTTTTGCTAAAGACTACACCGATGTGCGTGGAGTAGATGCTGTTCAACACAAAATTGAGTTGAAGCCAGAGGCCACACCTAAGGCTCAGAAGCTACGAAGGCTAGGAGTCATCAAGGAGCAGGCTTTACTCAAGGAGGTAAGAAAGCTTCTAGCAGCAGGGTTCATTTATCCAGTGGAGAATTCAGAGTGGGTCTCTCCTGTTGTTGTCACTCCTAAGAAGAACGGCAAGTGGAGGGTGTGTGTGGATTACCGTCCCCTCAATGAGGCAACAAAGAGAGATCACTTTCCCCTCCCATTCCAGGATGAGATACTAAATGAGGTAGCTGGTCATGAGAAGTACACTGTGTGCGATGGTTACTCAGGTTACTTTCAAATAGGGATTGCACTGGAGGATCAATTGAAAACAACCTTTATCACTCCTTGGGGTTGTTATGCTTTTAGAGTCATGCCATTTGGTCTGACAAATGCTCCTGCAACATTCCAACGTTTCATGAATATGGTGTTTCAAGCATTCTTTGGAAAGTCAATTAGGGTGTTCATTGATGATTTCTGTATTTATAGCTCAAAATCATTGCATCTACAAAGGGTAGAAGAAGGTTTAAAGAAGCTCTACGACATGGGAGGTCAACTCAACCCCGACAAGTGCCATATAGGTGAGGATGAAGTAATCTTGCTTGGTCATAAAGTTTCTTACAAAGGCATTGAAGTGGATCCTTCGAAGGCAAAGGCTCTTATTGAGCTACCATCACCCAAGAGTCTTAAGGAGGTCATCTCATTCATTCAAAAGGTGAAGTATATGTCACGCTTCATTCACTTAGCCTCGGAGTTACTTCACCCTTTGCAAAAGTTGACACAACAAGTAGAATTTGCATGGTCAAATGAGCTTGAAGAGTACTTTTGTAACATTAAAGTCATTTTGTCAGAGCTACCAACACTCATGCCTCCTTGTTGGGAGTACACATTCTTTGTTAGCTCTACTGCTGGGAAAGAAACAATTGGTGCTGTGTTGCTACAACAAGATCCCCACAGTACAAGGATGCGACCCATCTACTTTGCTAGTAGGGTCATGAATGCTTTGGAGAGAGACTACACAGAAGCAGAACTCATGATGCTTTCTCTCATGTTTGCGGTGAGAAAGTTTAGATCCTACCTGCTACCAAAACCTTTTGTAATTCTCACTGCAGAAAATTTGTTCTCTTGGGTGTCATCTCAAATGAATCTTAGTACTAGGATCTCAAAGTGGATTATGGAGTTGCAAGAGTTTCAATACTCTTTCAAGGTAGAAGATAGTGTGCGTGCACAATTGGCAGGGATTCTCACTTATAGGGTGCACGAAAAGGAGATTAAGGTGCCTAAAGTAAAGACCCTACCATTGCCACCACCAAAAAGTATTCCTAATGCTTTTACTTTGTTCTTTGATGGAGCTTTTCGTCGAGCCACAGGAAAAGCAGGGGGAGGGCTAGTGTTGCTCAACCCAAGTGGAGAGGTGGTCATGAAAGAGAAGTTCAATCTACCAAGTTCAGCTAGCAACAATGAAGCAGAATATGACACTCTACTTCATGGTTTGAAGATGTGCATTGGCCAAGGGATACAACGCCTCATGGTAAAGGGAGATGCACTTCTCATTGTTAAACAGATTTTAGGCATTTGGGCATGCAAGAATGAGAGCTTACGGACAAAAGTTCATGCCATTCGTAGATTGTTTAATCAATTTGAAGAAGTGCAACTATATCATATTCCTAGGAAACAGAATGAAGATGCTGATTTACTTGCACAACAAGCCATTGCATGTGTAAAGAAAGAAGTGCAGGTCATCATGGTGGCGGCTGCTGTGAAGCAACCGAGGTACCAGGGATTGGAGTCATTGGCTCCCATCATTGGCTACATTTTGGAGGGTGAGTTTCCACCAGACTTCACAAAAGCTCAGAAGAGGAGACTCATGAAGAAGGCAAGCGTATATCTCTTCCTAGAAGGCTCCCTCTATCAAAGAGGGAAGGATCAAGTGTGCAGACGAGTACCAACTATCAAGGAAATTCCAGCCATTCTAAAAGGTTTGCATGAAGAGGCATGTGGTGGTCATTTTGCCCAAGAATTAACTGTGAAGAAGATTTTGCTTTCGGGGTATGTTTGGCCAAGTTTGCATGTGGATGTTCAACATTGGTGTAAAAGCTGTCACACTTGTCAGATAAATGGAAATAGAAGGTTGGTGCATGGCCCGAGGCAAGTAGTGCTTGCAAATGGACCCTTTGAAAAGTGGGGCCTTGATGCTATGGGTCCTCTGCCTAGGACAAAAAATGGTAAACTCTACATTCTAGTGGCTGTAGACTATATGACTAGGTGGGTGGAAGCACAAAGTGTGGCAAAGGTAAATGAGAAGACAGTGAGCAAATTCGTCTACACTCACATTTGTTGTAGATTTGGCACACCTTTGGAGATTGTTTCTGATAATGGTCCAGGGTTTAGAAAAGGATTGCTCACAGAAGTTTGTGAAGAGCTTCACATTCTACATCGTCATAGCACACCATACTACCCACAGTCAAATGGTTTGGTGGAGAAGGCTAATGGTGTCATTGCAGGAATCATTAGAAAGATGGTGCAAAACAAGACAAAATTATGGGATGACTTCTTGGATGGTGCCTTGTGGGCATATCGAACCACATATAGGGAAGCCACGGAGTTCACACCATTTCACTTGGTCTATGGTCAAGAGGCTTTGCAGCCTATCGAGCTCAACATTCCAACAATGCGACTTCATGGCAAAGGAGCACAAGATGATCAAGAGGTATGGATGGATCGACTTCTTACGTTAGTGGAGCTTGAGTGGAAAAGAGAAGCAGCATATGAGTGCTACAAGAGGAAAGCCACACAAGCGAAAGAAACGCACGACAAGAAACTGAAGGACAAAGGCATCAAGGAAGGAGAGCTTGTGCTAAGGTATGACAATCGACTTGACAATCGTTTTGATGCCAAGTTTGAAACAAGATGGCAAGGGCCATACATAGTCAAGAAGGCTTTCAATTCAAGTTACTATCAGCTTATGGACTTGAATGGTAAAGAGCACTCCAGAAAAGTAAACGGGTATCGCTTGAAGCCCTATTTGAGTCGCCTTCTACCAAAGGATCTACCAAAGATCTGTCCAAAGGCCGCTGTCTTATGTAAGTATTGTTACATGAAGCATGAGTGTAACTCCAGCCAAAATTATGAGGGGCCAAACAATGAAGATCTCGTCAAGGACTCTGAAGCACTCTCTTTGGAAAAGATGCTCTATGATGGTACATGAATATACCATCATCCAGGGGGAGGGCTAATGATAGCCGTTTTTTTCGGCTCTTTGTAATTGCCACAGTGAGTTACCTCACCCTACCAAAATCACCCAAACACTGTGGCTATCCCTACCATTTCACTGTACATAGGTGTGCGTGAGTCACGGGACTTTTCCCATATCTTCTTAAAAACCCTCAGCTAGCTAGTCACTGGGCTAGGTGAGCCAAAAAAAATAAAATAAAATAAAAAAATAAAAGTATATTATGTCCTCTTTGTGTGTAAATATTTCATTGTATATATGGCCTAAATATAGAGATTTTTTATAATTGTTTTGGTATTTTATTTAAATATTTCTACTTAGGTGTGTGTTTTATTAAACCTATGTACACCTTCTTTCATCCTCTTACACCAAAATTATATTTTTTTGCCAATATGTACATACTCTAACCTCATATTTTTCCTTTATACAAATCACTCCCACATTTTCACCCTCACCCTCGTGAAAACAAAAAATTGATTTCTACTCATTGGTTACTTATATTATATTATTTACTTGCATACCTTTTCCTCTTTCACCCAAAATAATTCAAGGAGGGACCATATCATATGATTCCAATATCTTTCCATATCCATAACTCCTCCATATTTTTATTATTATTTTTACTCATTATTCTAACACCATGTGCTCATTGAGCTAAAGTCCATGAATAGTCCGTACACTAGTCCCACCATGTATATATTTCTTATTTCACCAATAATCCTCCTCCATGCATGGGGCAAGGGCAACTTGAATGCTTTGTATTATAATATGACAAAGGAGGGGCTCACTCTTGGATGCATTGTACAAATTCAACAAAGGAGGGGGCCACTAAAAGACTTTTGCAGGCATAAAAAACAGGCTTTTTGGTGAGAATTTTGGCACCTATCTCCACTCTGAATTTGGAGCGGTGGTCAAAAGAGAAAATGTAGCCCACGCCCTGAATAATCACCCCAAAGTTTTTCATGATTTTTGGAGCTACCAGCTGTGAGCTTTGATTTTTTTAGTGGACCCCAGTTTTCCCATGCTATGCAGCCACACTCTCTCTTCCACTTTATCATTTTCCTCTTTCACACACACTTCTCCACTCATCATCCCCATCTCTCTCACCACTCCTCTCTGCACACTACTCACCTTCTCCTCAACCTTGAAGAATAAGAGAAACCATGGTGAACTCATACCTCCCACACACAATTCCATTCCAAAATTGACCACCTAGTCTCATTTTTCCTCCTCCAAATTACCCATATCTATCAAAAAACCACAAAATTCAGCCTCTTCTCTTAAAAGACAGCATCATGGTGGTTGATTACTCAGCTTCAATTACCTTGTCTCTCAATGAAGGTCAAGAGTGGAGAAAAAATGTACCGTCAAAGCTAGTGGACCGTCAACAAGCGTCAAAATTGGCCCTACTCAAGACACTTGGAGCATCAACCTTGTAAGAAATTCACCTTTTCTTACCTCTTAAGAGTTTTTCTTCCTTATTTGTATCCTACATGGATACTCCCATTGTAAATATCCAATTCCATTTGTAAATTAATACTAACTCTACTAACACTAACCCACTATGAAAAGTCCTATCACCTCCATTTCTCTCCTCTCTCTTTCCCCACCAACTTCTTGATAATTCCAAGCAAAAGAAATTAGATAAATTGCTGAAAATATAACCCAACCATGGTTAGAGGAGTAACCCTAGCCTTCAAAATTGCTATAAAAGGAGGGTGTAGCTAGCATAAAAGGGGGGGAGCCATAAGCAAGAGCACTATGCTATAGCTTGAGAAGCCAAGCTCAACCTCTCTAGAAGGAGCTCTTGGGTGGAAGCTCATTGTCTTATGCATGTGCATGTGTTGTAATAGGGGATTAGCAAGGGAAATCTATGCCATTGTAAGAGAGAGAGTGATCATTCAATTGAGAGTAGGAAATCTATCATTTCTCCTACTAGTGTAAGCCCAACATTCGCTGAATCAAGGAGGGTGGATTTGGACTAAGCTTGGATACCTTGTCTCCCTTCCAACGTGAAGTAATGGACAACAATGATGCGTAAGTCTCTTGGTGTTTTTTTTTGTTAAGTTCTTGATAGCTTGTCTCTGGTGTTGTCATCAATCTAGCCATAAATCCCACATACTGTAAGAGGGCGACAGGGTGGAGAGGACTCCCCTGGCCTTAAGACGGTGATTGGGGTGGCTTTTCTTGTGATGTGTTGTGGTGAAATTTACGCAAGCTATGTTGAACAAGTACTAATCTCACTTTGATTTGTCATGACAGATTTGTAAGAAGGTATTAATGCAACAAGCACCCCCTTCCCCTTTCTCTCTCTTTCTTAAATATATAGTTGTGTTTGCTTGATCATCGCCGATACGTTTCAAAGCAGCCCGAGCACTATCTCTCTCTCTCTCTCTATCTCTCTGTCTCGTGTTTTAGTGTGTGAGAGTATTCCATTGGTGTTAGGGTTAGTGTAAATTCCTTGCTTGTTTGTGGGTTGCTCTAAAGATTCTCCTCTTTTGCGTCCTAGTTCGCTCTTAAACTAGGTAGTGCCCCTTGTGTAGTTGGGATTTGGCGGTGGGTTTGTTGTTTTGGTTTGTGTTGTGTTGTGCCCCAGCCCCATTGAGCAGCACGGGAGCCTTGAAGGGTGTCTAGAGGCCACTCTTCTTGTTGCCCGCCCCAGACCGCCTCAGTACCATCGGGGTCAAGTTTCGGTCACCTGTATTTTTCGGCCTGTCTTCATACGCGTTTACCTCACGGAGTGATTATAGGTTGATTTTGCAGTTCAAGTCTTAAGGGTGTTGTTCTTACCTAGTGTATAGACTTCCCCTTGAGTTTGAGATCGATTCAATGATTCTAGATCCTGTTTCGTATAGCATTCGTTCGTAGTACGGATTTCAGTCACTTGCGTATTTTAGAACTTAGATTTTATTTCCTTAGTAGTGATTGTCATTAGAAGGTCGAGTAGGTGATTTGACACCCACCTAATTGTTTCCATGAGCCTGCGGGTCAAGCTTCGTCCTCGTCTGACAAATTTTGTTGTTGGTTGAGTTCTCGCTATTTAGCTTCCGCTAGCGGCTAACCGCCTTAACATTTGGCGCCGTTGCCGGGGACGAGAGCCCTAAGTAGGTGACCTTAGACTAATCCTACGAGGTGAGTCATATAAACTACTTTGTATACTTTAGTTAGAAAAGATCTAGGAGTGGTGGACTCCGAAGATCTCGAGAGATACTAGGAAGTGGGGTATTCCTGGGTCTTTCGTGTTGACAGTATTTTTAGTTTAGCTTAGATTTGTTTGTTGTTTTGTTGGTGTTGAGTAGTTGTTGATAGAAGAAGAATTTGCTAGTCCGTGAGTGACAGTGGATATCTTTAAAGTCACAATTACAAAACCCATTTTATGATTAGGAATAGCTTAGGTAGGACTTCATTTGATCCTGATCTAGAGCTAATAATCATTGGAGTATTTTCTTGATATGGTTGATTGCATGTTAGATCACTAAACCGTCGAGTTAGTAGTGAAACTTGCAATAAACAAAAGTCAGAGAAATTTTCTGTGTATCTAGGAGTTGCTGAGCACTTGAGAAAGCTTTAGGAAGGATTCTGTGCCAAAAAACTGGAAATCTGCAACTTTAGACATCATACGCGTATGATGTCTAAATGACCAAACAGAGACCAAAACCGAAATTTTGACTTTACCAGAGTGTTCAAAAGGGGGGTTATACCCTAATTTCAACTTAAAACAAGAGCATTAACACTCAAAGAAACCCGAAAAGACAAGTCGGAGTCCAAGAAACGCAAAGAATAGGAAATTTTGGATTCAGATCTTGTTTTTACATTCAAACCTGACAAAAACACTTGAAACTCAATTATAAACATTGGAGAAGGCTTAAAACCAAAAATAGTCAAAATCTGGGACAAAAGACATCATACGCGTATAATGTCTTTTGGCACATCCACTGCTTATTTTTGATATCTGACCTGACAAGATTGTTACAAGCAATGTAGGAAGCATAAATATCAAGTTTTGACCCAAATTGATGAAAAAGACATCATGCGCGTATGATGTCTTTGACCTAATTTTGGACATATTTTGATACTTTGCTAACACAGATCCATTGTAATAGCTGTCTAGAGGTTATATTTCAAGTTTCATCCCATTTGGATCACAATTGACCCAAAAAACAAGTCAAAAGCGGAAAATTGCCAAGAAAAGCCTAAATTAGCCATAACTTGCTCAAACAGAGTTCAAACTGAATTTTGTGAGTGGAAAGAGGATAAGGGGGCTACTGAGAGTGAGCATAACCAAAATAGTCTAAATCTGTGAAAAAAGACATCATACGCGTATAATGTCTTTTTCAGCATAACTGCAACAAAATTCTCACTTGATGAAATAGAAATTGTCCAACTGACAAGATTAAACAATTGACCAAGTATCAATCAGTTTGGATCAATTCTGACCACAAAAACTTGGGAAAACAAATTGCCGAGACGGAAAAGTTAAAGTCCTTTAGGGGAATTGATGAATTTGAGATCGGGCAGGAACCTCCAGAATAACCAACCAAAACAAGGGGAACCAACAAGTGTCATATCAACCGAGGGAAGTGTAAACCAAAGTTGGGTGCAACCATTAGAGCCGATCTTTGAAGGAAGTGTCTCTGATACTTCTTCGGAGAGATCTTACGACATTTTCACCGAACACTTGGAACACCTGAACCTGAACAACAGAAAAAATATGGCAGCAGGATCATCAAGCCCTTCCGCCACAATGAAGCTATTGTTCATAAAATATCAGTACGACAATGAGGAAGGTGCCAAGATCTACAAGGATGGAATGGACCGCTATTGTGTGAAGATAGAAGATAGACCTAGTGAGTTCAAGGACTTAGTGCCTGTGAGCTATAGCGGAGATAGATATCTAGATGACGAGGGTACCATGTACTTGGTAGTCCTAAACCCTAACATTGTGGACAAGTGGGGATTGATGGGCACCAAAGCCAAAGTAGATGAAGAACTTGAGGAGAAAGCACCAATAATGAACTTCCCTGATGCGAGGTTAAGAAGAGAGAATGAAACTACAAAGATCAACACTGATAACATCTATGTGGGGCTATACAAATATAATAATGGGGAGCAAGATCTCTATTATAGATGTGAAGAACCCTACACCGGAGAGTTGACAGACCAAAAAAGACTTTATGTCTTTACCTACACAGAGGGATCGGAAGTGAAAATTGCCGCTTACGACAAGTATGGCAGGCAATACTCAACAATGGGCAAGAAAGAATTAGAAGGATATACATACTTTGGGGGACCACTACATCAGTATTATGTTACTTCTAGCTCACAAAGACCAGCACCAACAAATGGAGGGCAAAACCCAATGACGACAGGAGGACAAAGAACTCAGGCTGCTGACTCTTTCAGTCAACCTCAGTACTCGAAGCCCGGACCAATGGGATCATTACATTCCAGAGAGTCAATGGATACGAATCAAGGTAGTGCAGTTCCAATCCCCACGTATACCACTCCAGGTCCAAGGTTCGAAGCGGAACCATCACATTTACCTCCTAGTAGTAGATTCAGGGCAGGGGAACCGACAAGGGTAACCCATGAAGTCCATGATGCTAGAGAAAGCTTTAGCCGGGACACAGGAGCAATGAGATTGGTAGCAGACCATAGACGTATGAGACCATCTCAAGTAGCGAAGTGTATGCCAAAGAAGTATGGTGGTTCGGGAGATCCGTATGCACATGTGTCACTCTTTAAGCAAGTCTTAAGAGCTAAGCAGATAACAGATTTCCATACACAATACGAGGGATTTGGTCTTACTCTAGAAGGTACGGCATTGACATGGTTTCAACCACTGAACATAGGGGGATTCCATGACATTGACCATTTGCTAAGAGAGTTTGCTGAGGAATTCTCAAAACGAGGGATTAAGCACAATACGGTCTCACAAATATATGCTTTTAAACAGAGAGAACACGAAAAAGTGACGGAAGCTTCACTTCTCTTCAAACAATACATTGAGAGATATCCAGTACGTGAACGATCACAAGATGACAGACTATCTGTTCTCTTTATTGAGGGACTGAGGAACGACACTCTCAAGAAGGACTTGCACTTGAAAGCTTGTACAAGTTTCGAGCAAGTGACGAGAGAAGCATTGTACTTAGTGGATAACTGTACGGTTTATGGAGAGGTGTCAGCAGATACAGATTTCGCATCCAGTAGCTCTTCCTCCGTAGCGAGCGAGACTACCACTAAAAAGAATGTTCAAACAACAACCATGCCAAATGTAGAGCAAATGATAGAAGATGCTCTAAAAAGGATGGCAGCATACCAAAAACCATTGCCAAAAACAGTGAAATGGTGTGCTATTGAACAAAAATGGACAAACCATCCAACAGAGGAGTGCTATTACAACAAAGGGTATGTAAGGGAGCGTCAGTATGCACCTCCTGCTCAATTAGCACCACCTCAAGTACATCCAGTACCTCGATACCCAATGGGAAATGTACCAGGACCTATGGGGATAGAAAGACCACAACCGGTATTGGGACAACAACCACCTTTACCAGGAGCAAGACCAGTAGACATTAGATATGCACCAACCTTAGAGAATCAGGAAGAACAAGCCCTAGTGCCTGTTCAAGCCTATTATGAAGAATCTGGTGCACACATGTCTCCAACTGTGTATTACCCACCAGAAGAACCCAAACAACCAGAACCATGGGGCATGATTGGGAATGTTGGAATACCAACAATTACAAGTGCTTCTGATGAAGAGAGATACAATTTGGACGCAAGAACATTGATGTTCATAACTCATGGAGGGTTAACAGGACAAAGACCATCCTATCCACAAAGCACGAATCAAATGGGACCAAGACCAGCACTAGGACCCTGTTACAAGTGTAGAGGTGACCATCTAATGAATGTTTGCCCACATACGGAAATCATTAGAATTAACGCTTATTGCACTGAGTGTGGGGTTACTCACTTCATTGAGGATTGTTCAAAGAATCCAAACAAAGTGCAAAAGACGACATTGAATATGCTAGAAACTATTCCTACCAGCAGTGGGTCTGAAAATGAAACTCTGATACCAACGCAAGTTGTTACTAGAGCTCAAGCTAAGAAAACCACTAGAGAACCTGAGAAGGGAAAGTTAGCGACTGAAGTGGTTAGTCAAGGACCGCGGAGTCAGAGAAACACATGGAAAGCTAGAAAAGCACGCATGAAGTTGAGAAAAGAACGTGAAGACGCTATTCTAGCTGAGGAACTAAAGCGAACTAAAGATAGATTAGAAAAACTTGAGAGTCAAAACGGGAAACAAGAGATGAGACCGGAAAGAACGAAACAAAAGAGTATTAAAGAAACAACGAGCTTAAGCTCAGGGGGATCAGTGCTACTCAACAAAGTACACGAACCATTGGACGCACTGATGAGAGCTTACGAAGCTAGGTTAAAGAACAACCAAACACAAGAACAGAGGTGGATGACATACCCAAACGCGGAATTGGAAAAGCAGAGACTTGAAATGTGCCAGAGAATGATCGAGACTGCACAAGCCTTATTAGAACCACCAAAAGAAACAATGAATTGTGGAACGGAAAACCCAATTCAGGAAGAGACTATTGTTTCACGGGTAGCTGAAAAGACTCCCAGTGCACAAAAGCCTAAAAATACACACAAGGATGACCGCATAGTGTTGAACACAACCGATCAGGAGATAGAGAGTTTTCATCCAGTCATACAGAGGTCTTACGGAAGAGATGATGATTACAATGAATTTTGGAAACAAGTGAGAGAGGCAAACTTTGCAAACGAGCTAAGTTGCCAAGCTAATCAGACAAATTGGGAAAAGGACATCAGGAATCCTCCCATAGTGGAATTTGAGGCAGGATCTCAAGTGGACTTGGATCTGCAATCTTACCGGGGAGATGGGGGCTCTGTTAAAACAATGGAGAGCAAACCTCATTCACTGAATACCTTACCTTCATACTTAGGAGAGTATGAAGCAAAATCCGAGATTAGAGCACTTCCCTCACGAAGAATCTCATCAGAAAAAGTCATGGACTCGCAAGGATTGATAGAGATCTTGTCAACACCAGTGACATGCACTATCTCTCTAGCTGAGCTTTTGAGGTTAAGACCACATATGTGGACCACTGTAGAAAAATGCTTGGAGAAATTTGGGGTAAAAGACCCAACATCGAGACTGCAAGAGGGTATACAAGAGCTGAGTAAACCACAAAAGAACGCTAAGCCTGTACCCTTAAACAAGGTCGGAGAGTATTGCGAAGGTGAAGAGGGGAATACAACCTTACCAGTTGAATTCCAAGGAGTAAACACGATGGCAATACTAGACAGCGAAGCTGGGGTAGCCATTGCTACAAAAGAAATCTGGAAAAAATGGGGGAAACCAGCAATAAGGAAGACTAGGTTGAAACTCCAATTAGCAGATGGACACATGGAGAAACCTATGGGGTTATTAGAGAAAGTTGTAGTGACGTCTTGCGGCATTGAATACGAACATACTTTTGCTATTGTCGATTTTGGCAACGAGAATAACTATGATATCATACTGGGAAGACCATTCATGAGACAGTTGAAAATGGTCCAGGATTGGGGCTACGATCACATATACCTGAGAAATATGAAAACCACTACACGTGTGAACCTGAAAGACCATAGCTACAAAGATGTGAACCGAACACCGGTGGAGGAGTTTGATTCAGCTACTTTGGCGGGATCCGAATTTCCAGCTTGGTTAGGTAAACCCAAGGAGTTATGGATGTGTGGAGCTTCAAAATGTGGAAGTCTGAAACGAGAAGAATATGTTTTAGAAAGGGCCATCGAAGACGAAACTTATATAGGAGAACCCTTTCCAGAGGACACACTTGAACCATTAGAATGGACACACATTCTAGCAACCCTAGATGTTTGTGCAATTCCGGATGGTCCCACAACAAAATTTTGTGACAAGGACGGGTACGACGTGGTTCTGTACTTCATGTTGAGAACTGTACTCGAAAAAGAAACTGAAAAGAACGATACACTGGAAAAGGAAGATGAAGAGGAGGTGTTTCACGACATTCCCGATCATCCTGAGTGGGGAAATGAAGCAGACAACGAGTCAACGGACAATTCAAACGGAAACGAAGAAACTATAACGGATGTCCGATTTTATGATTTTCCGAACCAAACTAAACAACGCCAGAAACGCTATAGAGCAAAGAGAAAAACAAAGGGGGTTAGAACCAATCCGATGCCTAGAATAAGAGGAAAAAATCAATTCCTAATGCTAGTAAAGGCGGAAGATTGTGTTAAGGACAAGATTTCTGGAAGAATGAGAGGCAATGATCAAAAGAGCTTACAAAAAAATAAAAAAGGCTCAAGAAATCAAGTTCAAAGGAATGGAACGAAAACAGAAACAAAAAAATCAGAAAAGAACAAGCGCAACAGAGAACACACAGAGTCCAAGTTAGAACGTAGAAACAAGTACAGAGAGCTCAAGAAAACTCTGAAAGAAGTTTGGACGACAGAAATTGAGAGTGGAGAGGACGAAAACGCCAAAATCAAGGAAAACATGGATGTTCCCTCTCACTATAGGAAATTCACAATAGAGGATAGGAAGGTGGTATTAACCCCACCTATTCGAGAGAGGAAGGAGAACGAATCTTATGACGGACCGGAGGATGCAAAAAAAGTTGATTTAGCAGCTCCAGGTGAGCCACCTAGACCGGTGTGCATAGCCACAGATTTGTCTCCAAGAGAGGAAGAGAGACTTTTGAGTCTTCTCAGAGAGTATAGGGATGTGTTTGCATGGTCTTATAAGGACTTAAAGGGAGTTGACCCATCGATATGCCAACACACAATCCCACTGAAACAAGACGCAAAGCCTAGCAGACAGAGACCATACACATATAATGATACTTTTGCTAAGCGAATCAAAGAAGAGATAGATAAGCTAATGGAAGTTGAATTCATATACGAGATTGAACACACCGATTGGGTATCTCCAATTGTGGTGGTACCCAAGAAGAACGGAAAACTCCGAGTGTGTGTCAACTTAAAGAAAGTGAATGCTGCAACAATCATGGACAATTATCCCTTGCCGATAACTGATCATGTTCTAGAGCGTGTATCAGGGAAAACAGCATACTCTTTTCTTGATGGTTTTTCAGGATATAACCAGCTAGCCATAGCACTGGAAGATCAACATAAAACAGCTTTTGCAACGGGGTGGGGAATTTATGCTTATAGGGTTATGCCTTTTGGTCTAACCAATGCTCCCGCAACCTTCCAGAGGCTGATGACGCATGCTTTCAAAGAATACTTAAGGTTGTTTCTAGAAATATACATGGATGACTTATGTGTACATTCTCTTCTGAGAGATGAGCATCTAGAACACCTAAGAAAAGTATTTGAGAAATGTAGGACATATCGCATTTGTCTCAATCCTGAGAAATTTGTGTTTATGGTCCGACAGGGCAGAATTCTGGGACATATTGTCTCACAAAACGGAATATCCACGGATTTAGAGAAGATAAAAGTTATAGTGGATATGCCTAGACCAACCAATGCGAAACAAGTACAGAGCTTTATGGGACATTGCGGATATTATAGACGATTCATTTACATGTACGCTATAATAGGCCAACCACTTTACAGGCTAATAGTGAACTTTGAATGGACAGATGAGTGTGAGGAATCGTTCAAGAAATTGAAAGAGGCACTCATTATTGCTCCAGTCTTGAACTCACCAGATTGGGAGAAGATATTCCATGTGCATATAGATGCTTCGGCATATGCAATAGGATGCATTTTGGCTCAGCCAGAAGAAGGAAACATGGATTTTCCTATCTGTTACGCCAGTCGTCAGCTCAACAATGCAGAGAAGAATTACACCACAACAGAGCGAGAAGGATTAGGAATGATATATGCTGTGAAGAAATTTTGGCATTATCTTCTAGTCAACAAGTTTGTGTTTTTTACGGAGTAGATGACGACATGCCAGACGCGTACTTGTTCAACATAGAAATGATACCGAAGTGGTCTCAAAATGTCGTTAACCTATTAACCTATGGAGGAGAGTTCGATAGAAGAGAATACAACCAAAAACATATTGCTATTCAGCAATCCAAGAATCTTCAATTGGTTGCAGGAAGGTTGTATCAATTGGGAAATGATCATGTTTTACGACTATGCATCAATCCTGAGGAATATAATATATATCTGCGCGAAGCACATGTTCAGGAATGTGCATTTCATTGTTCAAGAAGGAACACATATAGGAATTTGTTACAATTGGGAGTCTATTGGCCAGGAATGAAAGAAAGCGTACATGAATATGTCACTGTATGTATTGTATGTTCATCAAAACCGCCAGTAGAGTATTCGACATTATATCAGATAATGATCGCTCCAGAATGGAGTCAGTATATTTTTGAATATCTCACAAATAGAACTTTCCCAGAAGGAACGTCAAAAGCTCGTCAGAAATCTGTAGAGACAGAAGCTAGAGATTACACTTTCATAGGAGATCAACTCTATAAGAGAGGTAAAGACAACCAGCTAAGGATTTGCGCATCAGAGTCTGAGTATGTGATAATCCTGGAGCAAGCTCATGGAGGAGTAGGTGGA
Source organism: Adiantum capillus-veneris (assembly GCF_014529385.1). Classification (NCBI taxonomy): domain Eukaryota; kingdom Viridiplantae; phylum Streptophyta; class Polypodiopsida; order Polypodiales; family Pteridaceae; genus Adiantum; species Adiantum capillus-veneris. Next base: position 37,217,240 of record NC_140940.1, read on the forward strand.
GGCCATTTCTCAGGTGATAAGACAGCAAAACTTGTCTTAGCCGCAGGAATATGGTGGCCAACATTACATATGGACGCTGAGGAATACGTTAAACGGTGTGATGACTGTCAGTGGACCAAAGTACCACTTAAAAGAGATGATATGCCGCTTAGACCAATGATGGGGACAAGAGCTTTTGCAAAATGGGGGATTGATTATGTCGGACCCATTTCACCTCCTGCATATAAGACTCATGCACAATACATCATTGTGGCTACAGACTATCTAACAACGTGGGTCGAAGCAAAGGCAACTCAAAAAGCAGATGCCAGGACCACGGCACAATTTCTGTATGAATACGTCTTTGTACGATATGGATTGCCAATAGAAATTGTGAGTGATCGAGGCACACATTTTATAAATGAAGTGATAAAGATCCTTCTAGATGAATTCATGGTAATCCAAAGGAAATCAGCCCCGTATCATCCACAAGCAAACGGACAAGCTGAAGCAACAAACAAAACCATATGCACGGTCCTTACGAAGATTGTATTTGAGTCGAGAACTGATTGGGACCAGAAGTTGCATTCAACATTATGGGCATATAGGGTAGCATATAAAACATCAATAGGAACGACCCCATATAACATGGTTTTTGGGCTAAATGCTATCTTACCAATAGAATTCTTGATTTCAACCTTAAGGGTGGCTAAAGATCTAGAGTGGACAGGGCACGAGCTTTCTGATAGAATAGATGACCTGGAAAAGCTAGATGAGCTTCGCCTAAAAGCAGTAGCTTCTATCTACGCTCAAAAAAGGCGACAAAAGGAATTTTTTGATAAGCATGTGCGGACTAAAGAGTTTAAGGTTGGGGACTATGTCCTCGTTTACACTCTGAAACAGCATGCTAAGAAGCTTAAAAAGTGAGGGATGGGACCTCTGGTGATTAAAGATCTATCACCAAGTGGAGCCATCAAGCTTGCTACATTAGACGGAGAAGAAATGCCCAATTGGATTAGTGGATGCAGAGTGAAAAAGTATCTTTTGCCGCCAACCCAAGACATGCTTCTCAAAATACATCAAGAAGAGCTGCGTGTCCAGAAAAAGAAAAAGATTGTGGAGGAAGCGCAAGCCGAGGCGAAGGAAAGAATGGAGAAAAGAAGACTACTGCGTCAGAAACAGCGCAATGAAGGAGCAATACGAATAAACGCAGTCAGTATAACAGAAATGGATAATGACAAAGAAGAACCCATCATTGAATGCAAAGTAGGAACCAACCAAATCAAAGCCAGAGCACTATTGGATTCAGGAGCTCAAGCTAACCTACTTTCACTCAGTTTGTATAGACAATTGACAAATGACACTAAACTACAAACTGCCAAGCAAGAGTTAAAGAGTTACTCTGAGAATTCAATCAAAACTGTCGGATGCACAGTTTTACATATACAGATTAACCAATATGTGTATCCTCATATGTTTTACGTGGTTGAAGACCAAGCTACACAACATCCATTATTGCTAGGATAACCATGGCAGAAGCAATACAATGCAATGATTGACTGGAGTTCTAATTCAGTGCTTATCAAATACGAAGGTGAAAGTCAATCAGTTAAGTTCACCAAAGGAGAAGAGCCAACTCCAAAGGACGAATCCAAAGACAAAGATAAACAACAACCAGAGAAAAAGAAGAATCAATGGCAACCAAAAGTTTCTATACAACCGGATTACTCCTCGACGAGGAATTCTCAACAGTGGATAAGGAAGACAAGCAATAATATAACAGCTCAACCTTGGGAAAAAACGGAGTCAAAGTTGGTATGGAGACCAAAAAAGGTTGTGCCAGAGAACACAAAGGTGGAAAACAGAGTCTTCAATACCAGACAACGGAGTGATTCCAGACAATCAAGGACAGTGAAACAGATCTGGATTCCAAAGAAGTTCATGACGGCACAAAGCTATAGCAAGCAAATTTGGATCCCAAAGATTTGTAAACAGGAACTCCCTTCAGTACAATCCACGGAAACTCCTAGGTATTTCAAGGCGAGGAAATTAACACAAGGAACAAAGCAGGTTTGGGTCGCAAAGAGTTTGTGGCAAGCACAAGCAAAGCGGAAGCAGATTTGGATTGTGAAAAAGAACAACAAGGTAAAGAAGAATCCATCGACTGATTCTACTACCGAAGTATCACCAACCCAAAACCCGACCACCAATCCTTCAATCAAACAAAGAGCAGCTTTATTGGAAAGACTGTTGTATCATCGCTCTGCAATTGCATTGGGAACTTATGACCAAAACAACTACAATGCTTCGCCCACAGACACTTCATAGTCGTCCGGGAGGACTCAGACAAGGAGGGGGGGAGGTATACAGGTATACACGAGTTACAAAGCAGCTACAAGCGCCAAAAACAAAGAAAAACAAAAATTATATTACAAGGGCAGTGTCTTACATGATTTTGCAATTTTTATGTTTGATTGCGGATATTGATAATATTTATGCCCTTATATACCTTTTTTGCAACAAGAAGAGATCAAATGATGAATTTGGGTCTCTAGACGTGTAAATATCACTAAATACTGAAAGCGGAACTCCAGCCCGATATCTTAGTTTATTATCCCCTCAAGAATGTGTATAAGAACTATTACACGAATGAAGTAGTGCATCATGTCAATACCATTTCCTAGGCGTATGTTATATGCAATCCATAAAGCCATGTAATAAGCGGTCATCAGTCATTCTAAACCTTGAGGAGTTTTGATTGTAATAAATTTCCATCAATAAAGTGCTTTTTGTCTCTGAATCTCTGTCTCTTGATAAAGTGGAATCTTGAATTTTATTTAAAGTCTCGTGTCTATTTTGAAATCCAAGTAATGGTATCAAGAATTTCGTATAACCCATGTAGGTACCGCCTGTTGCTCTGTACTCGGCAACGCAAGAGAAGAAGCTTCTCCTCAAACAAGCCCAACCTCCGATCTTTAAGGGCGAGGGGGCAAATGTGGAGAGAGATGCGGAAGTATGGATGGAAGCCATGGACGATTACTTTGAAGCTGCGAGAACCCAACCCGTAAATCAGACCATGCTTGCGATGTTCCGCTTGACTGGCGATGCCAAGATATGGTGGAAGCAACATTGTAGAGACCTGGACATTAAAGGATCTTCCCAATCTTGGGAAGACATCAAAGTTGCGATAATGGGGCGTTATTTACCACCTGCCTATAGGACCTTGAGAATGAATGAATTCTTTTCACTTCGGCAGCTGAATTCAACTGTCGAAGAATACTATGCAAAGTTTGTCACTCTTCGGAGATATGCTCCTAAGATGACCTTGGAACAACAGGTGGCAAGGTTCTGTCAAGGACTAATCGATCCCTTGAACACTCGGCTGGAGGCTCTCAGGCCGTCAACACTACAGGATGCCTTGTTGAGGGCTAAACCTCTAGCTCTCGAAGTACAAAAGGCTAATCAGAATAGGAGGAATCATTGGGCAAAGAGGGCAAGGAACACTGCTTGGGACAACAGACCAGCCAACCAAACCTATAACCAGCGCCCTATTGTGGCTACCACCACAACCATGGAGTTCTCTAATGTTTGATGCTATGGTTGCGGCGAGTATGGACACTACAGATCCAATTGCCCCAGGAACATTCATGCAACCAACGCCAATGCCATACCCTTGAATACCCGTGGGCGTGGCCAAGCTAATGGAAGAGGAGGACGCGGAAGAATGAACAGAGGGCGAGGGCGTGGAGCTACCGCCAGAGTGAATGCCGCAGTAGTTCAACCAACTGTGGGTGATGAAGCAGTGGAGAGAGCAACCCTACATGCTACAATTGACAATCCCAATGGTTGCGAGAAATACGCAGTCATTCATACGCCAGGATCTCTCAGAGGTGAACAAGTTAACTTCCTTATAGATTGTGGCAGTACTCTTTCATTTCTTTCACCCAGATGCATGAGAAAGCTTAAGCTAGATAAGTATCTGTCAAGCAAGCTAGTTGTCGAGTTAGCAAACGGCAAGGAGGTAGTATCTCAACACTCTGCAGGCAAAATTGACTTTGATTTAGGGGGACACCCAACTTCTGCCCAATTTCGAACCTTACCCTAAGGATTCTTTGATGGGATACTAGGGATGGACTGGCTAAAGCAAAACAGGGCCCACATACATTGTGCACAAGGAAACTTTACATTTACAGATAACTTGGGTAATGAAGCCTTAATTCAGGGGGAAAATGGGAGACCTAGGGCTATTCTAGTTAAGGCCAGTAGACTCTTGAAGGGACTAAGGAAGGGTCAGCAAATATATGCAGTTAAACTCAATAAGGTGGACCAATCAGATAGCTCACTTCGACCAGACTGGCTGAGGGAGTATGATGACGTATTCCCCGAAGACCTTACGAATCTCATTGAGCAAGGATTCATTCGACCCAGTACTTCTCCTTGGGGTGCTCCAGTTCTTTTTCAGAAGAAGAAGGATGGGACCTTAAGGCTATGCATAGACTACCGTGGGCTGAATCAGGTAACTATCAAGAACAAGTATCCAATTCCAAGGATCGACGAACTCTTGGACAGGCTCCACGGCGCCAAAATATTTACAAAGATTGATCTAAGGTCAGGATATTACCAAATCAAGATCAAGGAATCAGATGTTCCAAAGACAGCTTTCAACACCAGGTATGGACACTACGAATTCACAGTAATGTCTTTCGGTCTAACAAATGCTCCTACAAGCTTCAATCGACTCATGCAGGATATTTTCAAACCTTACCTGGACGACTTTGTCTTGGTTTTCTTTGATGACATTCTAGTCTATTCTAAGAATGAAACAGATCACAAGGACCATGTTCGCAAAGTACTTGATCTCCTTCGAGAACACCAGCTTTACGCTAAAGAGAGCAAGTGCACTTTTTGCTCACCAAAGGTCAACTATCTTGGATTTGTCATTTCGGTTGAAGGGATTTCAGTGGACCCAGACAAAGTCAAGGACATCGTTGACTGGCCTCAACCATCCACTGTCAGCGAAGTAAGGGGATTTCTTGGAATAACAGGATGGTACAGGATTTTTGTCAAGGATTATGCACGTATTGCTGCACCTTTGACGGAACTCCTGAAGAAAGGAATGAGGATCGATTGGAAGACCGAGCACGAGCCTAGCTTTGCTAAGCTAAAAGAGTTCTTGGTCTCAGCTCCTATTTTAAAGATTCCAAACTTCAGTAAAGAATTTGAAGTAGCGACAGATGCTAGTAAGTCTGCTCTAGGCGGAGTTCTTACTCAAGAAGGAAGACCGGTGGCGTATACTTCACGAAAGCTGAGGGATCATGAGAAGAATTATCCCACTCATGATCTGGAACTTTTAGCAGTTATACATGCACTGAAGTTATGGAGACATTATCTTCTTGGACGCAAGTTTCAGTTGGTTACAGACCACAAGAGTTTAAAGTGGATTTTTACTTAACCCATTCTCAATATGCGACAACGGCGATGGATAGAGCTATTACAGGAATATGACCTTGACATAAAGTATAGACCAGGGAAGGAAAACGCAGTTGTAGATGGTCTTAGCCGAAAATCGTTTCTCGGAGCTATCTCTATTCCAAATAACCCTATCCGGGATAGAATCAAAGAAGCATCCCTCGAAGATCCAGAGTACCAACATATGGCTTCATTAGTCCAGCAGAATAAGATGCCTGAAACTAAAGATTACTCTCTTATGGGAGGATGTCTTTACTACAGACATAGACTCTGTGTACCCAGAGACCCAGCTTTAAAGAAGGCCATTGTATATGAAGCACACGATAGCCCTACATCCGGACACCCAGGCTATGCTAAAACTCTTCACGCCGTCAGAAGAAGTTATTTCTGGTCTGTAATGAAAGGAGACATACTTCTCTATGTGAGGCAATGTCTTTCTTGTCAACGGATAAAGGCCGAAAGGATCAAATTACCAGGGCAACTTCAACCTCTTGACATACCCCAGATGAAGTGGGAATGCATCAGTATGGATTTTGTTACAGGGTTACCTTCTACAGGGGGTTATGATTCTGTTTTCGTGGTTGTTGACATGCTCACAAAAGTGGCTCATCTAATACCCATAAAGACAACCTTTACTGCTTCAAATATTAGTCGGGTATTCATCAAGGAGATTTTCAGGCTACATGGTCTACCCAAGCGTATTGTCAGTGATAGAGATGCCAAGTTTACATCAAAATTTTGGACTTCTCTTTTCCAATCTATTGGGTCACAATTAGCTTTCAGTACAGCATACCATCCACAAACAGATGGGCAAACTGAAAGAGTTAATCAAGTCATTGAAGACATTCTCAGAGCCTATTGTTCGCAAGAACCAAAGAAGTGGTTACAATATCTACCTTTGGTAGAATATGCTTATAACTCTTCCGAACACAGAAGCATTGGAACGTCACCTGTCAAAGCTCTTTATGGATAGGACTGTTTAGCACCACTGAACTTTTCAGATCCAACCATCAGAGTAGAAGCCTCTAGAAAGATGTTAGAAGATATGGAAGCACTATGCAGATAAGAACCGCACAGATAGAACTTTCAAGGAAGGAGATAAGGTTTTTCTTCGAGTCCGACCTAAGAAAAGCAATTTATCGCTAGGCAGGTACAAGAAGCTAAGCCCAAGGTATTGTGGACCATTTGAGATCGTTAAGGTTGTAAGTGACCAGGCCTACAAGCTAAAGTTACCTACAAACTTGGTTCATGATGTATTCCATGTCAGCTTACTCAAACCCTATATTCCCAATCCTGATCAATTCTTGGACTCAGATCAGATAGTCATGCCAGCACAAGGAGTTCTCGAGCTCCAACCTGACTATGTACTTGAAACAAGGGAAAGAAAGTTACGCAAAAGAACTATCACGGAGCATCTAGTAAAATGGAAGGATTACCCTGAAGAAGATGCAACTTGGGAGGACGAATCTACGCTCTTAAAAGATTACCCAAACTCATTCTTGAGATGAGGACATCTCAAATTTTTCACGTTGGGGAGGTTGTAAGGTCTCTGACCCGATCACAAGAGCACCCTTGTACCACGAAATGAATACAATGGAATAAGTTACTATTTTTAGCAGTTTTCCAGATTCTGTCAGTGCCATGATGTTTAGAATGTTATAAAGCTTCAAAATCTGAATTAAAATAATTTTTGTGAAAAATTTCTAAAAATAGTAAGTTTTTGGTCACCCAAACCGTCCAGTCTCGACCGTCTCGAAAATCTGCACCCGTACCCCGAATTTAAAAAAAATGCATTTTCAGACCCCGGGGGGGGCTGCTAAATATGGCAGGTACTCAGACCCGTACGTCTTAGTTAGAGCTTAGTATAGCAATTTACGGCATCAAAATCCGACTCGTATGGCCCGTTTTAGCCTAAAACCAATTTTTCACAAAATTGTCCGGGAGGCACCGGGGGCCCGAGGCTGTGTGGGAACAGGTCCCAGCCCACTCCATACCTGCTTTAGCAGCTAGGGGGCGCCCTCTTGCTTTGTGGGAGTCTTGGGGAAGCTGCCAAGCCTACAACTCAGTGTGAGAGTCAGTTTACTGAGCCAACTGGACACTTGGTGGGTAGGCAACTGGACTTGCCATGCAAGGACTAAGTGCTCATCCAGATGCATTTAGCAACACAAATCGATTTTCAGCCTGTAGGAGCCTATTTAAAGGCCCACACACACACACACACAGACATATATGCACACACACACACATTGCATACTCACACACCTACACACTGGGAAGGTGCTGCCGGCACACACACAATTTTTGAAGGAGAAGCAAGGAGGGAGGTGCTGCCGAAATTCCCATCTTGAGGATTCATTGCATCAGAAATTTAAGAGGATTCTCAGCCCCTAATCACGGTAATTATGGTTTAATTACTGCTCTTCTTAATCTCATCATTACCCACTCATAATTCTTGTCTACTATGCCTACTTTTAGCTATAATTCTCTATAGCCGCTCTCTAAGTTTTCATAGCTATACTTCATTACATAATTATCATTCATTTAGTTAATTTATTCAGCCATTCATCATCCTTAATCAAGGATTAATGCATGATTAGGAAAGATTCTCTCTCTAGGCGGTACAGTCAATAAATTGTCAGCTAGTAATAGTGTAGATTTGTCAGAATTCAATCTTTCACTACTCAATAGAGTTGTAATTAAATTATACTTAATCTTCTCTCACATTTAGATGCGATTAAGGCTGAAAATTAATCCGTCATTAGTCCAATAAGAAGAAGGTTTTTCCATCACACATGCCTGCGGTCACTCTGCACCTTCATATTGCTCTAGGAAAATGAATGAGCTTGCTTACTTCATATCTTTCGTTAATCAATTAGAAAAACTCTGAATTTCTTAATCATCTAAGCCAAGTAATTAACCTTAGAGTCGTTTCCCATAGGGTGGATACAGAATTACCCTTAAAATTGCTAGGGCAAAAAGGGAGAAACCTAACCTCGTGCATAAGAAGGAGTCTTTAATAAATCTAATCTGCCGATTGGTTTGTCATGTTACTCTCGGACCTTAGCTTTTTTTTTTTCAAGTCTATCATTTAAGTAGTGAGAAAAATGGCCCCGGTTAAGAGAACTCGCTTCGGTGGAGCCCACGACCGCGAGGCGGGAACAAGCAAGGTCAACGGAAAAGGAAAGGCTCCCATGGACGAGCAAATACCGACCATCTCACGGGCTATTGACGAAGAAATGGAAGAGGTAGGTCCCAATTTCTATTCAAGTTGTTTAATTAACATTGCATACGATTAGTTAGGAATGAACATATCCCCGAACATGTTGGAGAAATCCGACAGAAACCTCGGCATTGAATGCATAGTACATTTAAGTATAAAGTAGGAAAGAAATGATTGATGGGTATGCTGTTTGCAAGAGAAAAGAATGTTTGCTAGGGAAAATTTAGCTCGACATGTTCATTTTATATCCAATGTTGAATCAGTCATGACCCCCCTACTGATCAAAGGGGACAGAGTTCCTCGTTAGGGCTCTTGAATCCACGACTTGCTTTTTATGCGGTGGATACCCACGACTTGCTTTCTATGCGGTGGGAACCCACGTCTTGCTTTCTATGCGGTGGGAGTGTCCATGACGTGCTTTCTATGCGGTGGACATACCTAATTGTATGGGCAGCTAGGCGACAACGGGAGGAGTGAACTCTCGTTGGAGGGGGGATGTTGTACCTCCAGAACATTGGAACTTTTATGAATAAGTTTGAGTAGAATTTTTACTAGAATTCTGTCTTGGTGTTGTTTGCAATACTGGTTGAAGGGCTGTTTTAACGAACCATGTGATTCGGAATTAAACAAGGAATATCTATGTTGAACAACCTTGTGGTAGTAATTAGGTCACACAAGGAAGTGTGAGTGTGGGGGTGGAAAGTGGGGGCTTGGCTCAGGTTGCCAATGCCTACGAGATGGGTGGTCCCGATTGGTCGGGAACTCTCTGTCCCCATAGTGCTTACTCGATATTGGTATTACTCATTGCCCCTTGAGCGGCGAATCCTCGAGAGTACGTGCCTCTGAAACATGGGGAAAAAGGCACTCGGGGTTTCTCTCCTCTTGGAAGGTGGGTCTTAGGATCGCTAAATAGTTAAGTACGCTTCCCCTGCGAGGTGGAGCTAGATCTCGTTGCTAGTAGGCTCGAACTACACTCACTTTGTGATGAGAGATCGTCCGCTAGTTGAACCCTGAACCATTTTGTTTGCTTCTGCTATAGATCTAGTGGCCACCAGGTTTACCATCAGATCCGTTGTTTGATACGACGGGGTGGGGACCTCACAACAGTGTTGCTATGGGTTCTAGATGCATTGACAATGAGGATCTATTGATTGACATCTACATAATAAGAGCTATAGTATTGAGGACCGTATGGCAGTCCAGAAATGAGTTACTCTTTCAAAACAAGTGTGAGCGTCTAGACACAAATTCTATTATGGAGTCATGCAGATGGAATATCTTTTGTAGAAGGAATAAAAATTGCAAGCTTAGTAAGTAAGAGAACTTGTCGTGGTTCGTTCCCCGTCGTCTATTTCTTTATGGAGTTACCTGTGCAAAGGATATGCTAGGGTGGATTGTAACTTTTTGCGACTAACTTAATTCAAGCTCAACTGTGCACTTTTTTAGAAAAAGATCAGTAACTTATTTATGATGTATTAAATTGTCCAAAGGAGCCTATTCGCTGGTTGAGTCTTCGCCCTCCGTAACCCGGGTCATGAGTTCGAAGGTGACAAAGCAACCCTAGTAGTTGCTCACGAACGTCTTTTGTATCAACATAGGCGGGACTGCTGTACTCCTACAAAAAGATGTATTAAATTGTTTGCCCATTTTCAATGAGCAAAGTAACTTTGTCATCCTACAAAATGTTTCCTTGTTGTATTGTTCATTACACCCGTAATGCCAAACTTCTCATGACTATGCCAACAAAGGTATCTCAAAATAAATATATTTACATCTCCATTTGCATCAAGTGTCTTGTGGGAGATGACACGTAGACGCTAGAGTCTGGCTAATCTCTACCCAATCGTTCTGTATAAAGGTATATCTATGTATTCTACATATAGGTATGTCTATACGCTGCCCCTTCGTGCTAGTTGTGGGCGATGACACCTTAAGGGAGCTAACAATATAGGCTTATGTTAACAATTGGCTAGCATGCCTACGTGTAGGTTGAGTAGCACGTTGCTCATTGCCCGCAAGCGTGCATACATAGTGCAATGGAATGGGTATCACCTGTGACGAGTGAGGTTGCAAATTCAAAGCGTGTACCTTGAAAGCGTGCTTTACTTTTAGTCCACTATTGATGATCGACTGCAAGTGACTTGGCAACCGGCTCCGATTACTCTACCACGCAGGCAAGCTAGACAAAATATAACCAAACCCAACAATATATGGATGGGTGGATGGAGATTCATCAAGCGCTACTCTCTAGGTTTCACATAAGAGGGCTCTAACGAGTTTTTAGAGGTTGTATGGGTGGATGGTTGGAGATGTCTTACATCTATCTTCCTCAAATCAATCCATGAAAATATTTTCCCACTTTTTATTTGGGATATGTAGTGGATGCAATAGTTGGCTAGTTGCTTTTAGGTGCTCTGCTCCAATTCCATTATGTGGAATCTTTTTTTTTTCTATACTCACAATTGTGAATGGAGAGAAAGTATATTAACTCAAAAGGAATACAGTTGCCCTCAAGAACTGCATGTGCCTTTTGTGTGTGTGGGAGGGGGGGGGGGGGGGGGGGGGGGGGGGGGGGGGGGGGCGCGCGCGCGCGCTAGGGTTCCAACAGAGGCTTGCACACAAACACGGAGGAAACAAAACAAGCGATAAAGAACCTACCTTCTCTACTGTTCCAAGCAACTCAATGCATGAGTCTATTCCTCATCCTTGTCCATTAACCCTCTTCTTGCTCCAACACTAAGGATGAGCTCAGTGCTCATACGCATGACATCGTCAAAACGGGCCACAACCTGTTTGGCCTCAAAACCTCGAAGGTTTCTAGACTTCCAGACCTGGTTCAGGTAGCAAAATCTAGTTATTTGGGTGAACACCAAGATGTCCTGGCTTTGGAATCCACGCCCTCCCAAGGTCAGGTCATTCGTAAAAAAGATGATCTTCCATGTCCTCCGTACCCATTTGCAAACCTTGGCGGCCAACTCCCTTGTGCAACCTCTAAGCTTCAAGAGTGTCCAAGAGGGCACCACAATCTTGTCATGCACTGTGGCATTCTTTCAAGTGCCATCCTTTTGAGACAAGCTTTGCTTCATTAATCGTATCACAGTCCATAATAGCCAATTCCTCATTTTGGTCCATTAAAGAGGTCACCAATTTGGCACACAATGCTTCTGCAGGAACCATAGGGTCAGTAATCCCAATTTTGCCTTGATTCTTTGGTCTCGCTTCCGAATCCCATCATCCCCATCGGCAAGGGATGGTGGTTTTTATGTTGCTTTTCCACAAGAACGGTTTGATAGGCTTCAAAAATTCTTTCCAATTGGATTTTCTCAACTTTAGCAACAACGAAGTAAATGAGATATACGGGATCATGAAAGCATTGATCACCGTGACTCTCCTATGAAAGGGGGAGAAGTACAAACTTCCATCTTCTCATTTTGCTATTTATTTTTGTCAAGAGCCAGTCAAATTTTTGCTTATCCGTGATGCCCATCCCCAGTGGAGCGCCCAAGTGCCTAAACAGAGTGGCCTTACTATTTGAGGAAAGATCAAACGGGCATCCACCTGGCCGAACACGTAGCCGGACACCACATTTATAGTTTATTATTTTGCCGAGCTAGTGTAGTAATACTCATTGTAAATCTTGATTCCAGAGTAGTAGTCAATTCCCTGAGTTGTAATTCTGTCAATGACAATTGTAAAGGTACATGTGAACCGGCCACTGGCCATTTAGAAAGCCCTAGGTATAAAGGTAAATAATTGTAATGTGAAAGGAGGCTTATCTTTAAAAGAAGAAGGGAGCTCAAAAAACATACGCTCAAGCTATGAGCTGCTCCACCTTGTAATCATCGCAATTAATGAATGGGTAATCCGTTTTCGTTTCCGAAACTTGCATTGTGTTTCTCTTTCTTTGGTGCCAATGTTAGCGGGTCGCCGTGACGGACGTCTGTAGCATAGCTTTTTGGAACTAACATAATGTCAATACTCAGGGAAAGTGACTCGATGGGCCACAAAGACTCTATGAGATTGTCGATCTCACGAAGTGAACCTTAACAACCAAACACACTAGCTCAACTAGCAAACCAACACTCAATGATCAGGGAAATCTGCCTATGTCCTTTCTCAGACCTCTATGTCATCACACCATTTCGGCACTCGAACGGACTTGAAATGCAACGTAACTTTATGAGGAGGTCTAGGACACCTAGGGGCACTATCCTAGCAAGTCTGGTCGGAATCTGACAAGGTACCAAAATCATGATCCATCATGAAAGAGGTCCTGAAAATTGCAACAGATCTATCAAGAACAGTCGTCCTATGGTCTAAGAACACTCTCCTATGGTCAAAACGACTAAAACAGCGATTTAAGCACTCAAATCTGCAATTATAGCTCACATACGCATAGTCGTGAACCACAACAAAACTGACAATGCTTACACAAAATTTAAAAAGCAAAGAAAGAGGAACACAATGCAAGTTTCGGAAACGAAAACGGATTACCCATTCATTAACTGCGATGATTACAAGGTGGAGCAGCTCATAGCTTGAGTGTACATTTTTTGACCTCCCTTCTTCTTCTAAAGATAAGCCTCCTTTCACATTACAATTACTAACCTTTATACCTAGGGCTTTCTAAATGGCCAATGGTCGGTTCACATGTACCTTTACAATTGTCATTGACAGAATTACAACTCAAGGAATTGACTACTACTCCAGAATCAGGGTTTACACAGAGTATTACTACACTAGCTCTGCAAAATAATAAACTATAAATGTGGTGTCTGGCTACATGTCCGGCCAGGTGGATGCCTGTTTGATCTTTCCTCAAACATTCTCCCCTTTCTAAATTGTGTCGTCCCTTGACACGACCTTGTGCAGTCTTGTCATAGGGTTGTCTTCAGCTTTGTCTTCAAGGTTGCACTTCAGCTTGGAAAGTGCTTTGTCGTTGATGATGCTGCCCCCTTCCTTGAGTGATTCATATCTGGCGTGAAGAGTTCTTTTGATGTTTCTGTCTTTGTCATTGACTTGCAGTACTTCAATAGCTTCAGCGCTATGGAACTCCTTATGTTTTGTTGTTGGGAGCTTCTTAGCTGAAGTTATCATTGTTTGCCCATTGTCTTTGTATAACATTCTTTGTCTTTCCATTGATCGATGAATCTTGTCTTCAAGGTTGGTCTTGAGCTTCGGAAGAGATTTGTCGTTGATGACACTCCCCCCTTCCTTGAGTGATTCATATCTGCCGTTGTTGATATGTGATTTGATCTTTGATTTTCGGGGCAACTTTTCTTCTTGTTGTGCATTCGCCTCTTTGTTGCCAGTCTTGGCCACCATGAAGAGGGATTTTCATGTTTTTGAGTTTGTAGAACTAAGCCTCTTTGTGGTGTTGACTTTATGATGGATTTGCTTTCATGTCCACTCTAATTTGAGTTTTCCACAATGGGTAGCCGATGTTGCATTGTGTGAGCTACTTTTGATTGTTGTTGATGACTCTTTTGTGGAATTTTTCATTGCTTGTTGTTGTAGGCCATTCTTTGACTTGCCATTTTTTGATGGAGCTTTGTTGTCGCCCTTGAAGATAAAAGATGCTCTTGATAAGCATATGGAGACCTGCAGTGTTTGCTCCAAGTTGTTGTCGATTGATTTGGGTATCCATTTCCTTATTGTTGATGTAGAAGGAATATATACAAGAAGTCGATGATGAGCTCTGGATTAGGGTCTTAAAACCTGGATGATCAAAGGGAAAAAACCCGGTGGGAAAAAAGTGCCTTTGGTATACGCTCTTATTGTAGTTGAGCATTTGGACTTGAAGTACCTGTCATGCAAGGTGAGTGCGTTGGAGGAACAAAGGAAGAGTCTCTAATCCAAGTGCCAATTATGGGACACTCTATATGCATATGAGAATTTTTCAAACAAAAGCATGCAGTGTAAAAGATGGAGTTGATGGGTGCTTCAAGGAACAAATGTAGCACATGTGACATCAAAAGACGTCTCAATAGCTTCCATGTTTCCAAGAAGGGTTTTTGATGTAGAAGCTTCTCCACTCATTCCTCACTATGATGAGTGCGTGAGTGTCTTTTGAACTTCCTCCTTCACTTACCACTATACTACAATGACTTTGACTCTTATGCTCACCTATACCAGCCTGAGCGACACAACGTAATTATACTCAACTCTTCCAGTTTGAGCAGTACCTATAATAACTAAGACGCTTATACCACAGAGAATATTACATGAAGGTTTGGGACTAACACCTCGCTCATTTAGTGGCTTAGCTGCCCGACTCTGACTTTTATGCTATGTATTTTTAATGGTGACTTGGACTTACCTGTTAAAGGCCAGAAACCCAATTCCATAAGTTCTAGAAATTTAGGCCTCTTCCATTGTGTTGGTCTTTGGATGCCACCATTTTTTCGAGTAGGTTGGCATACTTTGTCTCCTCTTGACTTGCTTGTTGTATGTTGACACTGCTTTGTGAAAGAAGTCCTTCAGCTCTTGTAGGGGCTGATGGAGCCTTTGCTTTATCTTGCATGAGAATCGGTTGTCGAGATGTGTGGGTTCTTTGTGATTGCCTCTCCATGAGCGATTTTGGAACCCATCATGTTTTTGGTCCTTGCGTGACCGTCTTTTGAATTTGCTCTTTTTTGTGCGATGCCTTGATGGACACTAGGCTTCAGTATCCAAAAATAATTGTTTCCTTTGTAGAATCCTTGATTTTGTAGTTGATGACTAGGTATCCATCTAGAGATTGTAGCAGCCTTGGTTGCAATTGGCTTCTTTGGCTGTTGGTTATCATTGTTTGCCTTTGGGTAGAAGCTTCTCTGCATGATTTCTCTTCGTTGTTCCAGATTGAGCTACAATTTTTGGTAACCATATTGGAGTTGTACCTTTATAAAATCCTTGTACTTCAGGTAGCTTTACTGGAATCATCCGCTGATTAATATGTTTGTGTTGAGTAGCTTTGCTGAAGTCTGACTTTGGAACCCAAACTTTTCGCATTGCCTACTTGGAAGGTCTTTTCGCTTGCCTTTTTTTGGTGTTCTTTCCCTTGCGTGAGTATTTTGTATTCCATTGATAGTGCGTCTTGTTCCTTGTAGAACTTGTTGGTTGAGGTGGGTAGGTCCAGGCTGTTACTTTAGGCTTTTTGGCCCAAGCATTAGTGTTCACTTGGAGGTAGCCCTGAGCAGTGATTGACTCGTTTGATGATACCCACCCTATCACCTTTTGTTGATGTTGAACTTGTGCTTCATTTATCCAAACTAGGTCTTTGACTTTGATGTGCTCTTTGGATACCAACACTTGGATGACATCCTTCATTTTCTTCTGTATGCTTTTTTGTGATGGAAACTTTGGTTGATAGACTTTTTTCTTTGGTTTCCATTGCATTGTTGATGGTTTGGCTCTTGATGTAGAGGCTTCACGAGAAATTTGATGGAAGCTCCTTGAGGTAAAGTAGTCTAGCGAGGTTAATATACTTTAGTGTTTACCTTTGCTTTACCTTTTTCCCTGATGGTTGGTTGCTCCTTTTTGCATTGACTTGACGTGCTTTTGGGGCTTTTGATGGTGTTGTTGTTGAAGCTTTTCCTTGTGGTTGAAAGAAGATGTTCCTCCAGCTTTCTGTCAGGACCAGACTCTCTTTGATGTGATAGGAGCGAATTATGTGAAAAATATCTTTATACTCCCCGGTACTCAATTTGAGTACGGCTTCTATCATGCCAAAGCTAGGAATCTGCATTTTTGTACTTGTGTACACAATCTCCTCTAGCTCTGTGATTGGCGGCTTTCCCATCATGATCCAAGTTCCATATGTCATTTGATTCTTTGTTCCTTCTGCATCTATCACAGTAGAACATGTGATTTTGAGTCCTGTTTCTCCGTATATGCTAAATTTGATCGTTGTAGGAGACAAACGATCTTCTTCTTTGTCCCTGTTATTCTCTTGATCTTGCATTTTCTGAACATGTGTCGTTGAACTTGGAAACGTTTTTTCCTTCGTCTGCTTTCATTTGCGCTTTTTTGTAGTCGATTTCTTTGAAATAGTTTTTGTCGAGTTTTTAGGTATGTCAATGATGACATATTCTTGTGGTTGCTCTGCTTCCTTCACTTGCACTTTGGCATCATGCTCCATGATGTAGCTATCCGTCTCACATTTTCTACTTTCACACTCACAAACCTCGTTAGCTTCCTTCAACACCTTTATCGTAAATAAGGGAGTTATATCATACCCATCTTTATTGCAAAATTTAGTCAGGGTCGCCTCATTTTCACACACATCAAGAGTCGCCAGTATTTGATCCCATCCAAAGGGTTCAAATAACTCCTCTGGGAATGGCTCTGGTACATATGCCTCATCTTCTACCGAACGCTCTAGGATGCAGTCTTCCTTTCTGAGACTTCCACTCTCCGGAGCTCCATACATCCAAATATGCACTTTACTTTCCAAATCAGTTATGGAGTTTTAAGTCCTCCCCCGGGGTTCTCACTACATCTCTATAACTATGATCTTTGACACTGATTTTTGTAGTAATTTCCTTGTGTCTTAAGTAGATATAGTCATAGCCCCATTCTTGTACCATTTGGAGTTGACACATGAATGGTCTGCCCAATATGATATCAAAGTTTTTGCTCTTGTCAAAATCTATTATGGCGAAGGTGTGCTTATACTCGATGCCACACGAGGATATAATGATTTGTTCTAATATTCCAATCGATTTCTTTGTGTATCCATTCGCTAATTGTAGTTTCATTCGAGTTTTCCTAAGAGCGGGCTTTCCCCATTTTTTCCATAGCTCTTTGGTTGCAATGACAATTCTTGCCCCACTATCTAATATAGCAATCGTCTTTACTCCTTTGTACTCAAGTGGTAAGGTGGTGTTTCCTTCGTCTCCTTCAGAGTAGTCACCCATCTTATTTATCGGTACTGGCTTTGTCTGTCGCTTCTTCGGCGAGGTGTCATCCATGTTTTTGTCTGCAAGCTGGTCATGAAAAGGGATTTTCAACCCCATGTTTTCCAAGTGTTTGCCCATTTGGCCCCATAGATGCGGTCTAATTTTTAGTAGCTCTAAGAGATAAAGTGTGCATTGTATAGGAGAAGACATCAATTCTTGCAAGCTCTTGGTATCCATCATTTGTGGTGTGGCTTTCCACTAAGAAGGTACCATTTTAACTTTTGATTTTGTCGCGTGTTCTCCTATGAAAGATGGTAACGTCTTGAGTCTTACCATAGCCCGAGTGAAAACTTTCGAGCGAACCAAAAATCGAGCGAGATTCATAAATCAGAAGCTCATTAATAAGAAGAGAGCTTTTTTCTCTTTTGGCCTTCTAGGATTTGTTTTAGATTTGCATCCATCTCTCTCTCTCTCTCTCTCTCTCTCTCTCTCTCTCTCTCTCTCTCTCTCTCTCTCTCTCTCTCTCTCTCTCTCTCTCTCAATAAAACTGGGGCTTTGACCCTTTGCATTACATCAGAATTGGCCATTGGTCCATATAAAAGAAATATGGGAAAGACCCTGATGGACGTACAATGACATCATGGATAAACCACACGATACATCTAGGGATAAAGAAACGTGGTACAGTGTAGCTATCTGGATATTGATCAAGTCTACACAAATCTACCCAAAGCTCTATCCACCTCGGGAGATGTAGCAAAAACCACAAAGTCTAGTGTTGGTTATTTGACTGATATAAAGCATCCGCTATAAAAACCTCTTATAGCAGCGCACAAAAGCCAATGGAACTGTGAAAACCCTAGTCCGTGCCACCAAAATCATTTTCATCCACTCTAACATTTCTTGATGATGTATCCCGAAAAAGGATGTGGATCTAAGGCACAACCAACCCGTAAGAGAGGCAAGGGGACCCACTGGCTGTCCACCTTAATGGCCAAGGGATCAATGTACCAAGATGTACATCCCTCTGACCAAACCAACTACCCTAAAGCCTCTCTAAATTGGCTCTCAAATTTACTTGTGCAAATTTTTTGCCATCCATAAAGTAATTGGCCTCAACCATTGTCTGCTCCGATACGATATCATAGATAGCTTCCCTTTTCCAGAAGGAATTATCATGTAAGACCTGTACCCTAAATTGATAATGGGAGCTCTCTCTAGACCAAGGAATATGTGGTTGTTCCACACATAGTGGCGCACTTCTCAAATATATACCTAGAGATCTCCATGGGTCAACCACAAAAAACTGAGCCAGCAAGATCTCAAATACCAAGACAATTGTTAGAGATGCAAAGCCAGCTTAATAGTCAAAATCCTCTGCAAATTGCAAAGAGTCACTTCCTTGCCCCCCATAACAACAAAGGCTCCTACCGAACTGCCATCAATTGTTGGTCCTCCTCTATCATTGTGTCAGCAATGGACTTGGTACCTACTCTTGATTCTAATCTAGTAGCCTCTCCTCTGGAGTTTGTCTGGGGGATGCTCTTCCTCTGGAAATCTTTGTTTCAATACCCTTTTGTAAACAAGGATAGGCCGTGCTTGTCCCTATCTACCTGCCAATCTCTTTCTCTCTCGCTATGTCTGCTCAACATTGTGCTATTATTGAGCACTTTGCTATTGGTCACTCTCCATGAAGTCTTGTTGTTGTGTAGAACTCGAGTGTGAGACACATTCTACAAACAACGAGAGAGAGAGAGAGAGTGAGAGAGACTCTCTTTAGAGAGCACCCCCCCTCTCTCTCTACCTTTGTACACTAGGCCTACCTATGCGCACACTGGCCCGCCACCTATGCTTGCCCTTGCCTACCTCCGCCGTGCAGAGTCTCCCTTGATGCCCACCTATTTTGCTTGCATAGCCTGCTCTAAGGTTGTCACACCTCCCCCCCCAACCCCAACTCACTCATGCACACTGGTACATCCTCCGCATATATTTCTCCCACCCTTTATCACACTCACTGCCATTTGAGTTTGAGAAGGGGTTTAAGTTCAATAGCTCTATCTCGAGTATTATGCCACCTTCAATGACAATTATAGCTAGACATGTTGATGTAGATGGGTTCTATCTTTGGTATATCATTTAAGTGTTCAATGCAGCTTCAGACATCTGTGTCACCTATAAATGTGGCTAGAATCCCTTCCTTAGTCTTTTTAGATATCATCACTTTTGAGTGAAAAGGTGTGTTGCACTCGTAGAGGATTGTTGTTATGGGTAGACCGAAGTTGTGTCTTAGATGGCATGAGATGGGGCACTTGCTGAGGGATTTCCCTAGAGAGAGACAACAGAGATGACTAACTGGTCGGAGGAGGAGACAATCCTCATAGTCACACTCGAGTTCTACACAACAACAAGACTTCATGGAGAGTGACCAATAGCAAAGTGCTCAATAATAGCACAATGTTGAGCAGACATAGCGAGAGAGAAAGAGATTGGCAGGTAGATAGGGACAAGCACGGCCTATCCTTGTTTACAAAAGGGTATTGAAACAAAGATTTCTAGAGGAAGAGCATCCCCCAGACAAACTCCAGAGGAGAGGCTACTAGATTAGAATCAAGAGTAGGTACCAAGTCCATTGCTGACACAATGATAGAGGAGGACCAACAATTGATGGCAGTTCGGTAGGAGCCTTTGTTGTTATGGGGGGCAAGGAAGTGACTCTTTGCAATTTGCAGAGGATTTTGACTATTAAGCTGGCTTTGCATCTCTAACAATTGTCTTGGTATTTGAGATCTTGCTGGCTCAGTTTTTTGTGGTTGACCCATGGAGATCTCTAGGTATATATTTGAGAAGTGAGCCACTATGTGTGGAACAACCACATATTCCTTGGTCTAGAGAGAGCTCCCATTATCAATATTTAGGGTACATGTCTTACATGATAATTCCTTCTGGAAAAGGGAAGCTATCTATGATATCGTATCGGAGCAGACAATGGTTGAGGCCAATTACTTTATGGATGGCAAAAAATTTGCACAAGTAAATTTGAGAGCCAATTTAGAGAGGCTTTAGGGTAGTTGGTTTGGTCAGAGAGATGTACATCTTGGTACATTGATCCCTTGGCCATTAAGGTGGACAGCCAGTGGGTCCCCTTGCCTCTCTTACGGGTTGGTTGTGCCTTAGATCCACATCCTTTTTCGGGATACATCATCAAGAAATGTTAGAGTGGATGAAAATGATTTTGGAGGCATGGCCTAGGGTTTTCACAGTTCCATTGGCTTTTGTGCGCTGCTATAAGAGGTTTTTATAGCGGATGCTTTATATCAGTCAAATAACCAACACTAGACTTTGTGGTTTTTGCTACATCTCCCGAGGTGGATAGAGCTTTGGGTAGATTTGTGTAGACTTGATCAATATCCAGATAGCTACACTGTACCACGTTTCTTTATCCCTAGATGTATCGTGTGGTTTATCCATGATGTCATTGTACGTCCATCAGGGTCTTTCCCATATTTCTTTTATATGGACCAATGGCCAATTCTGATGTAATGCAAAGGGTCAAAGCCCAAGTTTTATTGAGAGAGAGAGAGAGAGAGAGAGATGGATGCAAATCTAAAACAAATCCTAGAAGGCCAAAAGAGAAAAAAGCTCTCTTCTTATTAATGAGCTTCTAATTTATGAATCTCGCTCGATTTTTGGTTCGCTTGAAAGTTTTCGCTCGGGCTATGGTAAGACTCAAGACGTTGCCATCTTTCATAGGAGAACACGCGACAAAATCGAAAGTTAAAATGGTACCTTCTTAGTGGAAAGCCACACCACAAATGATGGATACCAAGAGCTTGCAAGAATTGATGTCTTATCCTATACAATGCACACTTTATCTCTCAGAGCTACTAAAAATTAGACCGCATCTATGGGGCCAAATGGGCAAACACCTGGAAAACATGGGGTTGAAAATCCCTTTTCATGACCAACTTGCAGACAAAAACATGGATGACACCTCGCCGAAGAAGCGACAGACAAAGCCAGTACCGATAAATAAGATGGGTGACTACTCTGAAGGAGACGAAGGAAACACCACCTTACCACTTGAGTACAAAGGAGTAAAGACGATTGCTATATTAGATAGTGGGGCAAGAATTGTCATTGCAACCAAAGAGCTATGGAAAAAATGGGGAAAGCCCGCTCTTAGGAAAACTCGAATGAAACTGCAATTAGCGAATGGATACACAAAGAAACCGATTGGAATATTAGAACAAATCATTATATCCTCGTGTGGCATCGAGTATAAGCACACCTTCGCCATAATAGATTTTGACAAGAGCAAAAACTTTGATATCATATTGGGCAGACCATTCATGCGTCAACTCCAAATGGTACAAGAATGGGGCTATGACTATATCTTCTTAAGACACAGGAAATTACTACAAAAATCAGTGTCAAAGATCATAGTTATAGAGATGTAGTGAGAACCCCGGGGGAGGACTTAAAACTCCATAACTAATATATATATATATATATATTAGGCCGCTACTAGTGAGAGGGAGCGAGAGGGGGGGTGAGGCGATTGCCCCCTCTCTTTCTCTCGCACAGCTCTCTCTCTCTCACACACACATCTCTCTCTCTCTCTCTCTCTCTCTCTCTCTCTCTCTCTCTCTCTCTCCGTAGTAGGCTGCTACTAGAGAGAGAGAGAGAGAAGGGGGCTCTCTAAAGAGAGTCTCTCTCACTGTCACTCTCTCTCTCTCTCTCAGATACATGGACACCCACTTGTCTCATGGGATACGATGTGCTATTGGTCAGATACGCACATCTTCACACCAACTGCGGATCAAGACTGGGAGATACAACGGAGTATTATTAGAGGCCAATACATGCCCCCTGTGTGACATGGAGCATGAAACACAGTTGCACTACACATTCCACTGCCCCGTCTACTACGAGATATGAGGCCGCTTCCACTGCTTGTTCAGAGAAGGCTTTGGACCACTCTCTAGAGTCATGCGGTATGAGGATCAAAGATGCCTGGGTTTGTTTTTGCTCGAGCTACGCAGTCACAGAGAGAGCCTGATAAGAGGAGAGGCTAGCCAGCCTTAGAGATAGATCGCAGACTTCTTTAGAGCAGACAATTGACACCCGGAGGAGCTACTACCACAGCAGAGCTCGCCGCCTCACACCAGAGGCACACTGATCGACCGAGCGACCGAGCTGGGGAGATCCAAACACGCCTGCGGAGAACTACACAGCATCGACGGAGGCTGCATCAGAGGATTCGGATCACTTTGGCCTGACATGCACGACGCCCGATCAGACTACTGACCATGGAGGAGGTTGATGAGATCCGCCAGTGATCGATGCTGGATCTCTTGTGATTTAGCTATTCCAGCTAGTGGTTAGTTCACACCTAGCAGTTTAGGATTCCATAGTGTAGTATTTCTATTTTTTTATTTTGTTACTCTGACTTTGTATCAGATTCACACCAGAGGCACATAAGGGCTGCGTACGCTTTCTTCGATTGGGACTGCTTGCTACTTCCATCGGCTCCCTCTCTCTCCCTCTCGTTGTGTCATGTAGGAGCGCACGTTGACGTGTGCTTGCTACTTCCATCGGCTCCCTCTCTCTCTCTCATGTAGGAGCGCACGTTGATGTGTGCTCCTACATGAGAGAGAGAGAGAGAGAGAGAGAGAGAGACTCTGCCGCCTCTTCATCTCACCCTCTGCCGCCTCTGCTGCAAGTGGCACTTGCTACTGCCCACACATGACAACATCGCTCTGCTGCCCGAGAAAACTATGGACGCACAAAACGAGAAACCCCAAGAGACGGCGCAACAAGAAATCGACAACCCACGGCGCAGCTGGTGTGCGTCCACAACAAAAGCATTAAAACGGGTGGCCATCGCCCACAACAGGGCTATGTACGCTTTCTCCGAATATTTGGACTGCTTGCAACTTCCATCAGCTCCCTCTCTTTCTCTCTCGTTGTGTCATGTAGGAGCGCATGTCAACGTGCACTCCTACATGACACTCTCTCTCTCTCTCTCTCTCTCTCTCTCTCTCTCTCTCTCTCTCTCTCTCTCTCTCTCTCTCTCTCTCTCTCTCTCTCTCTCTCTCTCTCTCTCTCTCTCTCTCTCTCTCTCTCTCTCTCTCTCTCTCATGTAGGAGCGCACGTCAACGTGCGCTCCTACATCTCACCCTCTGCCACCTCTGCTGCAAATGGCACTTGCTGCCGCCCACACATGACAACGTCGCTGCTGCTGCCAGAGAAAGCTATGGACACACGCAATGAGAAACCCCATAAGACGGTGCAACGAGAAATCGACTGCCCACGGCGCAGCTAGTGTGTGTCCACAACACAAGCATTAAAACGGGTGGCCATCGCCCACATCAGGGCTGCGTACGCTTTCTCCGATTGGGACTGCTTGCTACTTCCATTGGCTCTCTCTCTCTCTCTCTCTCTCTCTCTCTCTCTCTCTCTCTCTCTCTCTCTCTCTCTCTCTCTCTCTCTCTCTCTCTCTCTCTCTCTCGCTCGTTGTGTCGTGTAGGAGTGCACGTCAATGTGCACTCCTACATGACACACACAGTCTCTATGTGTGTGTGTGTGTGTGTGTGTGTGTGTGTGTGTGTGTGTGTGTGTGTGTGTGTGTGTGTAGTTGACGTGCGCTCCTACATGACAGAGAGAGAGAGAGAGAGAGACTATTTAAAGCCGGTTTCTCGCTTGGCCTCTACATACTTCGAGGACGGTGATGGTCATCAAAATGATTATACATACAGTTTAATTTATGTGGCTGTCTCTGTCGGTTTCCTGGGTAGCAGCCTCGACATTAACGTAGCCTCCCAGACCTATATAGCTTCCTCTCAAACAAGGAGACGGAATTGCTATATCATGGTCAATTATACTGATAACGGCTTTGCAACTAGTCCTATCTTGGTTGCCAATTCTCACATCCCTTTTTGAAGTTTAAACTCGAGCATGTCTCTCTCCTTGTAGCCTTTGGAGCTCAGCTCAGGCGCTCTGACACGAAAACTGTGGAG
This sequence comes from Adiantum capillus-veneris, assembly GCF_014529385.1. Taxonomy (NCBI): domain Eukaryota; kingdom Viridiplantae; phylum Streptophyta; class Polypodiopsida; order Polypodiales; family Pteridaceae; genus Adiantum; species Adiantum capillus-veneris. The sequence goes on from NC_140940.1 coordinate 37,241,806, forward strand.
TTGCAACTCAAAAGCGGTGGAGTGATCAGGAATGCTCGCATGATGGAGACGTTGGATATTAGCATTCTTGTTATTTACGACTCTCCAAACAGGTCCAACATGGTGTGGCAAAGTTCTACAGATATGCTCTTGGAGGGCCAGCGTTTGCCGCGGCAGGTTCGTCACCGGCCAACTCAACTGGCCGCAAGCAGTAGCTCCCTCTATAGTACAGCCTCAATGGAGAAGGAGTCTTACCGTAACCCGAGCAAGATTTCTCGAGCAATGAGAAACCCGAGTGAGTAGCAAAGTTATTATACAAGTATGAAAACCATGTCATGATCCACAACAACAATCAAAACTACAATTTTAATGCAAGATTTGTCGAGCAATGAGAAACCTAATCGAGTAGCAAAGTTATTTTACAAGTATGCAAACCATGTCATGATCCACAACAACAATCAACACTATATTTAAAATTCAAATTCTAATAATAAATCTTATGCAATTCAACAATGCTCATACATCTACAAAGTTTCTAAACTATATCAATAAACAATTTTCATTCCCTATATCCAAAAAAGAGAGATTTTTAAAAGAATTGTAAGATAAAAAGTGGGATATTGATGCAAAATAGAGAGTAGCATGTTGTGCCTTTTCAACAACAACATTAAAAAATGTTTTAGTTTTCTCCAGTGTCCGAGGCAGTGCTAGAGACAATGTTTTAGTTTTCTCCAGAGTCGAAACATTGTCTCTAGCGCTGGAAATGTTTTAGTTTTCCATTGCAATGTTGTTGCATCTCCTTGGAGCTACGTCACATTAACCAACTCTTGCGGACACCGTATTCTGTGTTGAATCGGTCATGAAAGATGTTTCTGTTTATCTGCAGATTGTTCCGAAATGCTTGCCTATTCAAATTTTCAAACAGGTTATCAACAGAGCTAGACGAGGAGTGTGTCTGAAGCCAAAGGCTCATCAAACCATGACTTGCACTAGTGGCAATATTTCCCAATGCCTTTCCCTCGACATTGAGCTGTCTACTTGGAGGGATGACTTTATCACATTGAACAATCTAGCTTGCAGGCAGCCCTTGGGTAAACATAATTGGGTGCAACCTCAACTTGCAAGATGTAGATGTTAGCACAATTCCCCAGTATATATAATAGAGTGTAGTGTAGAATATTATTGTGCTCCCAATCCAAAATGAAGTAGCTACCCTATTGATTTGGGCAACCAAATATTGAAGCTAGAATTGCTCGCCATTGAAGGTTTGGCTGAAGTGCCATCCGTGGGCGCCACGTCGTAGGAGGTGAGGGTGCAACCGTCGCTGGTGGTGACCTGAAAGGAGAGGCTCTGGCCATCTAGCCGCACATTGCTCTGCCAGTTCTGGCCCCAATTTCCGGTCATGGCTTCCGTGCGCGAGCCCTTCACGGAGACGGAGTGCACATCACCGACTCCTCCCACATTTGTATTGAGCACCAGATTGAAGTAGGCGTGACCATTCATGGTAAAGTCGATGCTACCCTTCTTGGCTGGCGGTACTCCACAGGCACAATCCTGTACACTCCAATCTTCTCAAACACTGGCTACGCCATGTCAAAGTGCTCGAGAGGTGGGTTGCACCAGCCGCCCGCATTGTTGGGCAGGGCATTGTTGGGAGCACACAGATTGGTGGTTGTGACTGTCACCGATTCTTCAGCAATGCACCACTGCAGGTCGGACGATGCATCGCACCGGATCTCGAAGCAAGCATCACAGTTGCACCATCATAAGCTATTTTACCCTCATGTCCACTTTGACATTTATTTATTTGCCCTTTGCCGTCTGCATCGCCAAAATAGCCTGCTGCCTGATAGCATCATGGCGGTTTTCTCAGTACCACTTGGCAACCTCTCTCTCTCTCTCTCTCTCTCTCTCTCTCTTCTCTCTCTCTCTCTCTCTCTCTCTCTCTCTCTCTCTCTCTCTCTCTCTCTCTCTCTCTCTCTCTCTCTCTCTCTCTCTCTCTCTCTCCCGACTCCTGAGTCTCTGTCTTAGTCAAAAACAGGGCTAGAAAAATGCATTTTTCCTAACCAAAGAAAATAAGGACAAACTTGAAATTCTCCCTGTTTTTAGGTCAAAATTTGAAGCTTTTGCAGGTAATTACACTAAAACTTGAAATTCCAAGTTTTCTTCAAGGCAAACTCAAAATCTCAGCCGGTTAAAATACACTGGACCTTCATTTTTTTCTAGCACTGGTCAAAAAGAAACTCTCTGAAAGAGTGCGCTCTTTCAGAGAGTTTCTTTTTGAAGAGAGAGAGAGAGGGAGGAGACACAGGGCCGCTTGTGGACAGGGGATGCTTCCAACGCTGCATCAGATGCTCTCTGCATTATCCTGTTATGCTTTTGCCAGAGAAGCAAGAAGACCGGTGGAGGCCGTTCTCCCTCATGGCTGTCGCTTCCTTCTCATGGAGGCAACTCACACTCTATTGTAAGCAATCTTTCGACAACTTCTCGAAAGAGTGTCATGGGCAGCTATGTCTCATCTATGCCATCCAACAACTGCAGATACTTCAATCTTTGAAATCTTGGAGATGACGAGCAATTTTGATGAAGGGTGTGTGGTCGGAGTAAGAGGTTTTGGGAAGGTTTACAAGGGGGTATTGGAGGATGGGACCAGTGTTGCAGTGAAGAGAGGGAATCCTACCTCAGAGCAAGGTGTAACTGAGTTTCAAAGAGAGATCGAGCTTTTGTCGAAGCTTCGACATAGACGTTTGGTCTCTCTCATTGGGTTTTGTGAGGATCATTCATAGATGATCTTGGTTTCGTGAGAGTGGGCATTGATCAAGGAGCGTGATGAGATGAGTCATGACCTAGTTGCTGTCGACCTGGCTGAGCAGTTACATCGGTAGTACAGCCCACAATGTTTTTAGAGAAAGGGAGCTGGCTAAGGACTTAGGCAAAACTACAGGCTTGATGACCCTGACAAAACCAAATTTGTCAATGATTAGGGACCCTGAGATTTACCTTTCCTAGCCAACACAGTTGTCTCAATGTGGCACAATGTTGTTTGTTGTAGCACAACAAACCTCCTAGCTACCCTTATGGGGTGCTAAGGACTGATGCTTGGGCCCTTCGATAGAAGACTACCTATGATGGTGTGATAAAAAATTTAATATATACCATGATGTGGATTTTCTCAAAAGAATAGCCTCATTGCAATAATAGAATTCTTTTCAAGTTTCCACCGTTTTCTCTAGAGTAACTTAAAATGCATAGTATGTTATCGTGCATCAACCCACAATAACTTGAGGTAGAGCAAGAGAGAGGAGAAGAAGAAGAAGGAAAAGTGAAGAGAAGCTCAAGCTCCCAGACTCTCCTTATTCATGAGATTTGTTCGAGTGGCAACAACCTTACTCTTTTAGTGTAAGTCTCGTGGTCCCACATGTAGGGAGGTAGGAATAGGAGAGTTATATCCACAAGAGGAATATCAACATGCCATTGTATGGGTTCCAATTGTTCTAGCCCATCAAAGAAAACATTCTACCAAACCCTTGTTTAAGGGGCCTTTTTTGTCAAAAATTTGTGATCGTTTTACCATTAAAATTAGGTGTAATCTTGTTTTTTTTTCTTTTTGGTGCTTGAAGTCACCTAAAAAATCTTATTTGGTTTTTGTTTTGTATAGTGAGGCTTGGCCACTCTTGCTCGTTTTAGGGATTGCTCGGAAAATCTTGCTCGAGATTTGAGATTCCTCATGGAGAAGGGGGGTCTGGTACTCTATGTTAGTGTAACCGATCCGCAGCGGTTGTCACTACTGCCGTACTGGTCCCTCCCACCGGCGAGAGATAAAGTTAGCGAGCGCTCTCCTAATTACTACACCATGGCTCAGTTGATGTATTCGATGCTAGCTGGTGCCTATATCCATATCCTAATTACTACATCATCAACTCTAGGAAGTTGGATGGTGATGATACTGGTGCCTATATCTAGGATCATGTAGTAGAGAACTAGGCATTAATGCATTCGTGGAGCGATCAGGTGTCTGGCAGTACATAAGGCTTGAGAATGATGACAGGCTTTACACCTATTTAGTGTAGGAAAATGTGTTATCTACTATTATGTCGTCCATACTTGGATTTACAAGATTTGGTACACTATGGCATAGTAGCCTCCATCTGCTGAGACGTCGAAGCTTGTCATGGCCCTCGCCATTGATTTTGCCAATGGGACGCTGTTGCTGGTTGTTCTAGCGATGTTCATAACGCAGATCCCTAACTGGCCAATGCCCCCGGCATGGCCACCTTCCAAAACTAGGCCATGCATCCGTGATGATTCAGTTGCCCAACGCTCACCTCATCGTGGCGGCCGCTGGGTAGAATATTGTGAATGTGGGCGTTGCTCAAGAATTGGGCGAGGTGGTCACATTTGTCAATGACATCATCGACCGGGTGTTCGGCACCTTCACTATCATCCTAGGCACCGTCTACGTCATCCAAAATGCCGTCGATAGCGTTCTCAACTTGTTTGTTGTGTATTCCACCAGCCTCGTTGGCAATGTTTTTCCAATCATGGATATAAAACATAACACTTACTAAACCCCACTATGTTTATCCTCTCTGATCTTTCTCTCTCTCTCTCTCTCTCTCTCTCTCTCTCTCTCTCTCTCTCTCTCTCTCTCTCTCTCTCTCTCTCTCTCTCTCTCACACACACACACACACACACACACACACATCATGCAAGCTCAGGCTCTGCTGCTCGACATCATTTCTAAGAACTCTTTTTGAGTAATTATTTTTTTATAGAGAGAGAGAGAGAGAACACTGAGAAGATGAAGAAGAAGAGAGATATAATTATCGTAGGAACAATCCCAAGAGACCTCAAAGATCTATTCAAGAGTTAAACTCAAGACCTCACACACACACACACACACACACACACACACACACAGAGCACATACAAGAAGAATAAGAAGAGAGATTTTAATGTGATAGGAACAATCCCAAGAGACCTCAAAGATCTATCCATCGACGAGAGTTGAACTCAAGGCTTGATACTCTAGAGGGAATTGGGATAACCAATCTATCACACTTGGGTAAAAGAAAGGTCTCTCTCTCTCTCTCTCTCTCTCTCTCTCTCTCTCTCTCTCTCTCTCTCTCTCTCTCTCTCTCTCTCTCTCTCTCTAGCATGACTGGGCTTTTTTAGTTCTACCTCTTTACAAAGATCTACTTCTGGTATGATCTCCACTTGAGGTTTAAGAGCCTCATCATGTCGAGACCTTGCAACAGCTACAATGCAAGCAAGGAAAACACTCGAAGCATGCATTTAATAGGGTCCTTCTCTTTAGAATGTTCTATCGGCAATATATGCTGAGTGTACTCACTCAACACCGAAAAAAAATTAAAATAAAGTTTCACAAGTTGTTATCACCCGTCAACGTGCAAGCATGACTGTTTGCTCAGCTAAAGCATTGCAAATATTGGCTAATTTTAGAATTCTTGCAAGGGCTAGAGCGCATGCTGCAATAACTTGAAGCACCATAAATGCTCACTTATTTTGTGTGTGACGTAAGTATCTCATGGACCCTTGATAGCCTCTACATTGACTTTGTATCTCTACTAATTTTGCATTGCACAGTCGTCTTCAGACAACCAAAAAAAAGAACGTAGGTGTATACTCTAGGCATACTTAGGCACATGCATATCTCTCTTTCAAACCAAAATTGGTTTTGAGGGGGACATTGTAAGTCAATACTAATTGCCTAAGTGTTCGCTGCTCAAAATGGGCATGTGCAAATAGTTATAATGTACTCAAACACACAAATAAAATTAGCACTTGTGTCTCTACATACGTGTGTCTTTGTGTATGAGCAACCAAGCTTTTTGTGAGGGATGCGATGAAGCATGTTTAATTGATTTTCTACAACCCTCAGTGCTTTGCAATTTCTAATGTATTTTTCTCCTTGTTTTGCTCGGTTTAGGGATTGCTCAGAAAAACTTGCTTGAGGTTTGGGATTCCTCCAACGTCTTTGGGAAGCGTGGTTTACTCTCTTCAGATGTGACATACCTAACATCCCCATATAGAGATCTTATATCTCCCGGGAAAAATTTGTGATCCATGTTTATCTCAGGAATAGGTGCTGACTGTAAGGTAGCACTACCATCTTTTTGGTTTTTGATTGATTCCCACAAGGATTGTGGCCACGGTTCTTCTACCTCTGGAATAGGCATCACTGCTTGTGAGCCCACCCCATCTGTGGTATTGGCTACTTCCCTTGTATCTAAAGGTGCCTCAACTCTCGACCCTCCTTGGTCTCTGTTTACAATACCCTAGCTCTCCAATTCTTGGACTTTATCGATTAGCACCTCCATTTTTGGAGCATTTGGAACATGTGGTTCCATAAGATATTGGGCCTTTTGGAGAAGCTCCTTGCACATTTGCAACCTCTCTTTTTCATACCCTGGATGAGGATACGTTATCCATCTATCCTCTTGGGTTTTGTTGGTTTTTAGCCTAGCTTCATAGGCCTTCAAAATTGCATCTAAAGGTTCACAGACTTTTTCCACTAAGACTCAACCTCCCGAGTTAGTATTTGACTCTTTAGGTCCCTTTGTGTTTTTGTTCCTTTCTTGCTCTTGTCTAAGCTGCTCTCTTGTTTGATTCAGTTCAGTTTCCAAAGCTGCTTTCTCCTTCAACCTCTTCAATTTCATTTTGTCATGTCTGCCTTTACATGATCTTCTCCCGAAGTTTCTCACCGATTTGTTCTCAAACTATGTTTGAACAGGCAATGTGGCTTTTTCAGCTGGTTTGTTTTTGGCAGCTTCTCAGAGCTTGAGCTAGAGTCATCACGTTTAAAGGAATGGCAGGTTCTACCTCAGATCCGCTTGAAGAAGGTATCACGCCTACAACGTTCATTGTTGCTTTCCCCTTGCAATATGGATTTTTAGCACAATGTTGGCATAGATGGTCTATCCCACAACGTTCGCAGAACACAAATAATTCTATTTGTGGACCCTTGCTTGGACAACTTTGTGCCCAATGATCACCTCCATACTCATAGCATGGACCTTCTTGTTTTACAACTGGTGATACAACCAATGGTTGTTCTTGCCTGGTAAGGATGTTTCTTGAATCATACTCATGATTGGCTATGAACATGAGCGTATTTGCATCCATGGAGTACTATTTTCTCATGGGTTGTGGCACATGTGTAGGCTGAGTGTAGTTGACTACTACTCTCCCATCAATCAAAAGATGCGGGTTTTGCCCTACCACACATTGTGGCTTTGGCTGAGTGCTACACCATGGAGTGGGATGATCCCATCCAAAAGTATTACATATCCTCAATTGAGGCTGTCGTACATCTACGTTTTGTTGGTAGCCTTGGTTTATTCTTCTAATCACCCCCTCGACCACTTGGTCAATGATTGGTTCCCAAGGAGTTTGAACATCTATCTTTGTTGTTGATTTGCTCTTTGGAGATGAGGTACTACTAGTCGCGTTGTCTGTATCTTCACTCACCTCTCCATAGGCCTTGCAATTGTCAACTAGATATAGAGCTTCTCTAGTGACTTGCTCAAACGTTGTGCATCCTTTTAGATGTAGTTCCTTTTTTAGAGTTTCATCTTTTAAGCCCTCAATGAAGAGAACTGATAATCTCTCATCTTATGGTAGCTCTCGTGTAGGACATCTATCAATGTATTGTTTGAAGCGAAGCAAAGCTTCCTTCACTCTTTCGTTCTCTTTTTGTTTGAAAGCATAGATTTGGGACACGGTGTTATGTTTGATTCCCCTTTTTGAGAATTACTCTACAAACTCTTGTAAGAGTTGTGCTATGTTTGGAAAATCATATCTATTTAGTGGTTGGAACCAACTTAAAGTTGTTCCTTCCAATGTGAACCCAAAACCTTCATACTGAGTATTGAAATCCGTAATTTGTTCATATCTCAAAACTTGTTTGAAGAGTGAGACATCAGCATATGGGTCCTTCGACCCATCGTATTTTGTCTTGACACATTGAGCCACTTGGTATGGTCGTAATCATTGTGGTTCAGTCACTAATCTAACCAATTCGTGGTCTCTTGGAAAGATTTCTCTCGTTTGCTCCTCTCGTCTTGGAGAAAATCCTAGAGGAATCCTCTCTGATGTGTACTCTAGTATCGTTTTTGGCTGAAAGTAGGTAGAGATCGGAGTACCCTTGTGCGTATATCTCTCGAGGTCAATTGGGTCAACAATTTTGTACTCTCTTCCATACTTATCTACCATCAAAACTTGCACTCCGTTGGCATCTGTGTACGTGAATGCATAGAGATTCTTATGGGTGGTCAAGTCTCTAGCATTAGGCTATACACACCTGTAGAAGATGTATGGATACCCGTTTGTGAATCTATACAAGCCCTCATGAGTGTAATATGTAAGCACTCTCATGGATTCATTGGCTTTGATGAATCTCACGTTCAGTTTGTTGATCAGAGGATGCCTCTCCTCTATGTATTCTCCCAATCCCCCTGTTGTTGGCATTGTTGCGTTTTTCCATGTCTCTGAGTGGAGTAGAGAACCCTGGTGGTGGATGATTTGTCATGGTTAAGGCTCACTCCAAAGTCTCAAGATAGTCCTTGATAATCCCACTTTGGCTTAGTGCAACCTATCCCCTTTTGCCCTTGGTAAGGTCTCTCAAAAGTCAGGAATTTGTGACTTTTTTGGTTTCTGGAAACTGGTCTTGGGTACCCTAAAAGCTTGGATTTAGGAAACCTAGTAAAATTCATCTCTAAAACCAAAAGGAAAATTCATGAAACCTAGTAAAATTCAGCTCTAAAATTCAGTTTGGATTTAGGAAACCTAGTAAAATTCAGGACTTGGTGTGTGCTATTGCCCGCAAGCTTTCTTCCTAGCTATACGTGACTCGATTTGGAGTTGTCTAGCAAAAGTTAGAGCACTTTTGGTGAACTGCACTTGAAACAGTACTCAAAACAGTCTTAGGACCAGAAAACAGAAACTTTGGCTTGTTTCTTGGTCTCTAGAAGGTATTTTTAGCTCAAACTTGAGATTTGGGATGTACTCAAGTATGTCTATAAGATCACCAAGTCAGATACCCCCACTATGCTGAGAGGTACATAGATCGCGATCCATCTTTCCTGTCAATTTTTTTTCTCCAAATTTTTATGTGTGTGTGTAGAAAAGGTCATGTGCGGGCTCTATACCAATTTTCAGCAAATTTTGAGGTTGAGGTACATGGATTGCGATCCATGTTCAACCACATTTGGACTTGATCTCTTGGCAGCTTATTGCACTCTATGTCCACAAGCTAAATCTCCAATATTTTTGGATTTGGACTTGTTTTGACAGGCCAAATGGTCAATGCAAGGTCTGCATTGCGGTTTTCAGTCTGTCACCTGTTTTGTTCCCTTTTGACCCAAATTTGCTCATTTTTTTCCAAAATTGGACTTGGGGATATGTTTTCTTGTGTAATCACTAATGATCTGAAAGTTTCAGGTCACAATGTCACTATGGGTACATGGATCGCGATCCATGTTTGGAGCCCAAATTGACTTTTTTTGGTACCATCAGATTTAGTATGATTAGGAGGTCCTATGGTATCAATTCTTTTCAAAATGGACCTTTGGATTGAAAGTTATGTCAGTTCTGGAACTTGCACAGAGTACTTTGCAGTTCTGGGCTTTTGGATAGGTTTTTGATATCCAAATTTACTTTTGAAAAGACCACTAGACTCTTGGTGATGTCCTCTAGCTATGGTGCAAGTTTGGTATCAAACTATGACAAAGGAACATGGATCGCGATCCATGTACTTTTGTGTCAAATAGTAATGAGACTAGGCACACAACTTGTCCTTTGTCTCCTGATCCTTGATATATGGTTTTTGTATGATTTGGACCACTTGTGGTCAAGCAAAAGTCAATCCCTAGGTCTGTTTTAAGGTTTTCCTCTTTGAACAGTTTTTGACTTTTTTGATGACTTTTTTGGACTTTTTTGACAAAAATTCTTCGGGGACCTTTGTTCACAATGGTCTCTGCTACATGCTTGAAAAGTTTCTATCCAAAAAATTCTCAGGGGTACATGGATCGCGGTCCATGTTCCACCACTTTTGGATCTGAATTTTTGGTGTGCTGATAGCTTATGATGTTTGTAGCTTACTCCAAAAATCTTTTTGAATTTGGATCAATTTTGTCCAACCAAAACTAACTTCTATAGTCTGATGTGGCAGTTTTGAGAATGTTTTGTTTTTGGCTCTTTTGACCACTTTTTACTACTTTTTTGCATTTAGTTCTTTTAGGAAAAGTGTTTGTCTATGTCTTAGCTACCTACTGCTCCAATCTCAGCCAAAAAAAATTCCAAAAATTTTCATGAGGTACATGGATCACGATCCATGTTTGACCACAGTTTGACATGAAACTTGGTCAGCTTGAAGTTCATGTTATGGTGATACTCTTCCCGAAATCTTTTTGAATTTGGATAATTTTTTCCTAGTCAAAAGTGAGTTTTTCTCTCTGCCCTGCGGTTTTTGACTAGTTTCTGTATTTGGCTATTTTGACCAACTTTCTTAAATTTTTTGACATGGTCCCTTTTGACAAAGTTGTTCCAAATGATACGAGGAATGTACTTGTCAAATATCAGCCCCAAATGTAAAAAAGGTACATGGATCGCGATCCATGTTTGACAACATTTTTTCATGAATTTTGTTATGTTGGTTCTCTATGCCCTATACAAATCTCACCCCGTTTTTGAATTTGGATCCCAAAATCTCAAGATTTGCCCAATTTTGTGTCTGAATCCCTTTTTTTGCCCTAACAGACAATTCTTATGTGATGTTTGAGTTTTTCTTTCAAGCAAACTTTATCAGAGCAGTTTCCCACTGATGCTCACTGTCTGGTCACTTTTCCCCAAAAATGGTTTTTGGGGTACATGGATTGTGATCCATGTTTCTCCACAGATTCTTGCCAAACTTTCCAAATTGATTCTAGATACTATGTTGATGCCCTTGATCCACAAATTTTTGCATTTGGATCACTTTTGAGCTCTCTACCATCAAATTTTCAAGATTTTAGAGTTATGGTCGTTTTTGCCAAAATATGGTTTTCACCCTTTTTTTTCTCAATCTTTTAGCCCAAATTTGATGGTGGTAGTTTCTACTTGCCCTACCCCTAAGTAACATGCAACACAAACAAACAAAATGGTACAAAATAAAGTCGAAACGGAAAACGGTACAGCACTCTGAAAGCATAGAGAAAATCGGAGAATGAAATGCTTTTGGCTATCTCACTCACAATCCTCTTTACTTCTCAAGAATAGATCTAGCAAGTCCTCGACTTCTAGACTCTATCAACACTAAACCCCGTGTCTAGCTGCTTCACTGCTAAAGTGTAAATGGAATGGAAGGACAAATCTTAGAAAAAGAACGTTCTAAAAATGCACTAGGTCACTCACCATCTAAGGATCATATCCCCCACAATGGCGCCAATGTTAGCGGGTCGCCGCGACGGACATCTGCAGCATAGATTTCTGGCACTAACATAATGTCAATACTCAAGGAAAGTGACTCGGAGACTCTATGAGATCGTCAATCTCACGAAGTGAACCTTAACAAGAAAACACAACAACTCTACAAGCAAACCAACACTCAATGATCAGGGAAATCTCCCTATGTCCTTTCTCGCAGCTCTAGGTCATCACGCCATTTCGGCACTCAACGAACTCGAAATGCAATGAAACTTTAGGAGGAGGTCTAGGACACCTAGGGGCACTATCCTACCAAGTCTGGTCGCAATCCGACAAGGTACCAAAATCACGTTCCGTCATGAAAAAGGTCCTAAAAACTGCAACATAGCTGTCATCCTATGGTCTAAGAACACTCTCCTATGGTCAAAACGACTAAAAACAGTGATTTAAGCACTCAAATCTGCAATTATAGCTCACAGACGCGTAGTCGTGAACCACAACAAAACTGACAATGCTTACACAAAATTTAATGAGCAAAGAAAGAGGAACACAATGCAAGTTTTGAAAACGAAAACGGATTACCCATTCATTAACTGCGATGATTACAAGGTGGAGCAGCTAGTAGCTTGAGCGTACGTTTTTTGACCTCCCTTCTTCTTCTAAAGATAAGCCTCCTTTCACATTACAATTATTGACCTTTATACCTAGGGCTTTCTAAATGGCAAGTGGCGGGTTCACATGTACCTTTACAATTGTCATTGACAGAATTACAACTCAGGAAATTGACTACTACTGTGGAATCAAGATTTACATAGAGTATTACTACACTAGCTCGGCAAAATAATAAACTATTAATGTGGTTTCAGGCTACGTGTCCGGCCAGGTGGATGCCCGTTTGATCTTTCCTCAAACACTTACCTAACATTATGGGGAATCTTCACAAGATTCTCAAAATCTCCATCCACTCTCCATTTCAAAGGCCACAACAAAACCATTTTTTATATCATTTTCGATTACTCACATTTGAATCCATCACGTTCATATTCAAGGGTTAAGCTAAACCACTATGTTACAATCCTATGATGGTGTGTAGGGTGGCCATATTTATCAAAAACAAAAAAATGATCCCCACTTTTCCCCTTTTTCACTTATCATGCCAACCTTTATGGTCCACTTTTATTTGATTAGATGGAATCTCATCAGATTTGCCCTCCCGGGGAGGTCACCTAATAAAAATGTAACCTATCACGTGAGTTCAATAGAAGGGTATTTAAAGTTCTTGAAACTTACAGCTATATATATATATATAGTTGTAAGTTTCAAGATATATATATAGCTGTAAGTTTCAAGAACTTTAAATACCCTTCTATTGAACTCACGTGATAGGTTACATTTTTATTAGGTTATATATATATATATATATATATTATATATATATATATATATATATATATATATATATATACAAAAAGCGCATTATTTTTCCAAATTTGAAAAAAACTTGTAGATTTTAAAAGAAAAGCGTACATTATATTCTTAACAAAATTCACAGATAAGGGGTTTTACAAACATGCCGTGAACGCACATGATATGGTAGTTTTACACATAGTGAACCCCCTAAGCCTGTCTGCCCTCTCCTCTCATTAGCCAAGGATGCAAAGCAGAAGTTTACAAATCTTGAGCTCACAACCTTGCAAACCCAAACCAACCATCATAGCTAACCAGCATGCCATGACAGCGCGATTGTCTTTCAAGTGATGCATTAAAAAAAAAACACAATTCCCCTCCCCCCCCCCCCCCCCCCCCCCCCCCCCCCCCCCCCCGCCCCCCAACCCCCACTACCACCCAAAAAAGAAAACATATTTCCATTTCATTAATAGGAATCTATTCATATTCCCTCCTCCTGTCTTTCTGAAGTCCTAGCGTGCTCACTTGGATAGTGTTCATGCCTCTCAATGCATCCTGAGCTTGCACTCGTCTTAACAGTGCTCCCATCCCCCTTGTCATGCTCAAAGAGAGAAGAGAACGAGCTCAAGATTATGTCCTCCCTATTTTTATCACCTATCCTCCCTACAATGCCCAATTTCCTTCTTAGACAGAGACATGTCCTCCCGCCCTTTGCCTATGTGGTCTCTGCTGCGAGATTGCATGTCTTGCCTTCTCGCCCTACCCCCACAACTCAACCATTGCACAATGCGCCTCCCACCACTACCGTGGCTTCTACGCGCCGATAGAGAGAGAGAGAGAGAGAGAGAGAGAGAGAGAGAGAGAGAGAGAGAGAGAGAGAGAGAGAGGGAAATCCATAGGGATCTCTAAAGGGAAAAGGGATGTTGCGTTTTTCTTTGATGTGCATTTAAAGAGAAAAGAAAAGCAAGTTTGGGTTAAAGAGAAAAAATAAAGGAAAAAGAAAAGCAATGTCTTGCTCGGCGCGTAGAGGCTCTCTCTCTCTCTCTCTCTCTCTCTCTCTCTCTCTCTCTCCCCTCCACCTTGGTTCTGCATCGACTATCCCAGACTGATAAACTTATCCTTTGATCCTCCCAATGCCGACATCATTGCCATCTAGCATCCACATGTTGTTCTTCATCTATGTGTCGTGTTCATCATCCCTATGCCGACAATTGGCCATGAGATAGAGCATCTCTCTCTCTCTCTCTCTCTCTCTCTCTCTCTCTCTCTCTCTCTCTCTCTCTCTCTCTCTCTCTCTCTCTCTCTCTATACATATATATATATATATACATATATGTATATATATATTTATATATATATATACGTATATGTGTATGTGTATATATATATATATATATATATATATATATATATATATATATATATATATATATATATATATATATATATATATATATGTATATGTATATATATGACTTCACCCAAACCTGTTGTCTTTTGCTCCTCCACGCGACACCTCTCCCTCTTTTCTCTTCTGTGCGCGTATGTCGCACGTGTCAATGCAAGGAACTTGCCGATACACCGTGTGCGAGCCACAAATGGCTCCAAGCACACAACAAGCCTAAACTAGTAAGCTCAAAGAAGGCGATGGTGTGTCACTCACCGCTCTACGCTTGCTTCGTGGAGGATTCCTCGCCACGAAGAAGAAGGAGCCGCCGCTTCGCCGCACTCAACCGCTTCGCCGCCGCCATGCCTTCGTAATGCTCGATCGCCCTCTCTCTCTCTCTCTCTCTCTCTCTCTCTCACACACACACACACACACACACAAGGAGGTGAAGAAGAAGAAGATGGAGATGGAGATGGAGCAAGAGCACTCTTCTATTGCACAAATGAGAGAATGAGTGAATTTTAGGTTTAGTTGACTTTTATATGAGCTCGCCCCATTCACACTTGGGCGCCCATGCTTGGCCAACTAATCCCTTGAATGTTCCAGTTAGAGTGCGCCTCTCATTGGCGATCACTCTTACCCTTTTCCTATTGGACCGACAAGCCCAGTACCTGACTCTACCAAATAAATAATACAATGTCCGCCGTAGGTTACAACGTCCGTCGTAGGTAATAGGGTGTCCATGAGCCGTGAGGGTTAACATGCCCCCCTTCCTGATGTAGATTCCCTCCTCGGAAGCTATTGAGTTGAAGCTCGTTCGTTGTGGTGGAAGAGCATTTAAGATGAATGTCCTTAGCCTTCTTCAGTCACTGCAAAATCAAACAACATTGGCACACTAATTGCATTCTCATAAGCGATTAAAAAGCATATGCAGTTTTAGACAGACAAATTGATCGGTAACAGAATTTTAAACAATTTTTCAGCAACAATAAACATTAAATTGCAATATAATCAAATGCATAAACAGATGTAAAGGTAAAAAATAAACAAGTCTGGGGTCGCTAATTTAACGGTCGAAAGGCACTAGAGATCGACTATTAATACCATGGGTAAGCTTCTTAATTTTATTTGGTCAATTAAGTTGTTTAATCGCGAGAGCCAAGTATTTCATGTTCGAGGGCTGACTAGAGCCTCTATACCTAGAAGGCCTTGTAGTTAAGCTACGATAAAAGGAATTTCTCATGAAATCATCGCCTGACTGATTACCTTTTCTTTGACCCCCCAAAGTCTTTTCACAGTGATTCAATTTTGATGTGTGTGATTATTTTGTATGCCTTGGGTTTTGTGCTTTTCAAGGAAAAGCGCCCACACTGGGAACCTCTAGGGCTCTAGTACCATAGGCAATACATGTGAGTGAAGTACCAAATCAAGCTAAGATTTCTCTTCCAGCTTAAGATTTTACATCGTGGCACTTTGATTTTTTGTTTGTTCATTTTCATCATTTTAATTTTGTAACTTTGGGGGGTCATATAACACTGATACACCTCCCCAGGCTCATTAGTAAACTCCCTTTATAATACTTAAGCTAAAGGTCAATAGGGTCAAGCCCACTAGAAAGCCCTAGTACATTTCACACAATGCTGCCTAAATCGGATTAAGAACCTAAGTAACCATTGATTATTAGGAAGGCATTCCCCATGGTATTAAGAGAAGATCTGTAACACCTAACTTGGTCAAACTAGCTTAGTCAGACTGCTTGATTTTTAAATCTAGACAAGTGATTATGACAAAAAATTACATTGAATTTAATGTTTGGTACTAAACAAAGTCACTAAATATTATGCTACCAATCACAATCAAAGCAGACAATCATAGATGCAAAAAAGATAAGGGGCAATGCTAATGGACAAGAAACACCTGTTTGTGTTGATGGTCACGCTTGATTTGAAGAGTGAGTCGAGATAAAGATTCCATGAAGGTCCAAATCCTAACAATAGCAACACGCTCTTGTACACACTAGGAAACACAAAGAATACCTCTAGGAGGCACATCATTGGGAAAAACGAACTTTGCTAATCACTCAACTCTAAAACAGAAACACTCCTATCGCTATAATCCTACCTACCCTCCATTACTCGAGTGATGAGGATCAAAGGTGTTTTATGACATAGGTTTCTGTTTCAATGTACTGGATGTGAATGTGTAGGTCTGAGTCAATGTTTTGACTTTTATTGTGCATACTTGTTTGCTAATTGCTCTTGCTCTTTATTATTTTTGTTTTTTGTGAGTAGAAGGATTTATATGTACATTCCCTAAGATTGGTGATTGAGAGGTCAGGGAGGAAGGTTGAGATGGAAGCAAGTGAATGATGACTGTCAGCAAACACTCCCCCTTCCTTGGGTAGATCATACCGTTTGAAATGTGCTCGTCACCCTTTGAAACCAATTGCTCCAGTCGGTAACAGGTGAGGATTTTTGCCAGTAGTTTTCTATTACCTTAGGTGCCTCATCGAGTTGAAAGGGTGGTAAGGTACTCTCCCAGGATCGAACTTGAAGTGGTTCCTCAGGTGATTCTTGAACACTAGGAGGTGTGGATTACTTTATAGCTTTATGGAGGTCCACTATTGTAGGTGGAGGCTGTGGAGAAGCTTTTACCTCTATGGATGTATTACATGAGGAGCTAGAAGATTCATGGGACTCCCCCCTTCCTGAGCTAGGTGGAAAAAATCGTTCTTTCTTCAGTACCCAAACTAGCTCTGGAGCGGGTGTGTAGCATTCTGTGATTTTTTTGCTTTCCGCAATTGTCAATTTGTTTTGGAGCTACAAGATTGGGCTCACATGGGTCAGGTGATAGGTAAGAAAACAATCTACGTTTTGGCACCCAGATTTGATCATTTCCTTCATAGTAGCCTTGGGCTTTCAATAGTTGTTTAGGAATCCAACGCCACGTTTTCTTACTTTTCTTGGAGCGAGTGGAACGTTTCTTACAAGGCTTCTGTTTTTTAGCACTAACTGTGGTCGCTAAAGAAGATTTAGGGACCCACTTGTATGTTTTCTTCGTTATATTAGGATGAGTCTTGTCAGAAGCTATATGCATTGCTTGTAGCATATTTAAGGGTACGGGCATTTCATCCCCCTCAGGTGTTACCCAGGTCGTCCCCCTATTCCCCTAAGTGTCTATGGTTTCTGCTAGGTGGACCCAATCCACATTGTCCGACTCAGTCATCCCATGTAGTACATCCATATAAGGAGAATCTTCCCCAACATCAGTGTCCGCTTTACATGTGTAACAATACTGCAATGGGGCCGAGTGAAATGTGGTGTCAGATCTATGATCAATTATAAACCTGTTTCCTAGAGGGTGTGCTTGACCTGTTACAAGAAACACTCAAATCACAGAATCTTGGAACTGCAGGTAGACATGGTTTCTAGACCAGTCATGCACCATTTTTGCTTCCCTCATGAAAGGACGTCCTAAGATCATCTCCGATGCCATAGTGTGTTTGCAAAAATCCATAACAATGAAGGTAACTCTTATTTTATGTCCAAAGACCTTGATCTTGAGATCTTCTAGCATCCCAATAGGTTTAACAATAGACCCATTGGCCATCTTCACTACTATGGCTGTGGTTGCAAGGTGAGGTCTTCCCATAGTTTCCCAACAATTTTTAGTCACAATGCTAACCCCAGCGCCACCATCAAGGATTCCCTTCACAGTTAATCCCTTAGTAGTGATTGGTATAGTCGCATTAGATTCATCACCCTCAAAGTATTGTCCCAACTTGTTAATAGGTATTTCTATAACAAGGTTCTCATCTAGGTTGGGTTGTGGATCTAAGTGTTCCTCCTCTATTGGCATCTCCTCAGCTCCATCCATCTGTGAAAATTGTGGTAGCCCAAACTTCAGTTCTCCATTGAGGAAGGATCGAAGAGCTGAGACTAGCTCGGGGTCTTTATATAGTTTGGACATGATGGTGGTTCTAACTTGTGAAGACATGAAATCCATCAATTTGGCAATGTTTAACGGCACCTTTTGGCCTTGAGTCCCTTGACGTGGGGAAGATGGGATCTCCATTTCTTCGATAGGATCAGGTAGTCCCTCTGTAAACATTCTTTCCATCAAGAAGTGAGTACGCCCAGTTTCCCATGACTTTAAGTCACTTTCTTCTTGGATGACACTAGGTATGTCCAAGGGTCTATGGACTTGGTGAGGTTGTTGTTGCGTAGGGAACACAATGTTTGTAATCTGGATTTTCCTAGGTGCTGGTTCTAGATCCCTTTGAGTATCTTCTACCAAAATCCTTAATTGCTTGACTCGCTCAATCTCCTCTGTAGGGTTCCTATCTTCTTTTTGGATCCTGGCCATTGTGGCTCATGAACATCTTCCTTGTTGGTTTCTATGTTAGTGGTCATTTTGGTCTCCATGGTTTCACCTGAATCATAATCTTCTTCAGCGTCGTTCATATATACGGGGTCATCACCAGTCCCTATGTTGGTCTTTGAATTGGGGTCTGACTTCGCTGCTTTTTGCGATCTCTTTCTTCGTGTTTTCTTGTTTTTCTGAGATTGGGCAATTGATGCCGTGTCTCTTTCCTCAAGAATATAATTTTGTTTTTGCAGCATCAATCGTGTGAGTACGTTTACTGGTACGACAGGTGCACTTGGTGATGGCTCCTCAGTAACATCAATCAAGTTTAATGGCGTGATCTTCGGTTCATTTGGATTATTTGGACATTCGGCAATCAAATGATCTATGCCACACCAATTACACATGAGTATCGGCATTGTAGACGTGCTCGCTTGATTGGTTTGCATTAGTGTGGCATTCTTTTGTAGCCTAATAGGACACTCGGCTACACGATGTGGACCTCCACACTCATAGAATTGAAGAGGTGGTCTCTTAGCAGTGTAATTGATATTTTGGCCTCTTGCCGCAAGAGAAGCTACTTGATATACAGGTTTGACTTGTCCCCAATAGTCCTCCATGTAGTATTGTGGACTTTCTTCAAGCACATCCATCCCATAGGCGATATTAGGATCTATATCTTCCTCAAAGCCTTCCAAACAAGAAATAGATGACTCACAACCCACTTGATTCACATAAGTGATTCTCGGATGTGGTGGTTGCGGTCCTAGCACTGGAGGTGGTAAGGGTGTTGTTTGAACAACATTTTGGGCCCTAGGGACCATGTGTTGTGCTGTTTGTTCAAGAGGTGGGGCCGGCATCAATGCAGGCACTCAAGGTGTGTTTGTCCATGCTAAGGTTTGTCTATTGGCCATTGCGCGCTTAAATACTATGCAATCCTTAGCTTGATGACCATACCTTCCACATGCATTGCAATTCCCATAGAATTTTAGTCTAAAAGTATAGTACTATGTGGTCCATAGCATACTGAGCACGATTGTTGCTCCCTTCTTGGATACATATGATTGTTTTGCGGAGCACGGTTGTCTCTAAGACTCTCTTGAATAGCCTTGGTGAGATCTGTTAAAGTCATCTCAGATATCTTTGGTTCCTTAGCAATAGGCTTTAGGGTCATTAGCTGATGCCCCGATGCTTGTGAGCTAATAGATTTAGGCTCATCAGACACTCTTTCTCCTTGAATCATTCAATTATCCTCCAATTGGATCGCATTGGTGGTGATTGCTTCCCAAGTGGTGATACCTCTTATGACTAGGCCATTGTAGATATCCTCATGTCGTAATCCCCCAACTTGAATCTATCAAGCAATTGGTTATTGTTGAAGCGCTCATTTGGATTACAACGAGAATTCAAATGCTTCCAGCGACTTATGAAGTCTCTCACCGACTCTCCTTCCTCTCGTTGGGCTTTCTGAAGCTGAGAGGATACACCCCAAAGCACTCCCTCTCGTATGTATTCTTTAAGAACAGTCTCCTAAGAGTAGGGTAAATCGTTTTTTCTTCCACCCTTAGGAATCTATACCAATCCCCAGCCTTCCCACTTAAGGTTAGTCTTAAAGAATTACTCTTATGTAGGTCATTGTGTTCTCCTAGAGAATCGCATATTTGTTCAAACACTTCGATATGCTTCCTCACACCCCCGTCTCCACTAAATTTTTGTGTGAGCTTGGCTATGTGTACTGCCTTACTTCTAGGCTCTCTATCAGGCGTGTTATGCATATTCTCAGTCATAGATCGACCAATAGCTTGAGCAAATGTTACCAAGTCACCTAAGTGAGCAGGTATCGTGGGTGAAGGTGCTCCAGAGACTACATGTGGAGTAGGTATTGGCATTGGGCTTGGCGCATAGGAAGCCCTTGGGTTCCACGTCGGGTACGATGTTGTGCCATGTGGTGGTCCATAGTTCATATGAGTGGCCCTAGGCATAGCAGACGTCGGATGTGACATGCTAATGCTAGCTAGTATAGTCCCATGGGAATAAGAACTTGTGTATTGTGGTTGTGGAGCATAAGTAGTTGAAACAATGGGAGGGGTAGGGACTACATGAGTGTGAGCCATAGGTGCATACGATTGGTACACACTTGTAGGTACTGTTGCAGGCATTAAGCTACCATGTAGTGGTGCTTTACTAACAAATGAGGTCCATGGCGTGTTTCTTGGAATGCCCATCATTGGGGTAGGCATGGTAACCGTGGTGTCATCAAAGGAAAGATGAGCTAGACTTGGAAAAGTAAATCTATCACTTGTGGGCTCAGATTGCATTGAGACCCCTGGAAAAGAAACATATGGGGGCTCGATGAGACTCACTGGGGGAGTCTCCATTTGTGATAGAGTGGGTTGTTTCCCTTTGCCCGTGTCTAAAAATCGCATAGGACCCGTCGAAGGTATGTTTATTCCTTGATTTTGCCTCTCGGACTGGATAATCCTATGGATGACATTGCAGATTATGTGTTGTTGTTCCTCTAGACTAGTGGCACTAGATGTGGATTGTACAACTTCTAACCAACCCACATGATATGTGTAGCCCATGTATAGGTCAGTCAATGTCTCCGTGTGTAGGTCATATTCCCAATTTTCATTGAGAAATACCCCGTCCAAACTTGGTGTACTATAGGGTTTCCATCGGTGGATGCACTGTTGTTTCCCGTGTTTTGACTTTTAGTCATCGCTACCTTAGAGGCGACTTTGGAAGGTGGTAGCTTGGTAGGGCCCTCATTAAATGAGGTAGGTAGAATGTCCACGTGGACACTCTGAGATAGTGTGGGGTCTATAGGAGATGTGAATGGTGATTCTACTTCCCCACCCCCTTCCTTTACTTCACTAGCCGTAGGTTCAGAGCGCGTAGCTCTACTAAAAGTTTCCATCAAACGGCTAAAAACACTAGTTACGAAAGCCTCATTTCACCAAATGAGTGTTAGCCTTCTCATATCAAGCACAAGGAGATTGCTTCAACCCATTCAAAGCTTTGTTACATTTGCACATCTTATCCTCTTGTCCTTTCTTGACAAAACCATGAGGCTACGTTACATAAGCTTTCTCAAATATGTCCCCATTCAAGAAAGTAGTAACAATGTCTGATTGATGTACATCCCAACCAAAATGAGCTGCCAATGCAAATAGAAAATTCATAGTAGTCATACGATAAGTGGGAGAAAAAGTCTCTTCATAATCTATGTCTTTTTGTTGTGCAGAACCCTTTGCAACAAGTCGAGCCTTATAGCAATCAATCTCACGATCCAACTTGCGTTTCAACTTGTAAACCCACTTTGTAGGTCCAATGGCCTTTTTGCCAAGAGGCAATTCACATAAATTCTATAAGTGCATCATATTTTGATTGCATGGCAGCCATCCAATTTTTTGAATTCTATGCTTCATCAAAAGACAGAGGTTCCTCAACATCATGTAAGCTAGACACATCCAAAGCATAAGAATCGGATGCATAAGATGCATGGAAAGAGCCTAAGCGAGTGCAACTAGACAAAGGTGCATCCAATTTACTGTCACGTAATGTATGCACCAGCCATTTTGGCATACCTCTAGCCTGCTCATTTTCAGCCCTTTCCTCATCAATTACATCATGTACATCTTATTGGTATACTTGCAATGCCCACCTCTCTCAGTTTTGCCACCACAATATATCTTGCACAGTTTGTGAGGCCCCCATATGAGGAGAAGCCAATGGTGCACATATATTTGGTGGATTCTAGCTTTACACACTAATGATATCTCTATTTGTGATTGTGGATGGTATGGAGAGAATTAAAGGCCAACTTTGGGGAACATTCCTTTTTGTCGAAATATCTTGGCTGGATGACGATCAAAACACAATAAAAAAATGGCCATCCGATGGCCGGTTTTCCGTGGTCTTTGGCTGGTGGTTGATGGCCGATGGTCTTTGGCCGGGCCGAGTTCTAGGAGGACTTGTCTACCCAAACACGACTACACATGAGCACATGGGAGAGTCCTACTTGGACTTGGCTATCTAAGGGCTGCTACATATGTGCGTGTAGAGGCTCCATTACATCTATATGAGGAGGGCTTCTCATGAGTAATTTGGTAGAATGGTGTGCACACTTGACGCACACAACACATCCTTGTTGAAGGATTGTTAGTCCCTTGTATTCCTACTTGCTCTAGTTGTGTAATTCGCCATCTAAGATCTACCTTGAGAGCGCATGGGTGGATGACACCATCACTTTGTAATAGTGTGCTAAACTAAAGTTTTTAATTTTCCACTAATCTACTCTGCATCGTATCTCTCTCTACTCTCCTTGCTACTAGATCCTTATTGTATTCTACATTTCTTACATGGTATCAGAGCATAGGTGCTCGTAACTAGGAAAGTACGAGAATTACTTGTATTACTTTGCAAAATCAATTATGTTGGCATCTTCAAGTGTTGTTTCCGGTGCTACTCCGCTTCAGCATTCATCCACCAGCATTCACCAAAGGAAAACTTGACGGCACCATCTACACATTATGGAAATTCAATTTTTTTGCAATTTTGGATTCATATGAATTGTTGGATACGTTGTTGGGGCCAAATGGTGTAGACCCAGAGCCCACTACAACAAATGATCCGGCATATCCAAGCATTGTAATTCCCTTGAATGCTACTCTTCTACGTTCCTGGAAAAGAAGGAATGCAGATGCATTATGCGCCATTGTCATGTGTGTAAGTGATTCTGTCCTCACTTTAGTTTAGCTAGAAAATCAGCTTGCCGCTAAGAAACTTGCTAACAGAGAGAAGGTGGAAGCCTTTATCAAGCGGATTAAGGATCTACAAGATCAATTAGCTACAGTTGGTGTGGCTATTTATTCTAGAAGATTTAGGTGAGACAGACCTTGAGCTATGGGCCATTATAGAAGAGGTATGCTCATCAGCACAAACTTTGCTTGTTGATGGTTCTTGGATTCTAGATAGTGGTACATCCCGACATATGACAAGTAAGAAAGATTGGTATAGTTCCTGGAAGCTAATTGAGGATGAAACTGTGGAGCTAGAGTATTGTCCTAGTGAAGATAATTGTGCAGATATCTTCACCAAATCTCTAGGGAAAGACCATCTACTTTGACATCTTCATAAACTTGGAGTTGGCACGCGACCAACATAGAGCATCTTCGGGTGTTCATTGAGGGGGGGTGTTGGTATAATTGCAAGCCCACCTCTCCCACTTTTTCCACCACAATATATGTTGCATAGTTTGTAAGGCCCCCATATGAGTAGAAGCCAATGGTGCACATATATCTGGTGGATTCCAGCTTTGCACGCTGGTGAGATATCTATTTGTGATCGTCGATGGTACGGAGCAAATTTAGGGCCAACTTTGGGGAATAATCCTTTTCACGGGAATATCTTGGCCGGACGACGATCGAAAGACAATTGGAAAATGGCCGTCCGGTGGCCGGTGGCTGGTTGTCCGTGGTCTTTGGCCGGTGTTTGGCAGCGAATGGTCTTTGACCGGTGGCCGAGTTCTAGGAGGACTTGTGTACCCAAAAGTGGCTACACATGGGCGCATGGGAGAGTCCTACTTGGACTTGTCTATCTAAGAGCGGCTACACATGGGTGTTTAAAGGCTCCCTTACATCTATATAAGGAGGCCTTCTATTGACTGCTGGGTCAACAACACGACATAACTCTACAAATCCTTATTCTCTGAGAGTCATGGAATGCTGAGGATTATGGTTATAAACATCATTCGTAATAAGTAGTAGGTCTAGTTGCAGAAGCCGGGGTGCAATGGCACTTCTAGATTGCAAATACCAAGCCATTTGACCCCTCAAACTTTATTTTTGGTTAACCTAAGGTAGCCTTAGTATATAAGGTACCTAGGTTACTTTTGTAAAGAACACTTAATCATAATTGAAGTTTAGCACTTCCGTCTACTGTATGTGAGAGAGATTAGAGTAAGCGTGAGCTTCATCCTCACTCTACGCCCCGCTTGTTCATCACATTGTAGATCCAATTGCATCATTATGCTCGGCTTGGCAAGAGCTACACATTAATGCCAAGCATTGCTCACGGAACGGAGTGAACGTGCTTGTGCATCTACGATATCTTTGCGGCTGTAAGTATATCAAATGATGTCTGTTTTTTTCCTGCAAGTAGTTGTTAGAATCTTAGCGACATAAGCTACACATAGGTACTCATAGATTTTAGTTTCGGGCGCTTCAAAATTTTGGCTTTGTCTTTATATACATTTTCCACAGATGGGTTTAGAGCTAGGGTTTTGAGTGTAGAGGCTTTGGGGCAGGTGTATCCTAGTGAGGGGATGGTGTTCCTTAAGTTTCGTACGATTCTAGTATGGTTTGGTGACTTTCCTTCCGTTTGTGTGCATGTGGGTTGGGTGGTGTAGTTGAGAGCAGTGAGACTCTAGATTGTGGTTTAGTTGGTCTTCTAGAGTGTTGTATGTGTAGGATGGTCTTAGCTTGACAAGCTAAAGAGATTTCCTCCTTGTGTCTATCGTGTCATCTATGTCCTCGATTGACATTATGCTGATCTAGGTTGTGTTGCATGCACTTTATGGGTGGTGTGATTCGCTCCCGCAACATTGGCGCCGCTGTGCTGGGGATACAAGGACTTAGGTAAATATTTTTACTCACCCTCGTGTGATGGTTGCTTGCTTTAGTTTCGGCTAAAGAAAGAATTTTTCTTAAGTGGATCCGGAAGAGGTTATTCCGCAATCAAGTGGATAGCCAGGAAGCGTGTGTCTTGCCGAGGGTCTGTGACTAGGTAGATTTAGTTAGGATTTGTAGATTAGAGTAGTTGTTGTGGTGGTTGAGTG
This sequence comes from Adiantum capillus-veneris, assembly GCF_014529385.1. Classification (NCBI taxonomy): domain Eukaryota; kingdom Viridiplantae; phylum Streptophyta; class Polypodiopsida; order Polypodiales; family Pteridaceae; genus Adiantum; species Adiantum capillus-veneris. The sequence goes on from NC_140940.1 coordinate 37,267,209, forward strand.
ATTTGTGAGGTGATAAAAGCATTTTCTAGTCCGTGTGTGGCATTGAAGCGTTTTTCTACTCATAGATGCAAAACCCCATATGATTTGTAGGAGTAGCTTTAGGTAAGTGATTTGATCCTGATCTAGAGCTATTCATCATTGATTTATTTGCTAAAATGCTTGTTTGCATTCATGATCTTTGAAAAGTTTTTTTTTGAGGAAAAAAGGCAATAAACAGCTTTTTGATGACATTTTTGCATGACTGGTTGATGTTGTGCATAGAAGAGGGCATGTGCAAGAGTTCTGTGCACAAAAATTGAAATTCTATAAACTTGGACATCATATGCGTATGATGTCTCAAGGGGCATCTGGAGACCAGATTTGAAAAATTTGACTGCACTAGAGTGCTTAGAAGAGGGGTTTTACCCTAGGTATACATTGAAACTAGAGTTTTGACCAACTCTAGACACCCAAAAGGCAAAAGACAAAGTATCGAAAATGGGAAAATAGAAAAACTTGTGATTATGAGCATATTTTTGTATGAAAATTGATAGAAATGCTTGAAAACCAGTGCTAGAGACTTGGGGATGCTTGTGAATGAATTCTGATCAAATCTGAGTGTACCCTTGTGATCTACAGCATTAAGGAAGCATATAGGCCAAGTTTCATCAAATTTGAAGCATTTTTGGGCTTGAAATGACCATAAGACGGATCTAGGCAAGTGAATGCTTGTGCCATAACTTGTTCAAGAAGTGTCAAAATTCAGTTCTGAAATTTGATGTGAGTTGCCATTATAGAGACGAACCTCTGGAGTGAAATTCACTTCAAACTGACCAATTAGACATCATACGCGTATGATGTCTAAAGAGCACTTTTAGACACCAAAATTGAGATTTGAGCATACCAGGGTGTTAAGCACCAAAAGACAAGTTTACATACCAAATTTGGGCCAATTCTGAGCACATAGACATTATACGCGTATAATGTCTCATGCCAAAATCTGAAAGTCAGATTTCACTTTTAACCACATAGGAGGGTTGGAAATGATGTTTTAAGCGTGTTTGTAAAATTTCATGTCATTTTGAGCCAAAATACATTATACGCGTATAATGTCTTAGTGGTTAGATCTGGGTCAAAACAAACATTTGGGCATCCCTCAATGTCCTAGAGCATAAAAGAAGTCCCTAGCCAAAATTTCATTGCATTTGGAGCTCATTTGAGCTTGTAAAGGCCTGAAGACAGATCTTGATAGATTCATGCTTGTATTGATCATAACTTGCCCAAAAAATGTCAAAATTGAATTCTAAAAGTTGTTGAGAGTGCCCAAGTGATAAAGATCCTCCGGAGTAAAAATCACTTGATTTGGCCAGAATAGACATCATACGCGTATGATGTCTCTAGCCCTAATTTGGAGGTGAAAACTCACATTGAGCTTCTAGAAGTTTTAGGCACTGGAAAGAAAGCCTAGTGACCAGGTTTCATCAAATTTGGGTCACATTTGGTCAAGATACAAGAAAAAATCCTTGATCTTGAAACTTTTTTGAGTGTTGTTTCAAGTGCAATTCACCAAAACTGCTCTAACTTTTAATAGACAACTCCAAAATGATTCAGGTATAGCCAGGAGAAAAGCTTGTGGGCAATAGGACTTTTAGGGTACCCAACATTTTCTCAGATTTCCTAAATCCAAACTTTTAGGGTACCCAAAACCAGTATCCAGAGGTCAAAATACCACCTAGACTTGACTTTTAGGGACCTGACAAAGGGTCAAAGGTGCTTATTAAGGACTATCTTGAGAGGATTGAGTGGGCCTTACATTAAGAAAGCTAAGATCATCAGGATGGAAAGCCAATCTACCAATCCTTTAAAGATATGACCAGAGATATGGAAAGCCAAGCTAGAAGTGTGCAATGCTGATCTATCCACATTTTGACACAAGCCCAGCTACATTGCCACCATGGTTGTACCTAAATGCAACCATAGAACATGACTTTCATAGGGGTGTAATTACGGTCACAGTAGCAGAACCATATGTACCATCACCACCCCCTATAACTTACTCCTATCCAAATCAGAGCAGAACTGTGAGAAGACATGATACTAAGAGTGAGAGTGACACATCTTCTCAAAGGAGTGATTCACCAAGAACCCAACCCACAATAAAGCCAGAGGTATCTAGTGAGCAAAGGAAGCTTATAGAAGGATTATCTCAGAGACTTGCTCCTCTAGTCAAATATGACCTCCAAGAACCTCTATGGTGCAAAATTGAGAGAAAATGGACAAACCATACAAGAGAAGAGTGTTACTATGGCATGGAATATGCTAAGGAGAGGTATGTACAACCTGTTCTAGTAGCACCTACTCCACCTAGATACATTACGAAGAATTCACCAAGACCATTAGGAGTTTCAAGGCCATAGCCTATCCTAGGATAACAACCTCCACTTCTAGGGGCTAGAATGCCTATAGACATGAGATACATGCTGATGATGGAGCCAACCAACAAACAAATGCTAGTACCAGCTACAATGTATTATAACAACCAAAGCGGGTACTACCCTTCAAAGAGACAGAAGATGAGAGAAACACATGGAGTGGTGAGGCCGGTACAACCTCCCCCTCTTGCGTTTTGACCTGAAGAAAGAAGATACGAGATGGACAAAAGGACATTGCGGTTCATTGCTAATAGAGGCTTAGCAAGTTCAAAGCATGTTTATAGACAAGAGGAATTGCAAGAAGAAGCGCCTCAACCACAGATAGATTGTCACAAAGGCCGTGTGTGACAACCACTTGGTCAAACAATGTCCTCATATGGAGATCACTCAAGTGAATGACTATTGTCTTGACTGTGGTTTCATTCACTTGATCCCCAACTGTCCAAAAAATCCAAACTAAGTCAGAAAGATCATGAGACGTGTCGCAAAAATTATTCAGTTGCCCAGTAGCTCGTAAAATAAAAACGTTGTACCAGTTCAAGTAGTTACGAGAGTGCAAGCTCAAAAGGAAGCTTCTGAGAACCCAGAGACAGAGAAAATGGAAACTACACGAGTCCACAGATGGTGAGCCAAAGACCAACGTACCTAGTCTAAAAACCAAGAGCAAACAAAATAGTTGGAAAGCTAGAAAGGCTAGGATGAAAGCATGTAGGGAACAAGAGAAAAAATCCCTAGTTGAGAAGCTTACCCAAGCTAAAGAGAAGATAAAACAACATGAGGAAAGGGTTGCACCTTCTCTTGCGGAGGCAACTCAGCCTCCAAAAGAACCATCCATAGATGAGAAACCTAGAAGTTCTAGTTTGGGAGGATCAATATTGATTGAGAAGGTTAATGAGCCATTGGATGCCCTCCTAAAATCCTATGAACCATGGCTCAAGAACAACAAAACCCAAGAACAGAGGTGGATGACATATCCATATGAAAAACTAGAAAAGGACAAGCTTAAAATGTGTAACAAAATGATTTAAACAGCCCAAGCTTTTCTAGAACCACCAGTTGGAAAACCTGAGGGTGTATTCCTTGTCCCACCTACACCAGTAATCCAACCAATCTAGGAACAAAAATAACCGGATTCTAGTCACGAGCACGGAAAAAATCTCAAGGACCCCACATAAACAAGAATAGTGTTGAATACCACGGATAACTCTTCCAAGCGATTTCACATAGCTATACATGATAGTAGCTGTAAAGAAATAGATGTTCTTGACAAATTGTGGAAACAAGTCAAAGAGGCCAATGAAGCAAGTGAGCTAAGCAAACAAGTAAACCAAACGAGTGATGGAAGAAGACTATCTCTTCCACCAATAGAGGAATTTGAGGTTGGATCTCAAATGAATCTAGAAGTGGAATCGTATTGGGGAGACAAAGGATTTGTATAGTCTATGGACAGTCAACCCCATTTGCTAAGAACACTACCATCCTATACGGGAGAGTATGAGGCCAAGTGAGAGGTTGTTGCAGTCCCATCACAGAGACTGTCTCCCAACAAGGTCATTGATTCAAAAGGGATGATAGACATTTTGTCTACCCCTATCAATTGTACGATAACGTTAGCCGAGTTGCTCAAAATGCGACCAAACGTGTGGGCTATGGTGGGTAAATGCCTATAGAAATTTGGTGTTAAAAAACCAATGACTCAAATTGAGGAAGGGATAAAAGAGCAGGAAATGCCTCAGGTAAACACTAGGCCAGTTTCATTAAACAAGATTGGAGATTATTATGAGGGAGAAGATGGGAACACCACTCTTCCATTGGAACTCCAAGGTGTAAAAACCATGGCAATCCTTACAGTGGAGCTGGTGTTGCCATCGCAAGGAAAGAGGTCTAGAAAAAATGGGGAAAACCAGCAAGGACCGTAGTTACAAGTATGTGATGATAACACCTATGCAGCAGTTAGATTCCGCTACGGTAGGCACGATTAGAACTTCCACCATGGTTGGTTAAGCCTAAAGAACTGTGGGTGTGTGGAGCTTTGCAATGCGAAAACTTAAAGCAAAAGGAATTCATCCTAGAAAGGGCAATTGAAGATAAGGATTATATCCCATAACCCTTTCTTGAGGAAGCTTTAGAGCCACTTGAATGGGAACACATCTTGGCTACTCTTGATTTGTGCACTATTCAAGACGATCCAACAATGAAGTTTTGTGATGAAAATGGTTATGATGTTGTTCCTTACTTTGTAGTGAGTGTGATCCAAGAAAATGAAGACGAAGAAGAAGACGAGTTCTACGACTCTATAGAACACTTGGAGATTCAAGAATGTGCAAACATTGGAAATCTGGATGACACAACAGGTGACATAAACAAAACTTTAACAAATGCACAATTTTATGATTGTCCACATCAAAGACCCGAGAAAAAATGTCATCTCTACAAAAATAAAGTGCATCAAAAATGGATTCCAAACTCCTCAGTGCAAATGCAACTGCAACAACCACCCTCATTTGTGGCCCCCATACCTGAAGAAAAGACGTAGTCGAGAAGAACACAGCCATGTCAACAAGCTAACAATGTGCTAATCAAGTCGATAGAAAAATCATCCCAGAAACAACAACCCAAGAGCAAACAGACAGTAATTGTCCATAACCAACCAAACCACAAAGGGAAAGTGCTAGCATGTAACCTTGCTGAGGATAACAGCGATAGTGATGATTCTTATGACATTCCTTACCAACAACTCAAGTCATCATCGTGGGGATATATTCATCTTCATTTGCACAGAGACGTAAATTTTGATCCTTTCCTCTCCGATACAATTGGTTTCCAATAAGAGAATAGTCTCTTGCTTCAATTTCAATAGCTCTTTGGCGGCATTTAGTAATATCCTCCGGAAATGTTCTACTTGATAAGTAAGTAGCTATATTGTTATTCCACTTAGGAGCTAGTGATATTTGAAATAATGTCACATGAGGTATGCGTGTTTGTTTTTGGCATTGAAGATAATTTTTCACAATACACGTTTTTTGCAGATGGGTTTAAGGCTAGGGTTTTGAGTGTAGAGGCTTTGGGACAGGTGTATCCTAGTGAGGGGATGGTGTTCCTGAAGTTTTGTACGATAGATCAAGATAATGTCAATCGAGGACACAAATGACACGATAGGCACACGGAGGAAATCTCTTTAGCTTCTCAAGCTGAGACCTTCCTATACATACAACACTCTGGAAGGCCAACTAAACCACAACCTAGAATCTCACTACTCTCAACTACACCACCAACCCACATACACACAAAAGGAAGGAAAGTCACCAAATCGTACCAGAATCGTACGAGACTTGAGGAACATCATCCCCTCATTAGGATACACTTGTCCTAAAGCCTCCATACTCAAAACCCTAGCTCTAAAAGACAGAGTAGAATTTTGAAAGTTCTCGCAAGTGAAATCTATGAGTATCTATGCATAGCTTATGTCGCCACGATTCTAATGACTACTTGCACGCAGAAAACAAACATCATTTGATATACTTATAGCCACATATAGATTGTAGATGTGTGAGCGCGTTCGCTTTGTTCCACGAGGAATACTTGGCATTGGCACATAGCTCATGCCGAGGCTAGCACAATGGTGAAGCCGGATCTACAATGTTGTGAACAAGTGGGAAGTAGGGCCATGATAAAGCTCACACTCTCTCTCTTCCTCTCTCACACACAGTACAGACAGCAGCGCTAGAATTTAATTATGATTGTTCTTTACAAAAGTGACCTAGGTACCTTATATAATACTAAGTTTACCTTAGGTTAACCAAAATAGAGTTTGCAGGGTCAAATGGTTTGGTATTTGCAATTTGGAAGTACCATTCCACCCCGGCTTCTGCAACTAGACTACCTACTTATTACAAATGATGTTTATAACCATAATCCTCAGCATTCCATAACTCTCAGAGAATAAGGATTTGTTAAGTTATGTCGTGTTGTTATCCAACGGTCAACACCTTCTCATGAGTAATTCAGTAGAATGGTGTGTACATTTAATGCACACAACACATCCTGGTTGAAGGATTCTTAGTCCCTTGTATTCCTACTTGCTCTAGTTATCTAAATCGCCATCTAAGCTCTACCTTGAGAGCGCATGGGTGGATGGCACCATCACTTTGTAATAGTGTGCTAATCTAAATTTTTTGATTTTCCACTAATCTACTTTGCATCATATCTCGCTCTACTCTCCTTGCTACTAGATCCTTATTGTATTCCGCATTTCTTACACATCTGCATCAGTAATAGGCTGATTTGTAACAGTTTCAGAAACCCCCATAGGCTACCAAAAACACGCATGTGATCAATAGAAGGCTTTCTATCATGCCATGCTTCATATGGAGTAATAGACTGCAAAGATTTTGTAGGACACTTGTTAAGTATATAAGTGGCACACATGATGGCCTCAAGGCAAAACGAATGCAGCAAAGCTTGACTTTTGACCATACATCGTGCCATTTTTGTAAGTGACCTGTTTTTTTTCTCAGGAACACCATTTTGTTGAGGCGTATAAGGCACTATACATTTGTGTTTTATCCTATGACTAGCCAAAAATGCATTAAATTCATGAGACATATACTCCCCTCCTCAATCAGAATAGAGGGTGCCCATAGTACATTTCAAGACATTTTCAGCCATAGCCAAAAATTGTTTGAAGCACATAAAAACTTTGGACTTCGCTTTAAGAGGAAATACCCATGCATGCCTCGAGCAATCATTAATGAAAGTCACGAAGTAAAGATAATTGGCTAAGGATGGAGTTTCCATGGGCCCACAAACATTACTATGCACAAGCTGCAACCTGCATGTGGCCCTAACTAAACCATCCTTTGGAAATTTAGAATGATGCATCTTACTCAAAATACAGCCTTCACAAACATGTTTGACAGGTGCTTCAAGAAGCAACAAAGAAGAAACCATATCAAATTTTTGCAAACGCAGCAAACTGACAAAATTTAGATGAACAAAACATGCATGCCAAAGTTTTTCATTTGAAATAGCCTTTGAATCAGCAACTGCATTTGCAAAAATTCTACCCACACTTGTCATACAAAGTGAGCTTATATAGGCCATGACGTAAAATGCCAGATATCACAATTTTATCACCAAAACTGGGATCATGTACAATACATCTGTCATCCACAAATTTGACTACAAGACCAAGTCTAGTAAGTGCAAATACAGACCAAAGATTCTTCTTGATCCCAGGTACATATAGAGCATCAACAAGTGTGAAAGAACTGCCATTTGCAGCAGTAAGAACAATCTTTCCAACTCCCTGAACCGGATAAGAGTCATTGTTGGCACAAGTAACTGAATTCCCATGAGGGACAGTGTTGGGGGTTCCATCGTTGCAATAGCTCCAATGACCAATAAAATTATCAATACGGAGGGATGAGCTACCCGGCTAGGGCATGGAAACACTCACACAGTTAGTGAGCTAATCGTGGCAACAATAATGGTTACCTCTACAAGGTGAGCTTCTCGGCCTATGGAGGAGCTAAGCCACTGAAAGGGCGGTGGTAATGTGTGTGCTAGTCTCCACCCAACCGTGCTATCTTAAAGCCTCCCCCTAGTGTACACACTTTCCGTCCATGCCGGTGGCCTTGCCCATAGGACCCATGTACTTACATTACCCCCCCCCCCCCCCCCCCTTGGAGAATCATTTTCGTCCTTGAAAATGAACGTAGGAAAACATTTATTAAGTGCGGAGACATTCTCCCATGTAGAACCTTCTTCAGGTCTATCTACCCATTTTACCAACACCTATCGTTTGACATGGTGTCTGGTGCAAAGCTCATGAGAATCTAAAATCTTTTCGGGCTCATGAGGAATGCTTGGCGGTGCGATAAGGTCAACCAACCATTAGGAAAATTTTGGACTAAAAAATGGGCCTTGTAAGAATTGTTGATGTGGCATAGCTTTCAAAAAGTGGGGACCGGTAAATTTTTTGCAAATAAGATCCAAACTTGTCGGAGGTTGGATATTTAGAATCTACTCTTCAAATGCTATATGTTGATATATAGCATGCATGTATCGGACATTGCCTTCATGTAGATCTAGAAAAATGTGATTTTAGATTACCGTAACGGTAACAAAACCTGGCTGATTTAAAAAAAATGGCATAACTTTCATAGAAGTCATCCAAACTTTTCGGACCTTGGCTCTTTAGAATCCATTTTTCAAGAACTATCCAATGATAGGTCATATCATGGGGTTCTAAGCAATATTTAGAGGGGTCTACCGGATTGCTTTCTTTTGTACAACTTTGATGATGTGGCACTCTTAAAAGGCCCAAAAATGAGTTCAAATTTTTCCTAATGACACTTGTGTCAATGACATTATCATTCTTTCCTAGCTGTTTTTGTAAACGACTAACATGAAAAACAGGATGAACTCGTGAGTGCTCTGGAAGAGCTAACTTATAGGCCACTTGATCTATACGTTTGAGAATGGTAAACGGTCCACAATAGCGTGGTGAAATTTTAGCAACTTTTCCCGTCTTCAGACTTTTTGAATGCTCCAAAACTTTGAGGAAAACCTTGTCTCCTTCTTCGAAAGTAGCAAGACGTTAATGCTCATCTGCGTACTTCTTATATTGATCTTGAGCTTGCTTAACATTATTTCAAGCAACTTAAAGCATGTCAAAATGGTCTTGGAGAAAATCCTTCGCTTGTTGTATCTTCTCCTTAGCCAACCCCACCATAACGGGTGATCTAGGTTGAAATCCGTACAAAAGCATAACTGGACTAAACCCCTTAGTCACATGCTTTGAACTATTATAAGCAAATTCCAATATATGTAAGTAGTCTTCCCAATTGGTTTGCTTCTTGCTAATGTACGATCGTAGCATATCCTCTAGCACTTGATTAACTCTTTCTGTTTGACCATACATTTCTGGATGATCAGCCGTAGTTAGATTAAGTTTCGTTTTCAACTTTTGAAACACAACTCTCCAAAAGTGATTATCGAACTTTCGATCTCTGTCCACTAACAAATAGTCGTGCTAATTATGGTGTCTTAACCGTAGTCTTAGTGGGAATAAATCAACCCATCTTTGTGAGACGGTCTACAATTACTCAAATGGCATCATGGCCACGATTTGTAGTAGGGAGTCCTACTACAAAATCCATAGAGATACTCTCCCACTTACCTTGTCGAATCTCTAAATAATGTAAAAGGCCACCTACCTTGAGGCGATCTGCCTTATTAACTTGGCACAGTTGGCAATTTAGTACGTACTCTTGAACATCATGATGTACATGATGTTCGCCCGGCCAATAAAATTGCCGTCGAACTAAGGAATACGTCTTACGGATACTTAGATGATCAGCACTTTGACTATTGTGACACTCAAATAAGATTTGGTGCCTAGTGTCTGAGTCCTTTGGCACACATACTCTACCTTTGTGGAGTAAGTAGCCATCATCAATGGAAAAATTCTTCCATCACTTAAGCTCTTCCTAAGTAGGGGTGGAACTCTATGTGTTGGAGTTTCTATTAGAGCGTGCAGAGACATGTTGATCTGGCTATTCAGAGACATGTGAGTGTGAGGGATCCCTTTTTAAAATGGCACTCCACACTTTAGCATATGATTGATCTTGTGCACACTTACCACGTAATGACTCCAAAAATCCACTCTTTAGTTCCATGAAAGCAAGTGAATTAATTTGAGGCATCCGACTTAGTGCATCCGCTACTACATTATATCGTCCCTTGCGATATCGTAGCTTACAATCATAATCTTGAAGGATTTCTGTCCATCTAGCTTTATGGCCCTTCAAGTCTGTTTGAGTAGTAAACCATTTGATACTCTCATGGTCAAAAACTACTTCAAACTCAGGACTTTATAAATAGTGTCGCCACTTTCGTAAAGCGTGAATTATGGCATAGAGCTCTCTCTCATAGACAGAATAATTTTGTTGAGCTCTATCTAACTTTTTACTTTCAAAGGCTATAGGTCTTCCCTCCTGGATAAGTACCACACCAATGGCTTTATCACTAGCATCAGTCTCTACCACAAACGGCTTAAGTGGGTCGATGATTGCTAGGATGGGAGCAGTGGCTATAGCTACCTTGAGTTGTTCAAAACTGTGTTTTTGGGCTTCTTCCTAGGAAAAGGTCTTACCTTTTGCTTTAAGTTGATCTGTCATAGGAACAGTGATTTTGGCATAGTCGCGGATATACTATCGATAAAATCTAGCCATGCCTAAAAATATTTGAAGCTCCTCAATCGTGTTGGGATGTGGCCATTGAAGAATGGCCATCGTAAGTGTTCTATGTGTTCATCTTCAGTCTTACTGTAAATGAGAATATCATCAAGGAAAACCACAACAAATTTTCCAAGATAGGGACGTAAGACACTATCCATGAGTGTCATAAATGTAGCTGGAGCATTGGTTAGACCAAAAGGCATAACCAAAAATTCAAAATGCCCGAACCGTGTTCTAAAGGCAGTTTTGGAGATATCTTGCAGTAGGATGCGTATCTAGTGGTATCCTGAATGAAGATCTATTTTTGTATAGTATCTTGCCCCGTGGAGTTCATCAAACAACTCATCCACTAGAGGCAGAGGATACTTGTTCTTGACGGTTATCCCATTTAATCCGCGATAATCTACGTACATGCGCATAGTACCATCTTTCTTTTTTACCAATAGAATTGGTGATTCCCAAGGCAAAGTGCTAGGTCCAATGAAACCACGAGCAAGGTAGTGAGCCAACTGACTCTCAAACTCCTTGGCTTCTTTAGCACTCATACGATAAGGTGGTTTACTCACTGGTTTAGTGCCTGGCAAGACATCTATGCCATGTTGCACATCACATGTAGGGGGTAAACTCGGTGGTAAATCACTTGAGAACACATCACTATACTCCGTGAGTAAGTGAGTTAGCTTTTGCCGTGCAAAAGGAGAAAGTAACCTAGAGTTATGTTGGGATGGAGAATCTTGTAATTCCTGTAATGTTTGTTTTACAACAGTTCCACGTTGCTCTATAGAATTAAAATTGAGAGCACTTTGCTCGTTAGATTTGTTAACACTTTGTTTATTAGTAGAATTCATTGTACTTTGTATACCATTACTAGAATTCATTGCACTTTGCCTACGATTACTAGAATTCACATCACTTTGCTCTTGAGAATTCACAAGACTTGGAGACAAGCAGTAACACAAAAAGACTTCATCTACTAAATAGAAAGCTCGGCTGTACATATAAGAGGTGCAGATGGTATATTTTTCTCACCAATCAAAAGCACATGTTTACCATTGGCCATAAAGGATAAGGAGTTGTGTTCATAACTAGTGTGCATTGTGTTTCCTAAACCATGCAGCCACTCCCATCCTAAAACTACATCAACACGATCCATGTTCATAACTTGGAAGTCAAGGGTCATCGTATGATCTTGAACAATAATCTCAACCCCTTGAACTACCGTGTCCCATACTTCTTTATCATTCCCAGACATCTGCTCCACCACATACTTGTGAGAGCAAGGAGTCTGTGTAAGCTTCAATTTCTTGACTAGCTTATAGTTCAAGAAGTTATGAGTTGCACCATCATCCACTAAAATACAAACACATTGTCCGTTAATAGTACCATGCATGCAAATCAAATCATGGGCCAAAGGTGGGCTACCACATTGAAGCAGTCACACAACACTAGTACTTTTCTTCCATATGAAGAACCTCTACAGCACAATATTTAGGAGATGAATCTAATTTGAGGCGTTGCACCGTGTGCATGGCCTTTTCTTTGCCTTGCAAAAGAGAACGATCTTTCTTGGTATGTTGTTCTGAAAGACATCTAAAACACAAATTGTGTTTCTTTGCACGCTCAAAATCAGCAGTGCTAAGAGACCCACGTGGAGTATCTCGTGATTGCTTAGGCTTCTTAGCCTCTTGTGGCCGTGGAGAGGTAGATTGTCTCTTATTCCTCTTGGAACGTGTGGGAGATCTACCTTGCCATTGGCTCGTAGCCACATTGCTCTTAGAAAAAGTATTCTTAGAGTAGGGAACATTTCCTTTCCTCTCTTGGTCATCATCATATCTTTGTGCATGACTAATGGCTTCTTCCAAAGTTTTTGGATGTTGGGTCTTGACATGAAGACGATAGTCTTTGTCAAGACCCCCATTAAAACCCCGTACCTTTTGGAATTCATCTAGAACTTCTAGTTTTAATATGATTTCTCGATACTTTGAAAGGTACTGTGTGAGAGAGAGGCCAAACAAGCGGCATGCATCCCATGCTAACCAATTCTTATCTTATTCATTGGAGTCCAAAAACTCTTTGGAGAAAGAAGCTTGAAATGCAGCCCAAGACGGAGGACGAGTATCTATTGGAAGTGCCATCCACCACTTATAGGCCTTGCCTTTAAGAGATAGACTTTTTTGCACAGCCGTCTTTATATCCGGGGTGCGTCTCAATCCATGAATATCACTCCATTTGTGTAAGAACGTAATGACGGCATCCGTGTTGCGATCACGGTCTTCCCCGTGAAACTCAGGAATGGTGATATTCTTAAGTAATGCATTGCTACCTTCTGCACCTTCTACAGCACTTGTCTCTTGGACTCCTTGAGTCGTGAAAGCTTGGTTCCCTTGAACCATGCCACTTATGGCTCCTTGAGTTGTCTGTGAATTCATAGATTTTACAAGTAACTCTGTAAGATTGGTAACATTTGCATTGAGTACAGAGAGGTTTCTTTCAAGTACGCTTTGGTGATGTTCCAAAGTCTTGAAAGAAGCCATATCTACAAGCCCATGATCTCCTAGATCATCGTCATCATCATGCATATTAGTGTCAGCAGCACCCGTGGTGCCCTGATTTTGATCTATGTGCTCAAAATCAAACGTGTGTGTAGGTGGGATATCCTCACTGGCCATGATAAACACACATTAATGCAAAGAGAGAAAAAGAAACGACAACTTGTACCTTGAGAAATTGAAGTCTTTGTGTTTTGTATGCTCCGCAATTTGCGTTGTATGCGAACCTCGCCTTGCGGGATTTTCAGCACTTCACTTGTCATTCCTTGTAAGAACACCTTTTATGATTCTTCACCAAAACTCGTCGTTTTTGTGAAGGCTTTTCTTCACTTTGAAGCTACCTCCTTGAGGAAAAAAGAATTTTTGGAGGAAAACTTGGCTTCCTCCAAGAAGTGAAAAGGAAGGGTAAAGCTACTTCCTTGAAGTTTGAAGCTTTCCCTTTCCTTCTAGTTTTCATTTCAACACAAGTAGACTATCTTTCCTTGTTATACACAACAAGGGTTAATAGCTTGATGGTAAAGTGTTGGCCTCTTACCCCTCATGGGGTGGGTTTAACCCTCCTTCATCCAAGGGTTAAGCGGGTCTTCCTACGCGTGCAGCCAACAGCGCCAACGGAAGCCTTCGGAGCCTCGGTGACGTCGAGTTTGCCTTGGTCGCCCGCCTTGGTCGTGCGTTGTGGAGGGCGTAGATGGGGCGGCCGTTGTCTTTCTTCCTTTTTGCTGCATAGCGGGGGCATCGTTGTTTGTGGAACGTGGGAGAGAAGCAGGGCGTCGCACGCACATGCAAGCCGCTTGTAGCCTCCTCCCAAATATAGCTCGGATACCAGTGAAAGGGTGGTGGTAATGCGTGTTCTAGTCTCCACCCAGCCGTGCTATCTTATAGCCTCTCCCTAGCGTACACATTGTCCGGCCGTGCCCTTGCCCTTGCCCATAGGACCCATGTCCTTACAGCCACAATGAGGGGCAATCTCCACATCCACTTCTCTTCACCTCCAATCAACCCGATCACACACACTACAATTGCAAGACGCACACAACATCAATCCTATCATGCAACACACTAATCGCAAACATACACACATAGATCCATTGAGCACCACACTCCAATCAAACCTACATGTACACACAAGAAAAAGAGGGCAATCATACAAGATTAGAGAGGGATTAACCACTAATTAGTTAAGATCTAGCTAATCTAAGCATCATAGGCAATCATAAGAAGCATGAGAGGGGCATAGTGAAAGAGAATGAATCATTGATTAGTGTTAATCAAGTCTCATGAGCAAGAAGAAGCTCAAGGACTCCATAGCCACACACCTCAAGAGCTCTCACCAAAGAGTGCTCTCCACAAATGACTTGAGAACCCTAATTTCTTTTACACAGTACCTTATATACCTTAGGAAAAAATATGCAATGTCCGGGCACCCAAGGCCTTTAGGGCTCCACCACTTACTGAATCTGCAACCTAGGCACAGTAACTGACCTATTCTTTAAAGCTTGGAACTCCCATTGAGCCCGTAATACATTAGAAATATTATAATGTCTTGAAATAAATTGAGAATTTACAATACGTGACCATTTTGGAAAAATGTGGAAACTGTGTAACTCCAATCTTTACTGCTTCTTCATGTTGATCTTCGATGTGCATTCGTACGTCTTCGATCTTTAGCAACTTCTGTTAACAGATGTTGACTCAGTTAACATTCCCCCCTTCCGATTTTAGTGCCCGTCCTCGGGCACTATTGAAAAGTGTTCGTGGAGGCTATGGAAGGTTTTTTATTGGTTTTTTATGGACTGATCATCTTCATTTTTCATTGAATTTGTTGATGAGGTTCAATCTGCTGCAGCATCTTCAATTGTCCGAATATGTCTGATGTGAGAGAGATGATGTTGCATTTGTACGTTGTAATAGCATAATGATGAGGCTACAATTTATTTATGAAAAGTACAAGGGAAGTAGAATGATGAGGTTCTAAATTAGGGTCTAATACCTGGATGACCAAAGGGAAAAAACCCAGCGGAAAAAAAATGCCTTTGGGATAAGTGAATTATTGGAATACTTCTTAGCATGGGAAATATTAATAAAGTACTCAAGGAATTATTTTCTCATAGATATGGAATTAAAAAGACAGCAAATATGAAAGGGTATTATGATGGAACATTGGTTTGCCTGCTGTAATCCACTCAAGATGCATAGGTGGAAGCAAAAAAGAGTGTCTAGTGTATATGTCCGATGATGGGACATCCTATTTATGCATACTCAAAAATGCATGAAAAACAATATGCTGTGCAAGAAAGATTTTGAGGGGTTATTCAGAAAGATAGTGTAGCTATAAAATCATATGACATGGCTTTGCAAGCTGGCACCCCTTTAAGAATGGTTTTCGTTGACGAGGATATGTTCTCTCATCTTACTGTGCACTCTGCGTGAGTGTTGGACTCTACAACACTCCACCAATTGTAAGTTAATAGACTTCGACTGTTATGCTCATCTCATCCAGCATGAACAACATGACTTTAGATATACTCAATTCTTCCAGCTTGAGCGCCTAAGCCTAATAACTACGACTCTTAGCACAGAGTTTTAATATAACTTGAAGCTTGGGAACTAATGCTTTGCTCATTTTATGGCTCAACAGCCCGACTCTGAATATGCCAAAGAGTGTTTTTTGCACCCTGGCGACTTGATTTTTTACATTCTTATGCTTACTATAAACATTTCTTCAGGTAAAAGTAAGCTTGAATCCTCAAAAAGAGGATTAGTGAAGGACCAAGCTGGCATTGTAGGTTTCTTTTGCCATACCTGTTTTATCATCTTTGAATCTATATTTGCGTTGGTTGGGTCGTCCTTCTTTGACTGTGAAGACTTCATTATCTGTTTGATTTTCCAAATAGACCTATTGATAGGAGTCTTTAATGTTGATGTAGGCCTCTGTTGATCGTTGAAATATGACTTTTGACTAGGAGCATTGGAAGACTTAGGAATCCAAATCTCTTGATGACCTTTGTATCTCCATTGTTGACTTTGCTTCACTCTATGTCTTGTTGATTTCTTGAGATCTTCATGCAGGTTTGGTGTAGTTGCAGTTGGCTTGTGGTTGATTGGTAGCCAAAAATCTTTGTATAGCCTGTGTAGAATCCTTGTCCAAGAGGAAGATTCTTTGAGATCCGTCTTTCTTCTATATCCTCTTGAGATTTATGGTTGACTTTAGCATCTTTTGATGTTGTTCCATTGTATACCTGCTTCTTAGGTATCCTAGAATATTGTTGAGGTTGATACCTTGTGGGACTTCCTTCTTGGAAGGGACTTGAAGCTACTTCATATGCTCTAACATGTTGTTTTGGTACCCATATTTGAATGTTACCTCCATAGTACTCCTGTTCTTTTAAGCTCCATTGTGATGCTATCCATCCCATGTGTTTGTCTTTCTGTGTTGATTTCTTGTCTTTAATCCAAACCGGATCATTGACTTTGACTAAACTGCTTGGAACAAATACTTGCTTGACTTTCTTTTGCTTTCTTGAATACTTTGGTTGATATATCTTTGCTTTTTTGGGTGTCTCCTTAGAGGTTCCACTTGGGTCAGCAATTGACTTGAAATTCTAAAAGCTTGACTCGCTTGAAGAATATAATCCATTAGGGTTCTTTGATGTAGAGGCATATGATGTCACACCTTCTTTGCTAATCAATGGAAGGTCCACTTTAGCTTTACCTTTGTCTACAAGATTTGTCTTTGATTCTTGTGACTTTTGCAACTCTGAATCTAGCATTAACGGTACCTGTAAATGTTGTTGGCTACCTCTTGGTGGAAAAGAGAGTTATAGCATTGTATCTTCTTTGTAGGCCTTGTGTTGATCTAACCATTGATGTCCAAGGATGACATCTGCAAGCATTTCCTTTGAAGGCTTCACCAAAAGGTTTACCTGCTCTTCATGATTTTGGATGCTAAGGGTAGCAACCATTTCTTTTTGACTTGTAGCCTTACCCATAATTTCTCTATTACCTGGCTTGCCTTGAGTAATCTCTAGGATACTCTGGATGTGGTCTGCAAACATATTGTAATTTGCTTCTTTATCCAATAGAGCATTGCATTTGATACCCCGGGGCGGTCACCTTTTAGAATGTGTATGCTATCACGTGAGTTAACCGGAGAGGATTATTAAAAGATCAAAATGTATCAAAATGTATACATACAGAGGGGGGTGGGGGTTTTCTAAATAGGCACGTAGTGTAAATATAGTATGTATATTGAGGTATTATTAATAACCTCTTGAACGCACATGATATAGGAAGCTTTTGATAAGTGACGCCCCGGGTCTGATACTTGCTCCTTTTGTACTGTTGAGAACTATAGCTATTCTCATTGAAGGTTCTATTGAAGATTTATGTCCTGATTTTTCCATGGTCTCATCTTGATCTAATTGTGTCTCTATGGAGGGTAACTTGAGACTTTGTGTTCCACTCTGACTTGCATCAGCTGGTTCGATTGGCAGTGTCTGATTGATCTTTGGACTTTCTATTTCTTCCTAAGTGTCTACAACTTTGTTCTTCTTAACTTCTGGCTTTGATGGCATTCTATGCTCAGTAGATTGCGTAGTTTCTTTTTCTTCTATTTGATATGCACTTGATATTGCTTGATTTGCTTCAAGCTCTTCTGAAGTTTTGATTGACGGAGATGAATCATCTTCAATAAGATCTTCTTTAACATCAGTCTCCATTTTAACTGTGCTTGAGGACTTTGTGCTGTCATCCGCGGGTTACCAGTCTTGGTCTTCATTCTTTGTTGTCTCTGAAGATTGCATCATGTTTGAATTCTGTATCTCTAATATCTTCTAGGCCATTGGCATTCCCATTATGACGTCGTCTGGCATATCTTTTGTTGTGATCACATGAAATTGAGCTATTATGATCTGTGAACTTACTTCAATGGTGGTGGAGATGATTCCCCAACATTCTTCTCGTTTGTTTCCAGATATGCTCACAAATTCAAGAGCATCTTCTAGCTATGGTTGGCCACATCTTTTCCAAGTGCGAAAGGACATGAGGTTCTTGTCTAACTGAAAATCTAGCTTTACTTCACTTGACAACTTTTCTTCATTTTCACTGGTGATGTTGCACTTGATATTCTCAGGATTTCTTTTTGTATTGATTGATTCTGTTGTGGCAGTGTCCTTGGGTTGAGCTTTTTCTGCATTTTCTTTGCTTTGACCACCTGATTCAATCAATGTTGGCTCCATTGGCTATAGTAGTGTACCTTTTTGCAATTGTTGAGCATTGTCCTCTTGAATCTGAGTAACCTTTGAAATTAGAAGATCCACTGTACTTTCTAGCAGAATCTGTCTCTTTGGAGGAGATTTTGGTGGTGACCTTTGTGTAGCTTTCTGGACTTTAGCTTTCATTGATTCTGACTTTTTTATCACCTGTTTTGGCAGCTTGAGGCTTTGTATCATCTTCAGATAGTCTTTCATTCTAGTCGGGCCATCCATAGGGGTTTGTACTAGGTCATCATCTTGCTGGTATTCGTTACCATGTGCATCTTGATATGTATATGTGAGCTTGATCACATGCAACTGTTTGAACACTATTAGACTTGTCGGCTTTTGACTCTGACTTGTGAAGATCAGTTGAAACTTTTGTCCCTGATGATCTTCATATAAGCATTTGTCTATTGATTCTGATGGAAGCTGGCTCAATTGGAAACTTCCAACAACCATATGGTCTTTCAATGGTTTCTGCTTTGAAGAGGTCTATTGGCTAGAAGCTCTAGGGCTTCTACCTGTTGTAGCATTTCCTGGTACATAAGCTGAGCTTGATGGATTTGCAGCTCCCCCTTCCTAGGGTGATCACTATGGCCTGCTTCATTGTAAGAGTTCAAAATTGTTTGGCTCTGGTTTAGTCTCACCATTTGGGACTGTGAAGGCACACTTTGGATAGCATTGTTGATGTTTGGCATCTGTAAACCTTCTACATAGTTTCCTATGTATCTCCTTGAAACATGACAAATTATTCCCCAAGTCAAATTGTAGATGGCCTCATCTTTGCCCTGATATTGTCTATACCATGGGTCTCCTATGATATGAGCTTCAATGGTTTCAGGACCCAAGGAATCATAGATGCTAGACTCTCGTCTATATCTACGACTATTTTGGCCAAAGTATACGTTCATTTGGTCACAACATCGAAGCTTGATGTCCGATGGAGGAGAGTTTGGCTTTGAATAGATTTTTGGGTTCACTCGGGTAATATCCTTCGGCTCTAGAGAGGATGGGCTATAATAGATTCTTTTTTCTGAAATGAACCATCCTTTCTGATCTATCACTGGACGTACTTCCATGAGTTGGTATGTGGGCCGTTCAAACAATGGTTGATCCTTTTTGTACAGTTTTCCTTTTTGGTCTACATAGTGTGCATATGAATTATGTGTACCATACAAAGCTAACATCATTCGGTTTGATGTGTCCCTTAGACTCGTGAATGATTGCACACTTGTGGCAGTGGATGCAAAATCATTTGCAAACCCAACAGTCTTTTCAACATTCGGTGATATCTCAACACCTTGACCAAATTCATGCAAGAATTTGTTGTTTAAAGAATCTCAATTTTAGGCTTTTCAGGTGCCTGTACATCTTTATGCTCATTTTGAATTTGGAGTGTTTTTACTGGTGCTTCTATTGGTAATGCAGAATCATCTGATTGCATTAAAAGTGACAAGTTAAATGCACTTACATCGAGATTTGCATTTCCAATTTTCTATGTACCTTGGCAGTTGATGTATCCCTGTTGTCAGGATTTCTTGGACAATCCTCAGAAAAATGACCACATTTTCATCCACAATCTAAGCAATACGCCATGACTGGTGGTATTTCATTTGGTGTTGTCATGTCAAGCTCTACCTGAGGAGCTTCTGTTTTTGTGATGGCCAAATTGTCATCGTCTTCTTTTAAAACACTAAGCATCAAGCTGTAGATTGCTCCGTCTTGACCTTTGTAACGTCTTTGGCTTTGTTCTCCAATTAGATTGGCTTCTATTGGTTGATCTGTTGGATCTTCCATTTCTGGTTCTCGACTATAGATCTTACCACTGTAATCCATGTACAATGACCCTGATTGCATATGCACTAAATGTATGTTTTGTGGACTTGTGCAGGTCTCTGGATAAACACTTGGGTTGACTTTTTGAATTTCTATCTGCACCTCATCTTTGAGCTTGCAATCCTGGCTCCACTGAAGTCAGTGAACATCTGGGAGTTCTCTGAATCTGGCTTTACTCTGATCAATAAGATCTTGGCTTCTGTGCTTCTTTTACTGCTCATTAGATATCTATGGCCTTTTGAATCTGTGTACAAGACTTTGTCTCCATTATAGCCATATAGTTGTAAAATCTGGTCGGTTGCAGTTGCACTTGTGCTACCACTGCTATTGGCTTGTCCTGCTCTACTTGAACTCTCGGATCGATTTGAGTCCATGTTGGATGGTTTGTAAAAACTGTCTCCTAACAGATTTTGGTATCAATTCGCAGAATTTCTGCTACTCGTACTAGCTTAATCTACATTCACATGTGAGTTGTCCCTGTTCGTCCAATTAGAAGATAATTTGCAATGAAATTGCTTGCACTAGCCAATTTCTAGCATGCAAAATTTGAAAATTTGCCTGCCGCTCAACTGCTTCTAGTTGATCTTTTTTCTCGCTTTCTCTGACTAATCTCTGGTTCACTTTGTACGGTTTGCTCGGTTTACGGCTCTTCTGGCTTTTTCGTGATTTTTTCGGTGTGTGATACACTACTTCCCGGCTTCCCAAGTGTTGCTATTTTTCTCGGCGTTGTTTTTTACTTTCGGACTGGTTCTGGCTTTTTTGGCACTTTTTACAACTTCCTTTTTATTCTTCCTAATTATTTGTGAAATTTCAATTTTTTATTTTTTATGTATTTTTATGATTTTTTGGAAAATTTATGATTTTTTATTAAAAAAATTATAATTCTCTAATTTTTATGAGTTATTATGAATTGTTTATGATTTATTGAAATTTTCTCAATTAATTTTGGACTTTTTTAGGATTTTGTGTGAGTTTTTTGAGTGTTTTACTATTTCTGTAATTTTTTTTGTAAGTTTTCAAGTTTTTGTGATTTTCTATGTGTTTTTAATTTTTTGTGAATTTTCTAAGTTTTTTCTTTTTTAAAAAAATACTTTTTTACTCTTTTTTTTAATGAGTTCTCTTTTTTTTTAAATAACTCTTTTTTTATTTTTTATTGGGTTTTTGAAAATTTTTATTGTTTTTACGATTTTTAATGGATTTTTTTGTGATTTGTTTTCGACTAATTCACAAATAAATGAATGAAAGTGAGAAAAAAAATGAAATTGAATTGAAATGAAATGAAATATAAAGGGGGGAAAATGAAATTGAATTGAAATGAAATGAAATTTAAAGGGAAAGAAAACGAAATTAAAATGAAATTGAAACAAAATGAAATGAATCAATACAAAAGTCAATGACACAAGAAAAAGCAAAAAGACAAAAGGCTCCCAGCCACGCACGTTGAGAAGAGGTCCCCCCCTTTTTTTTTTGTTCTCGTGCTGTGTGTGTAAGGGTGGGTTCACACGCCACGAAATGAATCGATACAAAAGTCAATGACACAAAAAAAAAGGCAAAAAATCAAAAGGCTCCCAGCCAGGCAGTCAGGCACGTTCAGAAGAGGTCTCCCCCCCCTTTTTTTTTGCTCCTTGTGTTGTGTGTGTAGGATGGATTCACACGCCACGAAGCGCGAGAATAGCGACGGAAGTGGAAGAAGAAAGAAGAAGAAGATTATTTTAGCATTGTAGGAAACTATCCCAAGAGACCGTACAGATCTACCCAACAAGGAAAGTCCTTGCACCGAAAGGCATGCTCGGAAACCAAAAAGAAAGCTGAATTTAGGTCGAAAAATAGCCGAAATGGTGAAAATCTTTCGAAAATCCAAAAATTTGCATTAAAAATTCCAAAAAATTCTAGAAACCTTAGAAAATCATTGTTATTTACAACCGAAGACTACCGACACGCAAAAGTACACCGAAAATAGCATATTTTTTCAAAAATGCCAATTTTGACAAAATTATCCACCCGATCTCCGAAAATAGTAAAACGCTTAAAAATTGACCATGGAGGGCACAAATGCAAGCAAAATGATGCCGTAATTACACACACACAAAATAGCTCGTAAAGATCGCAAAATCAATTTTTTATGGAATTATTCAAAAATCAATGCAAAAAATTAGCAAAAAATTACAAAATTATCCCAAAAATACCCAAAAAGTTTCTACAAATTCTCCACACATTGGGGAATAGTGCACCCAAATAAAATCACACAAATGTCATCAATTCAATTGCCAATTGATTTCATCAATAAAATCAAGACTAGGCAATTAAACCGGCAAAATTATCGACAAAATGAGGTCAAAAATTGACGCAATTAGAGTGAATCTTTGTTTTGAGCACAAAAATGCAAAGATTAATCATTACATACATCAATTATGCAATCAAAACATTGAATTAACCATGCAAATTAAACACTTTTTTAGGCACACACACACACAAAAATTGGCAGTTTTTACCAATCTTTAGGTGCGTACACAAAAGGGTTAAATTTGTCGAATTTGCAATGTAACTTCACAAATCATTATTTGGGCATGATCACAACACAAATTAATCATCACAATTGAAAAATCATAATGCACACATTGATTTCTAGGTGCACAAACATGGGCAAAATAGTGCACACAGACCTAAAATTAGGCATACACACACTCAATTAGAATGCACACACACTTGAAATTGACCATCCAAGTATACAATTAACTCAATTAGGCACCCAATTAGCAGCACATATTCACCAATTAGCAATTGAAACTTGTCAAATCATACGCCACCAAATCTTAAAAATTTTGGCATTACGACGGCGTGAAAACGAATAATTGCAAAATTTTCAATTCATAACATCAACATAGCATAGCATTACATTGCATCAACATTACATTGCATCATAGTGGGATTTCTACACAATTCTACACATTCTTAGATTCTAGGGAGGTTGAGAATACCACCTTAATTACGTTTCCATTGAAGATCAATTGAATGGTCAATGCTCCAATCCTTCATAGCAAATTAGTAAGTTGGCAAAAATTAGTCAAATTAGCAATGGGTTAGTGTGAAACTAGAGTGTGTTAACACACAATTTCCAAGATATGGTGACACGTTAGGGAATTATGAACACATTGCTTCATGCACACACATCCAAAATCCACAAGAACATAAACACACAAGTGAAATTAGTGAGGGAACGCATTTGATTATGTCACAATTACACTAGCGTAGGCCATCGTCCCCAGCAGCAAGGCCAAATGTTGGGGGTTCCATCGTTGCAATAGCTTCAATGACCAACAAAATTATCAATACGGAGGGATGAGGTACCCGGTTAGGGCATGGAAACACTCACATGGTTAGTGAGCTAATTGTGACAACAAGAATGATTAACTCTACGAGGTGAGTTTCTCGGACTATGGAGGAGCTAATCCACAATGAAGGGCAATCTCCACATCCACTTCTCTTCACCTCCAATCAACCCAATCACACACACTACAATTGCAAGATGCACACAACACTAATCCTATCATGCAACACACTAATTGCAAACACACACACACACACATAGATCTATTGAGCACCACACTCCAATCAAACCTACATGCACAGACAAGCAAAAGAGGGCAATCACACAAAATTAGAGAGGGATTAACCACTAATTAGTTAAGATCTGGCTAATCCAAGCATCATAGACAACCATAAGAAGCATGAGAGAGACATAGTGAAAGAGAATGAATCATTGATTAGTGTTAATCAAGTCTCATGAGCAAGGAGAAGCTCAAGGACTCCATAGCCACACACCTCAAGAGCTCTCACCAAACAGTGCTCTCCACAAATGACTTGAGAACCCTAATTTCTTTTACACATTGCCTTATATAATTAGGGTAAAAATATGCAATGTCCGGGCGTCCAATGCCTTTAGGGCTCGGACCACCACTTATTGAATCTGCAACCTAGGCACAGTAACCGATCTATTCTTTACAGCTTGAAACTCCCATTGAGCCCGTAACACATCACAAATATTACAATGGCTTGAAATAAATCGAGAATTTATATACGTGACCATTTTGTAAAAATGTGGAAAATGTGTAACTCGAAACTTTACTGCTTCTTCTATGGTAGTGATTGTTGATGCCACTATGCATTGGTTTGGTTGAGAGTAAGTTGAGTTACATTGACTAAGTGGAAAATTCTCAACTCCCAATCCATCGTTGCTTTCCATTTGGCATCTGTCTCCTGGGCAACCTGCTCTTTTAGTGCATCTTCCTCAGTTTTAGAAAGCTGGACCATGGGCACTTGCTCAGCATCAGTCAGTGGTACATAAAAATCTTCTTCTTTTTCTAGCCCTTCCGTCGGTTGTGTTTCCATCTCAGCAAAAGAGACCGATGGTATGTCAACAATTGGTTGCTTAGAGGTACCTGCTTCTTCCGGTGTATTTGGTTGTCCCTCTCTCAGCAAACTGATTGACTCTTTTTAACTCGACTATCTCTTTGAGCAATTTCTCCTCTCTTTGGACCCGCATCAGTGCAAGTTCTCTTCTTTGTGATGCTCTAACTTCAGCTCCAGCTCAAGATCCTTGTTTCTTTTTTCCAACGTCTTATAGACTTCATCTGTACCTTTGATCAAGACAACATCATGATTTTCTGTTATCTATCTCAAAAAGGCTACCTAATCATTAATCCTTTGCTCAGAGTATTGCATAGATGCATTTGCTACATCAAGCTGCACTTGGATCTTCTAACTGACAGAGTCGTGGTTAGGAGTTCATTTTGTTACCTCTGTCATCTTTTTATCTTTGGTCTTGCAGGCATCGGATAATTTGGTTAGAAGCTCTTCGAGCTCCTCCGTTGCTTTTTGCTGCTTCTCTTTGGCTAGCTGGTGCTATATTACCTCATCCTTGAGCTCTTTGATCTGTCTTTGTAAATCTGAAATGATAATCATCCTGTCATCCAGCTCTCCTTGTAGAGCACGAATGACTAGCTCAAGATCTCTAGCCTTAGCACTGCAGTTAAGTGCTGCTGTTTGCATTTTTTCGGTCATCATCTACATCTGCTTGGCATATTCATTGACTTGCATGATGACTTTGTCGTTTGTTTCCCATTCTTCAAACCCTGTAGGCTATCTAGAAGTTTCATCCATCTTAGTGTGTGGCTCTTTGGGTGGTGCTATGGTGGCTCCTTGTGGTTGCCGTGAGGGTTCTACTTCTCCTTGAGGTGTAGTGGTTGCCTCGACCACTTCTGTTGCTTTTGGTTGTTCAAAATTTGTTGATGCCTGTTGTTCATGCTCTTTTTCTTTGGCTTCCTCGCCCTCCTTGGGTTTATTTGTTGATGAAGGGCAAGGGCTTGGCATTGGATGGTCTGCATGCTCCATAGCGGGTGAGGTGGGCATCGAAAACATCTCCTCCTGGTAGTGCTATGTCTCGCTTTGTTCCGTAGCCTCCGCTTGTCTTTGTTGTTCGGCCGCTTCTTCCCTTGCTTTCCTCTCAGCTTCTTGAGCTTCTTTTAACTTTAGGTCTTCTACCTCTGCATACATGCGTTTAAGAAAGTCCATGGGATCCTCTGCTTCTTTCCTTCCAGGGTTCTTGGTTCGGGTCCTTTTATCTCTCTTGGAACCCATCTTTTTGGGTCCTCACCTACAGCTTGGCGGCTTCTTTCATAAGTTTTTTTTTCTCTTTCAAACCTCGCCTTCTTTTGTTGAGGTTCTTCTTGATGTGCAGCTACAACTTTCTTCTTCATATCTTCAATTCTGGACCTTCTTTTCTCATTGTCTGAGCTCTCACTGCTATGAGCTTTGTGGGAGCTTTTGGCAGATTCTTCATCTGACTTATAAACTCTCTTTGATGAATGTGTGGTTCTGGGAAAAGGTTGTGTAGACACAATCCATGTGTTCTAATTTGGGGCTTGCCGCAAATTATCATCCATGTCAATAGCATGATATGCTATTCTTGTCAACACTTTAGGCACACCCAGATATGTGATTTTACCTTCTTTCTTGGTGCCCTTCAGTGTTGTCAGCACATATTGCGCGTGATCAATTGATTGCCTGGTTGTCAACTTCAACACTTGGGTGAAGGTGGTCACAACTACATGGTTTGGGGTGGTGTACCGTGGTGGTCTCTTTGATAAAAAATGGAAGTGTTGATGGTATAGATGTGTTGGTTCTTCCACTTGCCTTTGTACAAGGTCGGCAAAAGTTGCAGCAGTAGTCTCCTTGGAGAATGTGCCTGTTGTCTTTCTGTCTTGGGCCCGCATTGTCATCCCTTCAGTTGGCAGCTTCAGTGCCTTGGCCACAATCTCTTTTGTGATCACTACTTTGACTTTTTGCCCTTGTTGATCGGTGATTTAGGCTGACCCATCTTCTTTAATTGTAGACAGTATTTCATATGCTTTCTTGAAATCTACGCCGCATGGTTCCTGGTCGTAGAAGTCTTGGAGGCCCAACCTTCTGTTGGCTTCTTTTGTGTCTGGCTTGGCAGCTACATCATATATCTCTTTTGATATCATCTACAGCTCTACCCAGTGTCCTTATTCGCTCTTGAACCTGCCTGTGAAAATCGTGGTGTTGTTTTCTTCAAGCTGTTCTCTTGACAAGTATGTTGCCTTGGCCGTCCTCACTGAACTTGGGTCTAGATGGTAGGGTGGCAGCTCTTGCAACTTGTCCTTCTGAGACACCCTTTTCTTGGCCTTCTCGGTAGCTTGCATTGCTCCTGTTAGGGGAATACAGTGCCAAAGTTAGAAAACTCTGCAAATTCTTCTTTGAAATGACCTTGAGTCTGAATCGCTAACAAATTGAGTCCAATTTGCTTCAAATCAACTTTGGAGCATGCATAGATGCATAAAAACATGTACATATCAAAATCATACAGTTCGTGCAAAAATTTGCAACAAAAGTAAATAATCGCAATTATTTACAATTGGAGATTTTTTCCAGCTTTTTGCATTTTTGACATCATAGGCTTGAAACATATAGCATTTAGGTGCTCTGAGTGAAGTGTGGGCTCAATTGAGTGCACAGGGTGGAAATGGTGCCAGATTTAGGCTTTCACTCTCTGAAACAATAGATATAAAGGGATTTTGAGATTTTGAGATCCAAACTTGCTCAAATTTGGTCAGTGGACTTGGGACATCATGTGCTTTGGTCCCATAAGGTCAAAGTTGCAATTTTTCCCCATTTTGGGAAGAAAGTAAATAATCGCGATTATTAACATTTTCATCAAAATGTATATTTTTTGGTGTAACTTGGTTCTACGCATGATGTAGACTCTGTGTATGAGATATGGGGTGATTTGGATCAAAAAATGTGACAGACAACTCAAAATTTGGATTGGAAAGACTTCTTTGCGTTTTTTTGACAATTTCCAAGTTTTCCTTGATCATTTTGGCTCATACTTGTAATGTGGCATGTAATAGGTGTATACAAGTGATAGGTGAGGTAGAGGTATCATCTTCAAGCCAAAAAATCACAAAAATAAATAATCACAATTATTTACTGCAGTCAATTTTTTTGCTAAACTTGACAATTTGATGACCTAGACATATTCAATACATTTAAAACAAGTCCTAAATTGAATTGGGTAAAGTTTTGTCGTGTCAGCATCACTTCGTGCTTTGTTTACTTTGAAATCACCGATTTTGTGAGTAGATGGTATGTAGAGTTGGTTAGTCCCTTTTGAAGCTATGGACTTGTCCGCTACATAGTCCTGATGCTACCCATCCGATTTTCGCCCATTTGGAGTCAGTTTGACCTCGTATGTCAAATTTGACACTTTGTAGCCTTCAAGTATTTTCTATTGTTTGAGAGCTTGCGTTGACTGTTTTCATGAAACTAAAACCACCAATATTGATACCGACAGCTCAGGAAATCAGAGTCCCAAAGCATCCTGATGGTACAATAAAGCAAAGAGCACACAAGCTACAAGATTTGAACTTTAGAAAACTGCAACAGAAAACCTCGACCTCCGAAACCATTGAGTTAATTACTCTTGCACAACATAATGGTTTGAATTGCATTGATCTTCAAAGCATGGTAGAGCCAACCAAGGCTATGCATAGATACAATTGTTCAACCCATGCACACAGTCGTCCCGGAGTACGCCATCTAGGAGGGGTGGAAGGGAACTAAGTAATTAAGGGCAATGTTTGAAGAGGGAGGAAAATTTTTTATGTTAACGTGTGATTTTTTACAAAATTACCTAATAATACCTTTACAAAATCATTAACAGGGGAATCTAACTGATAACATCTCCCCAATGACTGTAAATAGTGTATATACTATCAAAATATCATTAAAAATGTTACTTTTTTGTTATTTTTCATCATTTTTCTTGATATTGGGACTTAAAAATGGAGAAATCCTCCAAAAAACAATAAATCTGTGTTTTCCAATGGATTTTCCTATTTATTGGATTTTCACTTTGCTTTTTTTAAGCATTTTGTTATTTTCTTTGATTTTTTCAATCAACATGTCAAAAGTTAATAATAAATAGAAAATGAGCTCAGATGGAGAAACTAAAGATACACTGATAATTAGAAGGACAAGGCAAAAAGGCACAAAAAATTTCAATCAAATCGACAGATGTAAGCGGGAAGCCTAAATTAGGTTGCCAAGTCCTACTTCAGCAAATTTTTGCAGAATGAGCTATCGAAATTCGATTGAATAAATTTTTGAGTGTAACATAGATTTCACAGCCTAGTAGGACTAACAGAGGAATTTAGGGAAAAATAGTTTTGGGAAGTCCGAGTATAGATATCCAAGGTAGCCCAAAATCACCGCATTTCCACTAGTCGCCCCTTGGAGAAGAGAGCTCTTGACCTTCTCGCGTGCGATTTTCGGAGTCCACGGTCGCCCTTTTACAGCGTGGTCTCACATGAAACATGAGGGGTAAGTTCTATGCTTATCAATGATCAATTCTATATGGCCGGTAGCAAGTCTAAGCTCAAGGGAAAAACCCTAGAAACCTAGCAGTGCACGAAGTCCTACGACCTAAAATTGACCATAGCGGCCTGTCAGCTCAAACAAATTGGACAAGACTTGAACTATAGCATGCCCCTATATAATAGAACACTTCTTTATCACCAGATGACCATTCGATAGGGGTCGAGGGGGGTCCCAAGTAGAAAATCTAGGTTTTTGCCAGATGCTAGAATTGGTTTCTAACTCCACTGACAGCTTATAGACTGGGTCTATACACA
Organism: Adiantum capillus-veneris; assembly: GCF_014529385.1. Lineage (NCBI taxonomy): Eukaryota > Viridiplantae > Streptophyta > Polypodiopsida > Polypodiales > Pteridaceae > Adiantum > Adiantum capillus-veneris. The sequence continues at coordinate 37,296,715 of NC_140940.1, forward strand.
ATGGTATCTTGGATTTTCTTCAATGAAATGTTGTGGTTGAGTGTTTTGAGACTTAACCCTCCACTGCTTCATCGTTTTGACAGCTTGCGGCAAAGATAAGTGCTCCTTTTTTCTCCAAATCCATTTTGTTTTAGGTTCCCTGCTTGAAGATGCTCTTCTTTGTGTTTTGAACCTTGGAACCATCTTTGGCACAGTAGATGATGTTTTGGGCACCCAAATTTGAATTTGTTTGTCCTTAAGCTATGCTTTTGGTACCCAAATTTTCTAGAGTCCTTGCATGCTACTTGTAGCATTTGCTTGTCAATAGGATGGAGAATATTGATTGCTTTGTGGTTTGATTTTCTAGTAACATACTTTCCATTCCTCCTTGCTTGGTGCAATTGGAGCAATGAGTTGTCCGCCTTTAGGTGATAACTTGAGTTGATTAGTATCACAATCTGGTACTGCCTTGTACGTTCGCATCCATGAGATTCCAAGAATCCTTGTTTCATTCATGTGTTCATCATGAAAGCATATAAATTGATGAGGGCATGAACATCCATGTACTATAACATTTAAGTTGACTACTCCCTATGTCGGTGATGGGCATTCCTTAATAGTCGATATTCCTGCTATCAAAGAGTGACTTGTTCCTTTTTTGTAAGTGGAATAACTGAATGCATTTACCCGAGCTCCTTTATCAACTAATGCATTTGTACTATGATTGTTCAGTTGTACTTTAATGCGAAGGTCCATTTCATCTAACCATTCATCATCTGTTGATATTGCATCTTTTTGTAATTCCCATAGTGGGTCATCTAGTTCCAGAGTGTTGATGGGAATAGGTATTTGTTGATTTTTGCGATCATCTTTCCTTTTGAGTACTCGAAGGTGAGCTTCCTCTTGGGCTTCATCAATGACTTTCTGTCGTTTTGTCTTTCTTTGCTTTGTTGCATGCATCTTTTCTAGCAATTCATTGGTTAGTGGCAAATTATACTTCTTTAAATGGCATCCACTAATCCAATTAGCCATTGGTTCACCATCTAGGGTGGACAACTTGAGTGCTCCACTTGGAGATACATCTTCAATGATAAACGATCCGTTTTCCTTTTTCTTAAACTTGGGAATGTGTTGCTTAAGGGAATAGACTAAAACTAAGTCCCCTTTTTTGAAGATTTTTGTAACTAGATGGGAATCAAAAAACTATTTTTGTTTCCACTTTGGTGCATAGATGTGAGCTACAGTTGTTAGCCTTTGCTCATCAAGATCTTCTAAATCTTCAAGTCTCTCTAACAATTCATGTCCAGTCCACTCAAGATCCTTAGTGTTAACCCTCATGGCTCACGCACACCCTATCACCTACGATGGACGTTGTATTATTTACTTGGTAGAGTCAGGTACCGGGCTTGTCGGTCCAATAAGAAAAGGGTAAGAGTGATCGCCGATGAAAGGCGCACTCTAACTGGAACATTAAAGGGATTAGTTGGCTAAGCATGGGTTCCCAAGTGTGAATGGGACGAGCTCATATAAAACTCCACTAAACCTAAAATTCACTCATTCTCTCATTTGTGCTATTGAAGAGTGCTCTTGCTCCATCTCCATCTTCTTCTTCTTCATCTCCTTGTGTGTGTGTGTGTGTGTGTATGCGTGAGAGAGAGAGAGAGACTGTGTGTGCGATCGAGCATTATGACGATGGTGCAGCCAAAGTTGGTCCGAGCTAGGAGATGGTCTGTGCCAGGCAAAGGTAGCATGTGAGTGCAGTGCAAAAGGCTAGGGCAGGTACCAAAGCCCTAAGCAGCCCAAGGATAGCGGAGGTGTATGTTCAAAGTGGTTTTTTAGTCCAAGGTGTGCTGCAAAGATCCAAGCACGCTGATGGAATGTTGTGCCCGAGATGTGGGTTTTATGTGCTAGAATGTTGTCTTCAGTGTGCTCTACAAGCCGGTCCACACGGCTCATCAATTGGAGCCCTGGTGTGCAAGATATTGCAGTTTAAAAAAGGGTGTGTAGAAGATCCCCGACAGACAAGGCAGCTGGGGACAGGTGGCCCGGGCTGATGTCAGTGTATATGTGTGTAGTGCTCGAGTTGTGGAGCATGCCTGTCTTCTCGGATCGTGAATCGGAGCTCTGGATGACAAGTTATGGCCATTAGAAGATTTTCCAGGGGCCGGGTCGGAGCTCATTGGACTGCACGGGGAAATGTGCCATCTGGCGTCGTTTGAGCCTCAAAAACGTTCTCGATGATAGTGTTGTGCACGAGGAGCCAACATAAATCAACGGTGTGTCAATCGGATGCTTAGTCGGCAAGATACAGCCAGACGAAGTCGGGAGCATTTTTGTGGTGAGCAGTTGCAGAAGATTTTTTTCTTTTTGCAAGCCTTAGTTCGAGGACGCCGAGGGATCGAAATGCAGAGATGATTGGTGAAGACGAGGCCGAGAATGTGGAGTTTCAGCGGGTTTCTTCTGCTTGGAGAGCGGGTCAGTAGGCTACTGATAGTAGCTTGACCAAGGGAGACCAAAAAATGGCAAAATAAGAAGGTTTTTTTACAAAAGGTAATGAGGTTCTTGGAGGCAACTCATGGGTGAGCACCACGTGGCGGAGGTATTGGCCCACATGCACAAGGCGTAGCCTATTGAACACGGTATAAAGGCTGGGGCGTGTAGCCCTCATTAGCATCACATGGCGAAGTGGGAGCGTGAACTCCTTGAGGTCGTGGCCATGGCGTCCGCGCATGGCGCTGTTGTCGTGGCTCTGCAGGCGGCGGGTGGCAGTTTGCAGCGGTTTTGAACGGCTCCGCCCGCGCGAGGAAGGTGATGACATGGCAGGCCTGATAGGGAATGGTCCCGCGAGCCCATGGGGCGCCAAAATTTTAAAGAAGAAGGGAAGGAGCAATAGCGACATCGCTATTGCCCCCCCCCCCCCCCCCCCCCTCGTGTAAGGAGAAAGTCCCACAAGCAGCAAGGAAAGCGAGTCAGAGTGAGAGAATGAGATAAATAACCGTGCAAAAGTGTCTAAAAGAGCCCGCCATGTGTCGGAAAGAGGCCAAACATGCTAAAAATGGGTGCTCCCCCTCTATAAAGGAGTCTTTTTTATCATTTTGGAGGGCTTTTTGTCGCCTCGTGAAGCTTGGGAGCCATAGGGAAAAGAGTCACGAGTGGTTTTTGCCTACACAGGGCCGAGAGGGCGCCTCCCCCTATGTATTTTGTGAAGCCGAGTGCGGCTATAGTGTTTTTTTGAGCAGGGAGTGAGTTCCCCCATTGAAAATGGGCGTTTCTTGTAGTGCTATTTCCTTCCCCCCCTTCTCCTGCTCTCTTCTATTGCTTGTGATGCCGGGTGTGTGATGGCGTGTGCGCCCCCCCGATGAGTGTGTGCAAAGAGAGAGAGAGAGTGTGGTATGTGTGCAAGGGTAGGCGATGATTGCAGCCGTTTTGTAGGTGAGGGTTGATTGGTGGTCTATTTGAGTGCGTGTGCGCTGCAGTGCGTCAAGCTGTGTTTGATCGCGTGTGCGATAGTGTGAATTCTATGAGTCGAAGGTGCTCACTAAGTGGATTGGGGTGTTGTGTGTGCCCTGAGCTATAAAGAGGCCATTGTGTTTGTGCCGGGCGTGTTCCCCCATTCCCCCTCTCCAACGATGGCACGGTGGCGGTGAAGCGGTTGAGAGCGGCGTAGCGGCGTCTCCTTCTTCTTCGCGGAGAGGAATCCTCCATGACAGGAAGCGTAGAGCGGTGAGTGACACACCAACGCCATCTTTGAGCTTACTAGTTTAGGCTTGTTGTGTGCTTGGAGCCATTTGTGGCTCACACACGGTGTATCGGTATGTTCCTTGCATTGACACGTGCGACATACGTGCACATTTTTGGCGCCGCTGCCGTGGAATGCTATACACTAAGCTTGAATAGCACTTTGTGCTTCTTTTGTGGTGAAATTTCAATTGTAAGAAAGGTAAGGAAGGAGGGTGTGTGTGTTGAGAAGAAGGTTTTGTGTTACTACTGTGTTTTTTTTTTTGTTAATGGAGTTTTCAAAGGTACTGTATTTTTTCTCTGTGTAAGGTGTTAGTATTAAGGTTGTTAGTTCTCTGTGATGTAATGTACAGTAAGTAGGAAGTAGATCTGTGAGAGCTAATAGAGTGTGTTAGTGTGTAACAGTAGGTGTATTACTTGGAAGTAGGTAGGTAGAGTGTGTGTGTGTGCTCTCGCGCAGGCCACGGTGACCTTATCCTTAAAAAATTAAAAAATTAAAAAAAATTTAAAGATAGGACCGGGATCAGGAATATCTCCCAGATCCAAGCCCAGGCTTAGGCATCTATCGCCTTTTAAAATTACGAATTTTAGCTTCATACGTAGCTAAAAATCGACTTTTTTGAGGACCAACGGAGCTTCAAATGACCAAAAATTGTGTTGTAAAGCACACAGCAACCCTCTAAGTGATACGCTCATTTTGAGCTATCACACACTTGAATCAAAAAAATCGATCATTAAAAAACATTAAAAACATTAAAAACATAAAAAACACAAGTGAAAATGGACCCTTAAAAAAGTAAGCGGTTAACCTTCGAGGTTATTCGCCGACGCTTGTAGGGTGTCAAAGGCACATGCATCTGTGCTCTAGTCGTGTGCTAGAGATGGAGCAACTAGAGAGAATTTTGACTTACGTGAGTTCTCAATATCCACCTACCTTAGGTTCCGGGCCCTCGGCGGGGACCCAAGGTAGTACAAACCAAGACCCGAACATAGCAGCTAGTGACTCTTCCTCTGACGACAAAGTCATGGAGGGTTTCCCAATGCCTAATCCCGATAGCTCAAGCCAAGACATGCATGCCATGGGTCCACGGTCCGGGCCGAGCGTGCTTAGCCGCTTGAAGGAAACCTTTAGTAGAGCCACTCACTCCAAACATGGAGCTAATGATGTAAATGAGGGGGGTGGGGAAGTAAATTCTCCATTCATGACCAACGTAGAGCATAGGCCCTTAGAGAATGTGAACGTGAATACTTCATTCACTGCACCTCCTGAATCTTCAGAGCTATTCCCCTCTGAGGTCGTATTACCCGATGGTAGAATCCTCGCCGAAGTGCAAGAGGTTGAGCGATATATCCTTGCAACAAGGGAAAAGGAAGTTGAGAGCTTGCGCAAGGCAGAACAACGAAGAGAGTTAAAAGCAAAAGCCCGTATGTCAATATCCTTGCTAAGAGAGCAATCAAGCGCTCCTGGCTTAGCAACTGCTAAGGGCCAACCCCTAGAAAGAAACATTGCATCTAGCTCAAAGGACAACCCTAGCACCTCAATCCTAGATGGAGCATTCTTAAATGAGAATTGGGAGTACGAACTACAAACGAAAACTCTGACCGGCCTATACACAGGTCACACCTATCACGTGGGTTGGTTAATGTCCTACAATCCACAATGGGCGCTACTAGTGTGGAGGATTAACAACAAAGAGTTTGTGAGGTCATCCATAGGGTCATTGAGTTAGAGAGACAGAACAAGGGGATCAACATGCCTTCAACGAGTCTCATGAGATTCTTGGATACAGGGAAGGCTAAACAACCGACCTTATAGCAAATGGAGACTCCCTCGGTAAGTCCGATGGATCCTCCATATGTTGTTTCACCAGAGGTCTCAGTGCAATCTGAACCCACAAGTGATAGCTTCACCTTTCCAAGTCTAGCTCATCTTTTCCTTGATGGCACCACGGCTACCATGCCTACCCCAATGATGGGCATGCCGAGAAACACGCCATGGACCTCATTTGTCAGTAAAGCACCACTACATGGTAGCTCAATGCCTACAACAGTACCTACAAGTGTGTACCAATCGTATACACCCATGGGTCCTCGTACTCATGTAGTCCCTACTCCTCCCATTGTTTCAACTACTTATGCTCCACAACCACAACACCCAAGTTCTTATTTCCATGGGACTATACCGGCTAGCATTAACATGTCGCCTCCGACATCTGCTATGCCTAGGGCCACACATATGAACTATGGACCACCGCATGGCACAACATCATACCCAATGTGGAACTCAAGGGCTTCCTATGCGCCAAGCCCAATGCCAATACCTACTCCACATGTAGTCTCTGGAGCACCTCCACCCACGGTGCCTGCTCACTTAGGTGACTTGGCAACATTTTCTCAAGCTATTGGTCGATCTATTGCTGAGAATATACGTAACACGCCTGATAGAGAGCCTAGAAGTAAGGCAGTACAAATAGCCAAGCTCACACAAAAATTTAGTGGAGACGAGGATGTGAGAAAGCATATCGAAGTGTTTGAACAAATATGTGATTCTCTAGGAGAACACAATGACCTGAATAAGAGTAATGCTTTAAGACTAACCTTAAGTGAAAAGGCTAGGGATTGGTATAGAACCCTAAGGGTGGAAGAAAAAATGATTTACCCTATTCTTAGGAGACTGTTCATGAAAGAATACATACGAGAGGGAGTGCTTTGGGGTGTAGCCTCTCAGCTCCAAAAAGCCCAATGAGAGGAAGGAGAGTCGGTGAGAGACTTTATTAGTCGCTTGAAGCATTTGAATTCTCGATGTAATCCAAATGAGCGCTTCAACAATAACCAATTGCTAGATAGATTTATAAGCGATACGGCATGAGGATATCTACAATGGCCTAGTCATTAGAGGTATCCCCACTTGGGAAGCATTCACCACCAATGCGATCCAATTGGAGGATAATTTAATGATTCAACTTGAGAAAGAGTTTCTGTTGAGTCTAAATCTATTAGCTCACAAGCATTGGGGCATCAGCCAATGACCCTAAAGCCTATTGCTCAGGAGCCAAACTTTATCTGAGATGACTTTAGTAGATCTCACCAAGGCTATTCAAGAGAGTCTTAGAGGCAATCCTGCTCCGCAAAACAATCATATGTATCCAAGAAGGGAGCAACAATGGTGCTCAGTATGCTATGGATCGTATAGTACCAGTGAATGCCCTACTTTTAGAGAAAAATTCAGTGGGAACTGCAATGTCTGTGGGAGGTATGGTCATCAAGCTAAGGATTGCATAGTATTTTAGCACACGATGGCCAATAGACCAACCTTAGCATGGATAGACACACCTCGAGCGCTTGCATTGATGCCAGCCCCACCTCTTGAACAAACAACACAACACATGGTCCCTAGGTCCCAAAATGTTGTTCAAACAACACCCTTACCACCTCTAGTGCTAGGACCGCAACCACCACATCCGAGAATCACTTATGTGAATCAAGTGGACTGTGAGTCATCTATTGCTTGTTTGGAAGGCAGTGAGGAAGATATAGATCCTAATATTTCCTATGTGTTAAGGCGGTTACGCCGCTAGCGGAAGCTAAATAGCGAGAACTCAACCAACAACAGAATTTGTCAGACGAGGACGGAGCTTGACCCGCAGGCGCATGGAAACAACTAGGTGGATGTCAAATCACCTACTCGGCCTTCTAATGACAATCACTACTAAGGAAATCAAATCTAAGTTTTAAAACACGCAAGTGACTGAAGTCCGTACTACGAACGAATGCTATACGAAACAGGATCTAGAATCATTGAATCGATCTCAAACTCAAGGGGAAGTCTATACACTAGGTAAGAACAACACCCTAAAGACTTGAACTGCAAAATCAACCTATAACCACTCCGTGCGGCAAACGCGTATGAAGACAGGCCAAAAAATACAGGTGACCGAAACTTGACCCCGATGGTACTAATGCGTAGCTCTACTCGTTGTGGTTCTATAGATATGCTGCACGCTCTATTCCGACACACGAGTTGGAAGAAAACTCACACCGAAGCTCGTAGGAACTTACCACACATAGAAGCCGATAGCGCGCACTCTTGGTATCTGTGCGTAGCTCTCGTCGTTGCTAACACAATGGCGGTGTCGCTTCTCCAATGGCGGCCCCGTAGCTCACGTAGCAAGAAGATAAGACTCTCTCTCTCTCTCTCTCAGACACAGTCACGGCGCTCAAAAACTCACTTTGATTAATAATTCAATCTCTTAGGTTACAAAACTTTGGCTTATATACCTCAGCCTTGGAGGTGAGAACATCTCTAATTATTTACATCAACAGGTGAAATTACTTCGGGATTACAAGCTGGAAACTCAATTGAGTCCCGTTACTTAATGAATGGCTCAAATCAAAATTAATGTCGGAAAGACATTTATTACAATCAATGGTTACAAAATGATGGGTGTGAGCAAAAATGTGGGTGTGATCCTCTGCTGGCTCAACACTCCCCCCCTCCGCGTTCATGTCGTCCCTGACATGACTTTTAGGCTTGGTCAATAGAGTCCTGTCGTCTTGAGCATCTGCAAATGTGATTCGTAGCGTAGGTTGCCGATGGTCAAGGTTGGGCCGAATATTTTGCTTTCGTGAGTGAAAAAGCCGGTGTAGAAAGCTTCTTCGAATGTTTGCATATGGAAGCTAGGCAAAAACATAATTCTTTGGTATAAGAGATGTAACACCTTTGGTGATGGATGCAATGAAAGATCATACATCATATCCGTCACTGTGTCGGCCGTTGATAGTAGACTCGAGGTAGTGGCTTTATCTAGCGCGAACACTTCAATGCATGCTAAGAGAGTCTTGCAGATTTTCTTTAGCATCTGACACGAAAGGTTAGGAGAGCCAGTAAAGAGTTTGATGGTGCCCGTTAGGGTTTTCACCATGTAGGCTTTACCTATTCTCTCTCCTGCCTTTGGTCCTGGAATCCTTGGGTAATTAAGCCAATTTGGCTTCTTTTCTGCAATCCTGCCATGCTCTTTCCAGCTTCTGACTCTTGGCGCCGGGCAGAAGGTTGCATCCTCCCGAATCTCCTTTGGAGCCTCTACCAAGTAGATGAGGTAGGCTGGGTATTTGTTTAGCCAACCTTTCCTCCATCTAGGTTGAGAATCTACAATCTTCTTTGATTGTTCATCCTTTGTGATGTCGCCTTCGTAAAGAGTGACATACTGCTCCTCCTCTATTCTCTTTTTCGTCTTTATCACTTCAAATTTCATCAGAGGGAAAGGCAGGCTGGGTTGCATCCACTCTTCATGGAGCACTTTTGTGTCTAAACCTTGAAGTCTAATGGAGATGAGGAGTCTCCTTTCCCATTCCATTTCCGCCTTGGCACTTTCCTCTGTTGACTTTTCTATTTGGTCCTGGAGCCTTTGTTCTTCTTCTTCAGAGATTCCTGAAGTCGAGGCCACTTCTTGAACTGGGGCTGGATCTTCAATTGTGGTTGCCTCTCCAGTTTCTGGTAGCTCTATGGCTGCTCCCCCTGCTTCTTCTTGTGGTGGCTCTGTTTCTCTTCTTTGTTGCTCTTGGAGGTCTTGGAGCTGTTTGCGGAGGGCCTCATTTTCTGTCCTTAGTGCTTGGTTTTCTGATGTGAGCCTCTCCTCTGCAGCCAATGATCCCTCCGCCATGTGCAATCTTTGCACTTGCTCTAACCTTAGCTCTCTTTGCAAACTTCTGACCTGATCTTCCAGAGCTGGTACGAGGGCTCCCTCTTGTTCTGTTCCTGCTCTGCTAGCTCTAGGGGTGGTCCTGAGTCTCGTGATTGTCCTTTCTTGAAGTTCGACTCTTTCCCTTAGCTCAATGAGCTCATCCTTGGCTGCCTCCAGCTCATCTTCTATTCGCTCCTTTGCTTCCTGTGAACTTGTTACCTCTCTTGAAGCTTCGGCTAGTTGGAGTATCAAGCCGTCTCTCTCGTTTTCTGCGTCGTAGAGTGATGCTTTATGACTTTCAGATTCAGTCATAGCATTCTCTAACTTCTTCTGCAACTCTGCTTCCTTTTGTTTTGCTGTCTCAATTGCTACTTCCTTTGCTCTGGATCTTTCTTTAATCTTGCTGAGCAGTTCATGCACCATGTGCATGTCTTTTTCATCTTCATCTATCAACTTGACAGCTCTTTCTGCCACCACCTCCAATGGCTTCGGCTCTTCTAGTATGTTCTGTTCGTCCATTTTCTCTTCACTCTCCATTGTACCTTTTGTCTTTTCCTTCGTCCCTTTCCGATCATCTTGTTTTCGTAGGGATATCCCATAAACTACCTCCAGGGCCTCTTCTTCACTGTATCCGATCGCTACCAGATCCTCATAATCATCTTTCTTTTGCTGAACTGGATCTATCTCCTTTCCCTTGGTCCCGGCCTCCGGCTTTTCGATAACTTCTGTTTCTATTTCTATTGTGGTCTCCTCCACAATAATTTTCATCTTCTTCGGGCTTGGTACATCAGTAAAGGAGGGTTGATTGTCCTCAGTCATCTTGGCTTTCCCTTTGTTTGCTTGCCCGTCTTTCTCTCAAAGTTCAGTAGACTCATCTACTTCCTTCTTCTCCTTGTAGTCCTTTTTCAGCTCAGCTTTTAAAAGCTGTACTTCCTCTTCAGTATAAGGCTCGACAGGTTGCTGCTCCAGTATGGCCTCCGACTCCTCATAAGCTCGAATATATTGATCATATTGATCAACATGTGGCCTGGCAGAGCTAGTTCCGACTTTAGTGGGGTCTGGCACCCACATTTCTTCAAAGTCCCCCTTTAGAGCTCTTTCCGCTCTAAACTGCTCCACCAGCCTTTCCATTCTTGCAGCTTTTTGACTTTTGGTTTGCTTGGGATCAGCCTTCTTCTTCGCTTTCTTCTTGAGCGGCTCGTCCACAGCCTCTTCAGGTTCTAAAACTATTTCTAGTTTTCGGCGTGCTCTTGTGGACGCCCTCTTGGATACTTCTTGTTGTTCTTTCTCTTCATCGGCTTCTCTAAGCCACTCATTCTGGGAGGGAACCCGTGGCCCTTGATCCCTAGCTCCAATAGCTTCATAAGCTATTCTTGTTAGGATTTCTCCTCCTCCTATGTACTTTGGCTTCTGGTTGTGCATGGCGATTACTTGCTCGTGGATGTATTGAGCATAATTCAGCTCTTTTGGCATGTTGCTCTTCAGTGCCCATGTGATGGTTGTCGCAATGGCATGGGGTGGTGTAGTATACTTCTGCGGTCTTTTACTGCACACATGGAAAAATTGGTTGTATAATCGGCAAAGGGTTGCCGCTCGTTGATCTGCCATATCTCCGTAGGTTGTATTTTGTTTCTTTGATCCATAGACCTCTATGGCCTCCCTTCTTTCTCTTTGTTGTGCAGCTTCAATGCATCTGCAATGAGCTGTGGAGTGATCTGTACTTCAACTGTTTCTCCATCCATGGCTGTCAACGTGGCTTTCCCATCCTTCTAAATGGATGTTGCCAACTCATACACTCTTCTTGTGTCTACACCTGATGGTCTCGAGGTGAAGAACCTGTGTAGGTCAGCCTTTTCCAGGTATCTGTTGATGTTCTCTGATCTGCTATAATCCACTAATTCTCGTGGGATCATAGGTACATCGACCGATTGCCCTTGAGGATCTCTGAAAGTCCAATGGTAGATCTTTATTCCCTCTTTTTCTAGTACTGCTTCCTCCACCCAAGTCTTGGTTGGCTTGAGGGTTTCTGTTGGAATATCAAAAGGTTCTGCTTCTGCAAGAGCATCCTTGATGGTTGGTCTTTTTCTCTTAGTTTCCGATGACTTAGCGGAATCCATGGATCCTATAACTCCAATCACAGAAGTTAACGTCTTTTTAGTACTGAAAGCCGAAATGAATCTTTTAACTATTCAAATGACTTGAAAATTGAAACATGAGCTATTCAGGGCCTAAGGATGCAATGTAGGTGAAAAAATATGCAAACTGGGCTCAAAAACATGCTTGAGACATCATACGCGTATGATGTCTTTTGTGTCAGAATGACTTCATATTGGTTGTGCTTGTAGCTGATAGTGTATACATGAGTATCATATGCTTGGATTTGAGTTTGGATCCCATTTGGTCAAGTTTTGGCCAGTTCAGTCCAGTTCAGGCTCTTGGCAAAATTTTGAAAGGGAAATGGATTTTATGATCCAAATTGGATAAAACTTGGTGGTTCACCTTCAAATGGCATGTAGATCACTTCTGTTTGGTGGTTGAAGCCCTGAGGTGCCAAAATTCACATAGTGAGACATCATACGCGTATGATGTCTTTTAGTGCATTTTTGGACCAATTTTCTCTATAAGCTTGGTTTTGGCTTTAGATAGGCTTATTCAGTGGATTTATCAAGTTTGGATAGAATTTGGACTAAAAATGGCTCTGGAGACATCATACGCGTATGATGTCTTTTTCATCAATTTTTCATGAGATTGGTTCTGTGGACTCTCCATGTGCTAGTGAAGGACTGTTTATACTCAAATCTTGGTTTGGACTTGAATATGTTGGATTTGGGACAAAAATAGGCTTTGTATGAAGGATTTTCTCTTAATTGGGCTAATGGGGTGATCCACCTGACCAAATGGTTCCAAACTTCATATGTAGCATGTATTAGATATATATAATGGATGTATGATGACAAATGAGCATTTTTTGCTCTGTAAGTGCAAATAGACATCATACGCGTATGATGTCTTTTGTGTCAAAATGATGCTTTTTGGTTCCAGATAGCTTGTAGATGTGTTAATCAACAATCCTACAAAGTTTCAATGAGTTTGGAGTTATTTTGACAAAATTAGGACCAAAAATCAATTTGATGGCCGACTTTGCGTCTTTTTGGTTTTCCTTGGGTTTTCTAACTCCAATTCTCATGATACTTGGTTCATAGGATGTGATTAACATGTGGAATGAGGCTATGCACTCAAATGTTGAAATGGATGTGAAAATCATGCTGTGAGACATCATACGCGTATGATGTCTTTTCTTGAAATGTTGGTCTTTTTGTGCAAAGAATGCTTTGTGCTAGTGCCCTAAGCCCTGCTAACTAGTTTTCAACTTAAAAAGTCATCAGTTTAGCTAAAAAGCCCCCTTATAGGCATTTCAGTCTCCGAAGTCGTCTTTTTGCCTTGGAGTTGAATTTCTTCAACTTTTCTTTTCGAGAGTTGCATTTCCAGCTCATTGGATATGTTGTGAAGCCACCTATTTGGTTGAACTTGACTTTGGCTCCCCGTTCTCCATCTTTCTCCATTTGGTTGCCCGAAAGCGTCTTTTTCACCATCGGTGAGTGAATCAGCTTTCTTTTGGGTTTTGCTTGCAAACATAAGTCATCCATGTATAGTTGAAACTGCTCGTGAAGTTTCATCTCATTCGGTCGTCAATTTCAGCCGTTATGCCAAAATGACGCTTTGTGTGTCCGCAGCCAAATCGGTTGTTCCGACCTACTTTTGGTGATCCAAACCCGCAGATACTCCATGGTTGCATTGCCCTCGATGTTGTTAAGCTTCTTGAGAAGTTTTGTGTCGTTCCGACAACTTTTTTCTGTTTGCCTCTTGCAGGCTCTGTTGACCTAGGGTTTTTCCAGTCGTTCTTTCTCGAGCTTTGAGTGCTAGAAACTCATCTCCTATACTAGGGTAACCCACCTCTAAGTTCTTGCAAGGTTTGGTTAGGCGGTTGTGCCCCTACCTAGCGTTCCTCCCCATTCCCCGTCTGCTCTTGTTTCTTGGTTTTGGTGAGTTTTCGCGACAAAAGTTAACGATAAGCATCAAAAGCTTATGGCAACGAGTCTACCTCTCATGTCTGGTGTCCTCTGAGCTCTCGTAGCAATCGTAGAAGGCGGTAGAAGGTCGGATGCTCCTGTGTGCTCTTTGCTCTCTCCAAGAAGGTAATAGTGAAAATGAGCTTGATAGTGAAGTGAAAAATACTTAACTTCGGGCTTCCCGGATCACTTGTTACCAAATTTGACATGTGCTCCTATCTCGTCGTGAAATGCACTTTAGGATTTGAAATTTCTCAATTTGGACTCCATTTGACCTGTTTCTGAGAAATCTGTCCACTTTGCCAAAATTCTGTCATTTCGGGCTTTCCGCAACTTTTTCAGAATTGTACCCAATTTTTATCCTGGGTTTCCCTTGTCATTAGGACCATCACCGTCTATTCTTTTCTTTTTTCCGATCTCATTTCACCTGCTTTTTTATTTTTCTTTTATTTTTATTAAGAAAATCATAAAAAATAAAGGAAAATAGCAAATTGAAGCCAAAAAATTCCAAACATACACGATAAATAGCTGGTAACCCTGTGTATATGAATATACACTTCTTTGTGATTTCTGGACTTGGATTACCACTTTTTAGCTCCAAAAACACTCTTATTTAGTGATATTTACACATCTAGAGACCCAAATTCATCATTTGATCTCTTCTTGTTGCAAAACAAGGTATATAAGGGCATAAATATTATCAATATCCGCAATCAAACATAAAAAATTGCAAAATCATGTAAGACACTGCCCTTGTAATATAATTTTTGTTTTTCTTTGTTTTTTCCGCTTGTAGCTGCTTTGTAGCTCCTGTATACCTCCCCCCCTCCTAGTCTGAGTCCTCCCGGACGACTATGAAGTGTCTGTGGGTGAAGCATTGTAGTTGTTTTGGTCATAAGTTCCCAATGCAATTGTAGAGCGACGATACAACATTCTTTCCAATAAAGCTGCTCTTTGTTTGATTGAAGGATTGGTGGTCGGGTTTTGGGTTGGTTTTGGCACTTCGGTAGTAGAATCAGTAGATGGATTCTTCGTTACCTTGTTGTCTTTTTTCACAATCCAAATCTGCTTCCGCTTTGCTTGTGCTTGCCACAAACTCTTTGCGACCCAAACCTGCTTTGTTCTGTGTGTTGATTTCCTCGCCTTGAAATACCTAGGAGTTTCCGTTGATTGTATTGAAGGGAGTTCCTGTTTACAAATCTTTGGGATCCAAATTTCTTGCTATAGCTTTGTGCCGTCATGAACTTCTTTGGAATCCAGATCTGTTTCACTGTCCTTGATTGTCGGGGATCACTCTGTTGTCTGGTATTGAAGACTCTGTTTGTGTTTTCTGGCACCACCTTTTTTGGTCTCCATACCAACGTTGACTCCGTTTTATCCCAAGGTTGAGCTGTTATATTATTGCTTGTCTTCTTATCCAATGTTGAGAGTTCCTCGTCGACGAGCAATCCAGTTGTGTAGAAACTTTTGGTTGCCATTGCTTCTTCTTTTTCTCTGTTTGTTGTTTGCCCTTGTCCGTGGATTCTTCCTTTGGAGTTGGCTCTGCTCCTTTGGTGAACTTAACTGATTGACTTTCACCTTCGTATTTGATAAGCACTGATTTAGAACTCCAGTCAATCATTGCATTGTATTGCTTCTGCCATGGTTGTCCTAGCAATAATGGATGTTGTGTAGCTTGGTCTTCAACCACGTAAAACATATGAGGATACACATACTGGTTAATCTGTATATGTAAAATTGTGCATCCGACAGTTTTGATTGAGTTCTCAGAGTAACTTTTTAACTCTTGCTTGGCAGTTTGTAATTTCGTGTCATTTGTCAATTGTCTATACAAACTTAGTGAAAGTAGGTTAGCTTGAGCTCCTGAATCCAATAGTGCTCTGGCTTTAATTTGGTTGGTCCCTACTTTGCATTCAATGATGGGTTCTTCTTTGTCATTCCCCATTTCTGTTATACTAACTGCGTTTATTCGTATTGCTCCTTCATTGCGCTTTTTTTGACGCAGTAGTCTTCTTTTCTCCATTCTTTCCTTCGCCTCAGCTTGCGCTTCCTCTACAATCTTTTTCTTTTTTTGGACACGCAGCTTTTCTTGATGTATTTTGAGAAGCATGTCTTGTGTTAGCGGCAACAGATACTTTTTCACTCTGCATCCACTAATCCAATTGGGCATTTCTTCTCCGTCTAATGTAGCAAGCTTGACGGCTCCACTTGGTGATAGATCTTTAATCACCACAGGTCCCATCCCTCGCTTTTTAAGCTTCTTAGCATGCTGTTTCAGAGTGTAAACTAGGACATAGTCCCCAACTTTAAACTCTTTAGTCCGCACATGCTTATCAAAAAATTCCTTTTGTCACCTTTTTTGAGCGTAGATGGAAGCTACTGCTTTTAGGCGAAGCTCATCTAGCTTTTCCAGGTCATCTATTCTATCAGAGAGCTCGTGCCCTGTCCACTCTAGATCCTTAGCCACCCTTAAGGTTGAAATCAAGAATTCTATTGGTAAGATAGCATTTAGCCCAAAAACCATGTTATATGGGGTCGTTCCTATTGATGTTTTATATGCTACCCTATATGCCCATAATGTTGAATGCAACTTCTGGTCCCAGTCAGTTCTCGACTCAGATACAATCTTCGTAAGGACCGTGCATATGGTTTTGTTTGTTGCTTCAGCTTGTCCGTTTGCTTGTGGATGATACGGGGCTGATTTCCTATGGATTACCATGAATTCATCTAGAAGGATCTTTATCACTTCATTTATAAAATGTGTGCCTCGATCACTCACAATTTCTATTGGCAATCCATATCGTACAAAGACGTATTCATACAGAAATTGTGCCGTGGTCCTGGCATCTGCTTTTTGAGTTGCCTTTGCTTCGACCCACTTTGTTAGATAGTCTGTAGCCACAATGATGTATTGTGCATGAGTCTTATATACAGGAGGTGAAATGGGTCCGACATAATCAATCCCCCATTTTGCAAAAGCTCTTGCCCCCATCATTGGTCTAAGCGGCATATCATCTCTTTTAAGTGGTACTTTGGTCCGCTGACAGTCATCACACCGTTTAACGTATTCCTCAGCGTCCATATGTAATGTTGGCCACCATATTCCTGCGGCTAAGACAAGTTTTGTTGTCTTATCACCTGAGAAATGGCCTCCACCTACTCCTCCATGAGCTTGCTCCAGGATTATCACATACTCAGACTCTGATGCGCAAATCCTAAGCTGGTTGTCTTTACCTCTCTTATAGAGTTAATCTCCTATTAAAGCGTACTCTCTAGCTTCTGTCTCTACAAATTTCTGACGAGCTTTTGACGTTCCTTCTGGGAAAGTTCTATTTGTGAGATATTCAACAATATACTGACTCCATTCTGGAGCGATCATTATCTGATATAATGTCGAATACTCGGCTGGCGGTTTTGATGAACATACAATACATACAGTGACATATTCATGTACGCTTTCTTTCATTCCTGGCCAATAGACTCCCAATTGTAACAAATTCCTATATGTGTTCCTTCTTGAACAATGAAATTCACATTCCTGAACATGTGCTTCGCGCAGATATATACTATATTCCTCAGGATTGATGCATAGTCGTAAAACATGATCATTTCCCAATTGATACAACCTTCCTGCAACCAATTGAAGATTCTTGGATTGCTGAATAGCATTATGTTTCAGGTTGTATTCTCTTCTATCGAACTCTCCTCCATAGGTTAATAGGTTAACGACATTTTGGGACCACCTCGGTATCATTTCTATGTTGAACAAGTACGCGTCTGGCATGTCGTCATCTACTCCTATAGGGTCTTCTCCATTAGTCAATCGCGAAAGATGATCAGCTCTAAGATGTGTTTTTCCTTTCTTTACTACTACCGTGAAGTCGAATTCCAGTAAGATAATGAACCATCTCACTATTCTCCCGGTATTGCATGGTTTATTCACTAGATAGAGCAAGGCTTGGTGATCCGTAAAAAACACAAACTTGTTGGCTAGAAGATAATGCCGAAATTTCTTCACAGCATAGATCATTCCTAATCCTTCTCGCTCTGTTGTGGTGTAATTCTTCTCTGCATTGTTGAGCTGTCGACTGGCGTAACAGATAGGAAAATCCATGTTTCCTTCTTCTGGCTGAGCCAGAATACATCCTATTGCATATGCCGAAGCATCTATATGCACATGGAATATCTTCTCCCAATCTGGTGATTTCAAGACTGGAGCAGTAATGAGTGCCTCTTTCAATTTCTTGAATGATTCCTCACACTCCTCTGTCCATTCAAAGTTCACTATTAGCCTGTAAAGTGGTTGGCCTATTATAGCGTACATGTAAATGAATCGTCTATAATATCCACAATGTCCCATAAAGCTCTGTACTTGTTTCGCATTGGTTGGTCTAGGCATATCCACTATAACTTTTATCTTCTCTAAATCCGTGGATATTCCGTTTTGTGAGACAATATGTCCCAGAATTCTCCCCTGTCGGACCATAAACACACATTTCTCAGGATTGAGACAAATGCGATATGTCCTACATTTCTCAAATACTTTTCTTAGGTGTTCTAGATGCTCATCTCTCAGTAGAGAATGTACACATAAGTCATCCATGTATATTTCGAGAAACAGCCTTAAGTATTCTTTGCAAGCATGCGTCATCAGCCTCTGGAAGGTTGCGGGAGCATTGGTTAGACCAAAAGGCATAACCCGATAAGCATAAATTCCCCACTCCGTTGCAAAAGCTGTTTTATGTTGATCTTCCAGTGCTATGGCTAGCTGGTTATATCCTGAAAAACCATCAAGAAAGGAGTATGTTGTTTTCCCTGATACACGCTCTAGAACATGATCAGTTATCGGCAGGGGATAATTGTCCCTGATTGTTGCAGCATTCACTTTCTTTAAGTTGACACACACTCGGAGTTTTCCGTTCTTCTTAGGTACTACCACAATCGGAGATACCCAATCAGTGTGTTCAATCTCGTATATGAATTCAGCTTCCATTAGCTTATCTATCTCCTCCTTGATTCGCTTAGCAAAAGTATCATTATATGTGTATGGTCTCTGTCTGCTAGGCTTTGCGTCTTGTTTCAGTGGGATTGAGTGTTGGCATATCGATGGGTCAACTCCCTTTAAGTCCTTATAAGACCATGCAAACACATCCCTGTACTCTTTGAGAAGACTCAAAAGTCTCTCTTCCTCGCTTGGAGACAAATCTGTGGCTATGTACACCGGTCTAGGCGTCTCACCTGGAGCTGCTAAATCAACTTTTTTTGCATCCTCCGGTCCGTCATAAGATTCGTTCTCCTTCCTCTCTCGAATAGGTGGAGTTAATATCACCTTCCTATCCTCTATTGTAAATTTCCTATAGTGAGAGGGAACATCCATGTTTTCCTTGATTTTGACGTTTTCGTCCTCTCCACTCTCAATTTCTGTCGTCCAAACTTCCTTCAGAGTTTTCTTGAGCTCTCTGTACTTGTTTCTACGTTCTAACTTGGACTCCGTGTATTCTCTGTTGCGCTTGTTCTTTTCTGATTTTTCTGTTTCAGTTTTCGTTCCATTCTTTTGAACTTGATTTCTTGAGCCTCTTTTGTCTTTTCGTAAGCTCTTTTGATCACTGCCTCTCATTCTTTCAGAAATCTTATCCTTAACACAATCTTCAGCCTTTACTAGCATTAGGAATTGATTTTTTCCTCTTATTCTAGGCATCGGATTGGTTCTAACCCCTTTTGTTTTTTTCTTTGCGCTACAGTGTTTCTGGAGTTGTTTAGTTTGGTTCAGAAAATCATAAAATCAGACATCCATTATAGTTTCTTCGTTTCCGCTTGAATTGTCCGTTGACTCGTTGTCTGCTTCATTTCCCCACTCTGGATGATTGGGAATGTCGTGAAACACCTCTTCTTCATCCTTCTTTTCCAGTGTATCGTTCTTTTCAGTTTCTTTTTCGAGTATAGTTCGCAACATGAAATATGGAACCACGTCGTACCCGTCCTTATCGCAAAATTGCGTTGTGGGACCATCTGGAATTGCACAAACATCTAGGGTTGCTAGAATGTGTGTCCATTCTAATGGTTCAAACGTGTCCTCTGGAAAGGGTTCTCCTACATAAGTTTCGTCTTCGATAGCCCTTTCTAAAACACATTCTTCTCGTTTCAGACTTCCACATTTCGAAGCTCCACACATCCATAACTCCTTTGGTTTACCTAACCAAGCTGGAAATTCGGATCCCGCCAAAGTAGCTGAATCAAACTCCTCTACCGGTGTTCGGTTCACATCTTTGTAGCTATGGTCTTTCAGGTTCACACGTGTAGTGGTTTCCATATTTCTCAAGTATATGTGATCGTAGCCCCAATCTTGGACCATTTTCAACTGTCTCATGAATGGTCTTCCCAATATGATATCATAGTTATTCTCCTTGGCAAAATCAACAATAGCAAAAGTATGTTCGTATTCAATGCCGCAAGAAGTCACTACAACTTTCTCTAATAACCCCATAGGTTTCTCCATGTGTCCATCTGCTAATTGGAGTTTCAACCTAGTCTTCCTTATTGCTGGTTTCCCCCATTTTTTCCAGATTTCTTTTGTAGCAATGGCTACCCCTGCTCCACTGTCTAGTATTGCCATCGTCTTCACTCCTTGGAATTCAACTGGTAAGGTTGTATTCCCCTCTTCACCTTCGCAATACTCTCCGACCTTGTTTAAGGGTACAGGCTTAGCGTTCTTTTGTGGTTTGCTCAGCTCCTCTATGCTCTCTTGCAATCTCGATGTTGGATCTTTTATCCCGAATTTCTCCAAGCATTTTCCTACAGTGGTCCACATATGTGGTCTTAGCCTCAAAAGCTCAGCTAGAGTGATAGTGCATGTCACTGGTGTTGACAAAATCTCTATCAATCCTTGCAAGTCCATGACTTTTTCTGATGAGATTTTTCGTGAGGGAAGTGCTCTAATCTCGGATTTTGCTTCATACTCTCCTAAGTATGAAGGTAAGGTTTTCAGTGAATGAGGTTTGCTCTCCATTGTTCTAACAGAGCCCCCTTCTCCCCAGTAAGATTGCAGATCCAAGTCCACTTGAGATCCTGCCTCAAATTCCACTATGGGAAGATTCCTGATGTCCTTTTCCCAATTTGTCTGATTAGCTTGGCAACTTAGCTCGTTTGCAAGTTTGCCTCTCTCACTTGTTTCCAAAATTCATTGTAATCCTCATCTTTTCCGTAAATCCTCTGTATAACTGGATGAAAACTCTCTATCTCCTGATCGGTTGTGTTCAATACTATGCGGTCATCCTTTTGTGTATTTTCAGGCTTTTGTGCACTGGGAGTCTTTTCAGCTACCCGTGAAACGATAGTCTCTTGCTGAATTGGGTTTTCCTTCCCACAATTCATTGTTTCTTTTGGTGGTTCTAATAAGGCTTGTGCAGTCTCGATCAATCTCTGGCACATTTCAAGTCTCTGCTTTTCCAATTCCGCGTTTGGGTATGTCATCCACCTCTGTTCTTGTGTTTGGTTGTTCTTTAACCTAGCTTCGTAAGCTCTCATCAGTGCGTCCAATGGTTCGTGTACTTTGTCGACTAGCACTGATCCCTCTGAGCTTAAGCTCGTTGTTTCTTTGATACTCTTTTGTTTCGTTCTTTCCGGGCTCATCTCTTGTTTCCCGTTTTGACTCTCAAGTTTTTCTAATCTAGCTTTAGTTTGCTTTAGTTCCTCAGCTAGAATAGCGTCTTCACGTTCTTTTCTCAACTTCATGCGTGCTTTTCTAGCTTTCCATGTGTTTTTTTGACTCCGCGGTCCTTGACTAGCCACTTCAGTCGCTAACTTTCCATTCTCAGGTTCTCTAGTGGTTTTCTTAGCTTGAGCTCTAGTAACAACTTGCGTTGGTATCAGAGTTTCATTTTCAGACCCACTGCTGGTAGGAATAGTTTCTAACATATTCAATGTCGTCTTTTGCACTTTGTTTGGATTCTTTGAACAATCCTCAATGAAGTGAGTAACCCCACACTCAGTGCAATAAGCGTTTATTCTAATGATTTCCGTATGTGGGCAAACATTCATCAGATGGTCACCTCCACACTTGTAACAGGGTCCTAGTGCTGGTCTTGGTCCTACCTGATTCGTCCTTTGTGGATAGGATGGTCTCTGTCCTGCTAACCCTCCATGAGCTATGAACATCAAGGTTCTTGCGTCCATATTGTATCTCTCTTCATCAGAAGCACTTGTAACTGTTGGTGTTCCAACATTCCCCATCATGCCCCATGGTTCTGGTTGTTTTGGTTCTTCTGGTGGGTAATACACTGTCGGAGACATGTGTGCACCCGATTCTTCGTAATAGGCTTGAGCAGGCACTAAGGCTTGTTCGTCCTAATTCTCTAAGGTTGGTGCATATCTAATGCCCACTGGTCTTGCTCCTGGTAAAGGTGGTTGTTGTCCCAATACCAGTTGCGGTCTTTCTATCCCCATAGGTCCCGGTACATTTCCCGTTGGGTATCGAGGTACTGGATGTATCTGAGGTGGTGCTAATTGAGCAGGAGGTGCATACTGGCGCTCCCTTACATACCCTTTGTTGTAATAACACTCCTCTGTTGGATGATTTGTCCATTTTTGTTCAATAGCACACCATTTCAGTGGTTTTGGCAATGGTTTTTGGTATGGTGCCATCCTTTTTAGAGCATCTTCTATCATTTGCTCTACATTTGGCATGGTTGTTGTTTGAACATTCTTCTTAGTGGTAGTCTCGCTCGCTACGGAGGAGGAGCTACTGGATGCAAAATCTGTATTCGCTGACACCTCTCCATAAATCGTACAGTTATCCACTAAGTACAATGCCTCTCTCGTTACTTGCTCGAAACTTGTACAAGCTTTCAAGTGCAAGTCCTTCTTGAGAGTGTCGTTCCTCAGTCCCTCAATAAAGAGAACAGATAGTCTGTCATCTTGTGGTCGTTCACGTACTGGACATCTCTCAATGTATTGTTTGAAGCGAAGTGAAGCTTCCTTCACCTTTTCGTGTTCTCTCTGTTTAAAAGCATATATTTGTGAGACCGTATTGTGCTTAATCTCTCGTTTTGAGAATTCCTCAGCAAACTCTCTTAGCAAATGGTCAATGTCATGGAATCCCCCTATGTTCATTGGTTGAAACCATGTCAATGCAGTACCTTCTAGAGTAATACCAAATCCCTCGTATTGTGTATGGAAATCTGTTATCTGCTCAGCTCTTAAGACTTGCTTAAAGAGTGACACATGTGCATACGGATCTCCTGAACCACCATACTTCTTTGGCATACACTTGGCTACTTGAGATGGTCTCATACGTCTATGATCTGCTACCAATCTCATTGCTCCTGTGTCTCGGCTAAAGCTTTCTCTAGCATCATGGACTTCATGGGTTACCCTTGTCGGTTCCTCTGCCCTGAATCTACTACTGGGAGGTCAATGTGATGGTTCCACTTCAAACCTTGGACCTGGAGTGGTATAGGTGGGGATTGGAACTGCACTACCTCGATTCGTCTCCATTGACTCTCTTGAATGTAATGATCCCATTGGTCCGAGCTTCGAGTCCCAAGGTTGACTGAAAGAGTCAGCAACCTGAGTTCTTTGTCCTCCTATTGTCATTGAGTTTTGCACTCCAGTTGTTGGTGCTGGTCTATGTGAGCTAGAAGTAACATAATACTGATGTATTGGTCCCCCAAAGTATGTATATCCTTCTAATTCTTTCTTGCCCATTGTTGAGTATTGCCTGCCATACTTATCGTAAGCGGCAATTTTTACTTCCGATCCCTCTGTGTAGGTAAAGACATAGAGTCTTTTTTTGTCTGTCAACTCTCCGGTGTAGGGTTCTTCACATCTATAATAGAGATCTTGCTCCCCATTATTATATTTGTATAGCCTCACATAGATGTTATCAGTGTTGATCCTTGTAGTTTCATTCTCTCTTCTTAACCTCGCATTAGGGCAGTTCATTATTGGTGCTTTCTCCTCGAGTTCTTCATCTATTTTGGCTTTGGTGCCCATCAATCCCCACTTGTCCACAATGTTAGGGTTTAGGACTACCAAGTACATGGTACCCTCGTCATCTAGATATCTATCTCCGCTATAGCTCACAGGCACTAAGTCCTTGAACTCACTAGGTCTCTCTTCTATCTTTACACAATAGCGGTCCATTCCATCTTTGTAGATCTTTGCACCTTGCTCATTGTCGTACTAATATTTTATGAACAATAGCTTCATTGTGGCGGAAGGGTTTGATGATCCTGCTGCCATATTTTCTCTGTTGTTCCTGTTCGAGTGTTCGGTGAAAATCTTGTAAGACCTCTCCGAAGAAGTATCAGAAACACTTCCTTCAAAGATCGGCTCTAATGGTTGCACCCAACTTTGGTTTACACTTCCCTCGGTTGATATGACACTTGCTGGTTCCCCTTGTTTTGGTTGATTATTCCGGAGATTCCTGCCCGATCTCAAATTCATCAATTCCCCTAAAGGACTGTAACTTTTCCGTCTCGGCAATTTGTTTTCCCCAAGTTTTTGTGGTCAGAATTGATCCAAACTGACTGATACTTGGTCAATTCTTTAATCTTGTCAGTTGGACAACTTCTGTTTCATCAAGTGAGAATTTTGTCGCAGTTATGCTGAAAAAGACATTATACGCGTATGATGTCTTTTTTCACAGATTTTGACTATTTTGGTTATGCTCACTCTCAGTGGCCCCTGTATGCTCTGTTCACTCACAAAATTCAGTTTGAACTCTGTTTGAGCAAGTTATGGCTAATTTAGGCTTTTCTTGGCAATTTTCCGCTTTTGACTTGTTTTTTGGGTCAATTGTGATCCAAATGGGATGAAACTTGAAATATAACCTCTAGACAGCTATTACAATGGATCTGTGTTAGCAAAGTATCAAAATATGTCCAAAATTAGGTCAAAGACATCATACGCGTATGATGTCTTTTTCATCAATTTGGGTCCAAACTTGATATTTATGCTTCCTACAGTGCCTGTAACAATCTTGTCAGGTCAGATATCAAAAATAAGCAGTGGATGTGCCAAAAGACATTATACGCGTATGATGTCTTTTGTCCCAGATTTTGACTATTTTTGGTTTTAAGCCTTCTCCAATGTTTATAATTGAGTTTCAAGTGTTTTTGTCAGGTTTGAATGTAAAAACAAGATCTGAATCCAAAATTTCCTATTCTTTGCGTTTCTTGGACTCCGACTTGTCTTTTTGGGTTTCTTTGAGTGTTAATGCTCTTGTTTTAAGTTGATCTTAGGGTAAAACCCCCCTTCTAAACACTCTGGCAATGTCAAATTTTCCATTTTAGTCTCTGTTTAGGTCCTAAGACATCATACGCGTATGATGTCTAAAGTTGCAGATTTCCAGTTTTTCAGCACAGAACTCTTCCAATAGCTCTTTTAAGTGCTCAGCAACAATCAGTTACACAGAAAATTTTTCTGAACTTTGTTTATTGCATATTTCACGACCAAAGCGACTTTTTCAGTGATCTAACATGCAATCAAACACATCAAGCAAATAGAACACCAATTGATAGCTCTAGATCAGGATCAAATCAGGCCCTACCTAAGCTACTTCTAATCATAAAATGGATTTTTTTCAATTGAAAATATAAAGAGATTTACTACCACACAAGGAGTAGCAAATGCTTTTTATGTCAACAACCACTTAAACACCATCAAAAACAATCTAATCTAAACTAAACTAAAAATACTGTCAACACGGAAGACCCAGGAATACCCCACTTCCTAGTATCTCTCGAGACCTTCGGAGTCCACCACTCCTAGATCTTTTCTAACTAAAGTATACAAAGTAGTTTATATGACTCACCTCGTAGGATTAGTCTAAGGTCACCTACTTAGGGCTCTCGTCCCCGGCAACGGCGCCAAATGTTAAGGCGGTTACGCCGCTAGCGGAAGCTAAATAGCGAGAACTCAACCAACAACAGAATTTGTCAGACGAGGACGGAGCTTGACCCGCAGGCGCATGGAAACAACTAGGTGGATGTCAAATCACCTACTCGACCTTCTAATGACAATCACTACTAAGGAAATCAAATCTAAGTTTTAAAACACGCAAGTGACTGAAATCCGTACTACGAACGAATGCTATACGAAACAGGATCTAGAATCATTGAATCGATCTCAAACTCAAGGGGAAGTCTATACACTAGGTAAGAACAACACCCTAAAGACTTGAACTGCAAAATCAACCTATAACCACTCCGTGCGGCAAACGCGTATGAAGACAGGCCAAAAAATACAGGTGACCGAAACTTGACCCCGATGGTACTAATGCGTAGCTCTACTCGTTGTGGTTCTATAGATATGTTGCACGCTCTATTCCGACACACGAGTTGGAAGAAAACTCACACCGAAGCTCGTAGGAACTTACCACACATAGAAGCCGATAGCGCGCACTCTTGGTATCTGTGCGTAGCTCTCGCCGTTGCTAACACAATGGCGGTGTCACTTCTCTAATGGCGGCCCCGTAGCTCACGTAGCAAGAAGATAAGACTCTCTCTCTCTCTCTCTCTCTCTCTCTCTCTCTCTCTCTCTCTCTCTCTCTCTCTCTCTCTCTCTCTCTCTCTCTCTCTCTCTCTCTCTCTCTCTCTCTCTCTCTCTCTCAGACACAGTCACGGCGCTCAAAAACTCACTTTGATTAATAATTCAATCTCTTAGGTTACAAAACTTTGGCTTATATACCTCAGCCTTGGAGGTGAGAACATCTCTAATTATTTACATCAACAGGTGAAATTACTTCGGGATTACAAGCTGGAAACTCAATTGAGTCCCGTTACTTAATGAATGGTTCAAATCAAAATTAATGTCGGAAAGACATTTATTACAATCAATGGTTACAAAATGATGGGTGTGAGCAAAAATGTGGGTGTGATCCTCTGCTGGCTCAACACTATGGGATGGATGTGCTTGAAGAAAGTCCACAATACTACATGGAGGACTATTGGGGACAAGTCGAACCTGTATATCAAGTAGCTGGTCTTGCAGCAAGAGGCCAAAATATCAATTACACTGCTAAGAGACCACCTCTTCAATTCTATGAGTGTGGAGGTCCACATCGTGTAGCTGAGAGTCCTATTAGGCTACAAAAGAACGCCACACTAATGCAAACCAATCAAGCGAGCACATCTACAATATTGCCAATACTCATGTGTAATCGATGTGGCATAGATCATTTGATTTCCCAATGTCCAAATAATCCAAATGCACCAAAGATCACGCCATTAAATTTGATTGAAGTTACTAAGGAGCCATCACAAAGTACACTTGTGATACCAGTAAACGTACTCACACGATCGACACTCCAAAAACAAAATTATATTCTTGAGGAAAGAGACACGGCATCAATTGGGCCAATCTCAGAAAAATAAGAAAACACGAAGAAAGAGATCGCAAAAAGCAACGAAGTCAGACCCAGTTCAAAGAACAACATAGGGACTGGTGACGACCCCATATATATAAACGACGCTGAAGAGGATTCTGATTCAGGTGAAACCATGGAGACCAAAACCACCATGAATATAGAAACCAACAAGGAAGATCTTCATGAGCCACAATGGCAAGGATTTAAGAAGAAGATGGGAACTTATCCAAAGCCTACAGAGGAGATTGAGCGAGTCAAGCAATTAAGGAGTTTGGTAGAAGATACCCAAAGGGATCTAGAACCAGCACCTAGGCAGATCCAGATTACAGACACTGTGTTCCCTACGCATCATCAACCTCACCAAGTCCATAGACCCTTAGCCATACCTAGTGTCATCCAAGAAGAAAGTGACTTAAAGTCATGGGAAAGTGGGCGTACTCACTTCTTGATGGAAAGAATGTTTACAGAGGGGCTACTTGATCCTATCAAAGAAATGGAGATCCCATCTTCCCCACGTCAAGGGACTCAAGGCCAAAAGGTGTCGTTAAACATTTCCAAATTGATGGATTTCATGTCTTCAAAAGTTAGAACCACCATTATGTCCAAACTATATAAAGACCCTGAGCTAGTATCAGCTCTTTGAGCCTTCCTCAATGGAGAACTAAAGTTTGGGCTACCACAATTTGCCCAGATGGATGGAGCTGGGGAGATGCCAAGAGAGGAGGAACACTTAGATCCACAACCCAACCTAGATGAGAACCTTGTTATAGAAATACATGTTAACAAGTTGGGACAATACTTTGAGGGTGATGAATCCAATGCGACCATACCAATCACTACTAAGGGATTAATTGTGAAGAGAATTCTTGATGGTGGCGATGGGGTTAGCATTGTGACTAAAAGTTGTTGGGAAACTATGGGAAGACCTCACCTTGTGACCACAACCATAGTAGTGAAGATGGCCAATGGGTCTATTGTTAAACCTATTGGGATGCTAGAAGATCTCAAGATCAAGGTCTTTAGACATAAAATAAGGATTACCGTCATTGTTATGGATTTCTCCAAAAACACTATGGCATCGAAAATGATCTTAGGACGTCCTTTCATGAGGGAAGCAAGAATAGTGCATGACTAGTCTAAAAACCATGTCTACTTGCAGTTCCAAGATTCTATCATTCGAGTGGATCTTGTAACTGGTCGAGCACATCCTCTAGGAAACGCGTTTATAATTGATCATAGATCTGACACCACAATTCACTCCGCCCCATCGCAGTATTGCTACACGTGTAAAGCGGACACTGATGTTGGGGAAGATTCTTCTTATATGGATGTACTACCTGGGATGACTGAGTCGGACAATGTGGATTGGGTCCACCTAGCAGCAACCATAGATACTTGGGGTAACACCTGAGGGGGATGAAATGCCCGTACCCTTAAATATGCTACAAGCAATGCATATAGCTTCTGACAAGACTCATCCTCATATAACAAAGAAAACATACAAGTGGGTCCCTAAAGCTTCTTTAGCAACCATAGCTAGTGCTATAAAAAAAAAAATCCTTGTAAGAAACGTACCATTCGCTCCAAGAAAAGTAAGAAAATGTTGCGATGGATTCCTAAAAAACTATTGGAAGCCGAAGGCTACTATCAAGGAAATTATCAAATCTGAGTGCCAAAACGTAGATTGTGTTCTTACCTGTCACCTGACCCATGTGCGCACAATCCTGTAGCCCCAAAACGAATTGACGATCGTGGAAAGAAAATAATCACAAAATGCTACACACCCGCTCCAAAGCTAGTTTGGGTACCAAAGAAAGAACAATTTTTTCCACCTAGCTCAGGAAGGGGGGAGTCCCATGAAGCTTCTAGATCCTCATGTAATGCATCCATAGAGGTAAAAGCTTCTCCACATTCTCCACCTACAATAGTGGACCTCCATAAAGCTACAAAGGAATCCACACCTCCCAGTATTCAAGAATCACCTGATGAACCACTTCAAGTTCGATCGTGGGAGAGTACCTTACCACCCTTTCAACTCGACGAGGCACCTAAGGTAATAGAAAACTACTAGCAAAAATCCTCACCTATTACCAACTGGAACAATTGGTAATAGGTGAGGATAGTGGACCTCCATAAAGCTACAAAGGAATCCATACCTCCCAGTATTCAAGAATCACCTGATGAACCACTTCAAGTTCGATCGTGGGAGAGTACCTTACCACCCTTTCAACTCGACGAGGCACCTAAGGTAATAGAAAACTAATGGCAAAAATCCTCACCTATTACCAACTGGAACAATTGGTTTCAAAGGGTGACGAACACATTTCAAACAGTATGATCTACCCAAGGAAGGGGGGAGTGTTTGCTGACAGTCATCATTCACTCACTCCCCTCTCAACCTTCTTTCCCTGACATCTCAATCACCAATCTTAGGGAATGTATATATAAAGCTTTATACTCACAAAAAAGAAAAAAAGTAACGAGCGAGAGAAATTAGCAAACGAGTATGCACAATAAAAGTCAAAACATTGACCCAGACCTACACATTCACATCCGGTATATTGAAACAAAAACCTATGTCATAAAAATCTTTGATCCTCATCACTCGCGTGATGGAGGGTAGGTAAGATTAGTACGATAGGAGTGTTTTTGTTTTAGAGTTTAGTGATTAGCAAAGTACCTTTTCCCACTGATGTGCCTCCTAGAGGTATTCTTTGTGTTTCCTAGTGTGTATAGGAACATGTTGCTGTTGTTAGGATTTGGACTTTCATGAAATGTCTCTCGTTCACACTTCAAATCAAGCGCGACCATCAACACAAACAGGTGTTTCTTGTCCATTAACATTGCCCCTTATCTTTTTGCATCCTATTTGTCTGCTTTAATTGTGATTGGTAGCATAACATTCAACGCATTTATCTTAGTGTGCTTATCGTAGTATGCATTTATCATAGCCCAAGTGTGAATGGGACAAGCTCATATAAAAGTCAACTAAACCTAAAATTCACTCATTCTCTCATTTGTGCAATTGAAGAGTGCTCTTGCTCCATCTCCATCTTCTTCTTCTTCATCTCCTTGTGTGTGTGTATGCGTGAGAGAGAGAGAGAGAGTGTGTGTGCGATCGAGCATTACGACCACGGAACGGCGGCGGTGAAGCGGTTGAGCGTGGCATAGCGGCGTCTCCTTCTTCTTCGCAGCAAGGAATCCTCCACGACAGGAAGCGTAGAGCGGTGAGTGACACACCAACGCCATCTTTGAGCTTACTAGTTTAGGCTTGTTGTGTGCTTGGAGCCATTTGTGGCTCGCACATGGTGTATCGGCAAGTTCCTTGCATTAACACGTGCGACATACACGCACACTTAGCTACCGTTAATGTCGGCAATAAAAATTATATCAGTAGTATGGCATTAAGACCATAAACAAGGTTAAAGGGTGTAGCATTTAAAGCTGTTTTGAATGAAACTCGATAAGCCCATAGAGTGGCATGCAGATTCATTTTCCAATCTGTCTGTCTTGAACTAACCACTTTAGTCAATACCAAGCTAAGAATTTTATTTGTATGCTCATCTTGTCCACTTGCTTGTGGGTGATAGGGAGCCAATCTGTTATGGATGACCATAAATTCATTAAGAAGATACTCAATTACCTCATTGAGGAAATGAGTTCCCCTATCACTGACAATTTCTATTGGCAGTCCATATCTTGTGAACACATTCTCATACAATAATGCGGCTATGGTTCTTGCATCATTCTTTTGAGTTGCTTTAGCCTCGGCCCACTTGGTCAATGTATTATTGTCCTTCTCTCTCTCATTTAAACATCATCCTACATCTGACAAACACTCTGACATTCACAAAATTCCGCCATTGCTACAAACTTCGGTACTGACTTGCAAAACAGACTCTGGGAAGACTCGCTACTTCCTTTATGCATTTAGAATAAGACATTGATGAGAATACAAAAAGAGAGAAAAGACAACAATGTTGACCAAAAAAATTTCATTCCCTTAATCCCGCAGGAATCTACCATTACATCTTCTTCATCATCGTAACTGAAAACTGCCTATTGCCAAACACTTCTTGACATAAATAAAACATCCCTACACTTAAGATCCCAAAAGACACACCCCATATTAAGGTTCATTACATAGTAACTTTTAAAGTCAAAATCCTACTCCGCCGAGGTGTAGCCTGAACACTTGGCACAGCCCGGTGGCTTGAGCCATAGGCTGACCTCGGACCCATGATCCCTTGATCCATGTTCAGCCGCTTTGATTGTCTGGATCCAGTCCCTGCTTCTGCTCTACTGCAACAATTGCATCCTCTACCACAGGTAACTGTACTGCCAGCGGTTCTACATCCACCTCAACCACAAGAAGTGAACCTTCTACTACTCTCTCCATGCTACCCTCATGTTGTTCCTCTTCATTTGCAGCTTGTGGTCCCTTTTGAACACTAGTCTGCTGCTCCATCAGTTGCTTGCGGATTGATTCCAATTGCATTTCCAACTCAGCATTCCGCTCACGCGGCGCGACATTCTCCTCACGGACAGTATGCTCTCCAGAAGCTTCAAACCACGACTTGTACCTATCAATCGGCTTTGCCATGTGTTCTTGAAGAAGCCTTGCTGCTTGGTGCCACAATTCCTTGGTGTAATCAAACACCTCTTTCTTCAAAACATCCACATCTGCATCAGAAATCAAAACCCCTGTGACACCCTGGCCATCCAAAGTGGCCCTCTCCAAATCCACCAATGGAGTTAACCTATTCATCAAGAAATTGTTATCTGCAATAAGATGTGCAATCTTATCCTCCACTTCATGAAAGTGCTTCTCTGTGGTCTCCTTAAGCCCATCAGCTCATATCTGAGACTCTTGTACAGTTCTTGCCATCTCAGAAATCCAATTACGCATATCCGCGCTGACCCGAGCTAACTCCTCTTGTAAGAATGTCTTCTCCTTCAATACTTCATCCACCTGGCTTTGCAGCTGACCGACTTCACACTTCAAGCTATCAATGCGTTCCCGAGGGTGAGGATCATAGCCTCCTGATTGCAAATAATCCGATTCAAGTCCGACAAACTCTGAACAGCATCTTGAATTGAGAACACCCCATCCACTTTAACACTTGCAGGTTCAGCAAAAGGGGTTGTTTTAAAGGCCTGTGTCAGCGGGGTCTGTTCCCCTGAACCCTCGCAAACTTTCCGCGAAAACAAAGTTATAGTACGGCTCTTGATGTCGACCTTTTGCAATCCTGTCCTAGAAGGAAAAAGAGTGACCTTCCCTAATGACTGCACCTTTTCATATGTGCCA
This sequence comes from Adiantum capillus-veneris, assembly GCF_014529385.1. Taxonomy (NCBI): domain Eukaryota; kingdom Viridiplantae; phylum Streptophyta; class Polypodiopsida; order Polypodiales; family Pteridaceae; genus Adiantum; species Adiantum capillus-veneris. Next base: position 37,328,857 of record NC_140940.1, read on the forward strand.
ACTGCTAACTTACTTCCTTGGCCCAATGCAGATTTAAGCCTGTCCCCACTTGGCATATCCCAATCCAACTTCCGACGCTTTGCTTCCCCCAAACTCTGCACATCCGGGCTCTTAACAAAGCTCAGTGGTGTGGGTGTGAGAGGTACCTGCAGCACATAGGAGAAAATTGCCTGCAAGTAAGGAGCTACCTTGGAAACAGACGGTGACCTCCTTTTATCCCTTGGCTCTGAAATTTGCAACCTGTCAAAAATGAAGGATGCCCAATCCACCTTCTGCCCTCGCTCTACATGATGAATTGGAGCAAACACCTCTTTGGACATATATGCGGTTTTTGCCAACAAACAAACCCTATCCAAATACCAAAATAGGTGAGTACTGTGGAGTTTGCCACAATTCCGCACCATATAATAAGCCCTACTGCCTTCTGGCTGCCCAAATTCGGACCTCATCACCGCATCTGTCACCTTATTTGCCTTGTACAAAGGGTTGTGAGCGACCTTGAAAACCTCGGCCACCAACTTTGGGGAAATATCCTTTCCCTCCATGATACGGCCAGCATTTTCCCTAAGGTGGTAAAGCTGCGACTCTGCAAATTCATTCTTCTCCCAAAGAGCCCATGGTAAGCATGCATATTCATAAAATCCAACCCGGTGCAGCCATACCTTAGTATCATGATCATGAACATCAAACATCTCGTCGACCTCCATCTCCTCCACAGCATCATCTCCACCGGATTCTACCCCCTCAATGTCCTCCACGCTCTGAATACTTTCTCTGCGGGGGTGTAACAGCTCCTCCATGGCCATCTTCATTGATCGGGTCTGCGTCATCTCTTCCTCACCTAGCTCCAGCCTGCTATTTAGGCGCTGTTGATATTTTGAAGCTTTCAAAAGACATGGCGTCGCAGGAGATAGGAAACACACGCACAGTGGTAAAGCTCCTTTTGACGATGAATGCGGGATACATGCATGCAAAATGAGTGTGGCCTTTCACCTCAAATCAGGCGTTGACCACCCCATGATGGTCCTTAATCTGAAAGTGTGTGTTAATTCCCCGCACACGTGTGTTGATTGTACCACTCACTTCAAGGGAATCTCTCTTAAAAACATTCCGCCTCGCAAACTGGTGACCTCCTCGATGACATAACCCCTGGACAATACCGTCCAAGGCAATTCCACTGCGGATATTTTCCAATACCGCACTTTTGTAAAAACAAAATCCGACAACCTTCTGCAATCTGAACCCACTGTTGGACACTGTATGGCGGTTTGGGCTCCCCAAAGAGTCCACCTTGAACTCCAGCACTGGTTGTACCCATTTCACTCCAATTTCCTCAGCCTTGTTTACCATCCATCTCGAAATCTCAGGGACCTTGCCATAAAATTTCTTCATCCGAAAACCATTAACCGGTTTCACAACAGGTGTACCAAAAACATCCCTCAATCTGAATGTTCCTTGGCCTAATTCTTCTACAATTTGATAAGGCCCAAAGTATCTTAGCTTCAGTCCCGGGGAGATCACCTAAGAAAAATGTAACCTATCACGTGAGTTCAACAGAAGGGTATTTAAAGTTCTTGAAACTTACAGAAATATATATACACAAGGACATTATATTTTCAAATTTGATAAAACCTTACAGATTTTAAAAGAAAAGGGTACATTATATTCCTAACAAAATTCACAGATAAGGGGTTTTACAAACATGTCTTGAACGCACGTGATATGGTAGTTTTACTCATAGTGAACCCCCTGAGGCTTCAGTTTTCGTGGGTGTGGTCCCAACTTGGAATTGTACAACATCACCCAATCACCCTTCTCAAAAAATTTGAACTTAACCTGCCTTGCCATCCAAGCTTGTCGTCTCTTTTGTCCAATATCCGCTGCATATGCACTATGAATCCGATCCTCTTCCAACTTCAACAACTCCCTCTGTCTATGTAACACAGAATCCTCAGGACTCAGCCTATGTTGAACTGCCAACCTCAGACTTCGAATCACATACTCCATGGGAACAACAGCCTCAATCCCATAAACCAATTTGAAAGGTGTCATCCATGTGGCAACCTTATATGTTGTTCGAAACGACCATAAAGTTGAATCCAATTTGTCATCCCAATCCTTTCTATTTTCTGAGACAATCTTTGTTAGAATTCTCACTAGCACCTTGTTTGTACTCTCAGCTTGACCATTAGCCTGTGGATTATATGGGGTTGACTTCTTGTGAAAAATCATATGTGTAGCTGTCAACTCTACAATAACTGAATTCAGAAATGCACACCCTGATCTGACACCAACTCAATGGCACATCCAAATCTCATCATAATATTTGTATACAAAAATCTAGCAACACTTGCTGCTTTATTATCCCTCAAAGATACTGCTTCCACCCATTTGGTAGCATAGTCTATTGTAACCAAAATGTATCTTGCTCCTGTTCTGCTAGCTTTCGCTGATATTGGCCCAACAAAATCTAATCCCCACTTTTGAAATGGTTCAAGTGGTAAAATTGCATGATCCTGCATCCTATCCATTGAAGTAGGTTGTCCAATCTTTTGACATTGCAAACATCCCCTTGCAAACTGATGTGCATCCTTAAGCAACAATGGCCACCACAAGCCATCTTGCATGATCTTTCTCCCTGTTATTTCTCCATAAAAATGTCCTCCTGTTGTCCCATAATGGGCTTCCTGTAAAACCGCTTTCTGCTCCTCATTAGGCACACATCTCATCATGATCTGATTTGCTCCCTTTCTATACAATGCTCCAACAATAATCAGAAATGGCCTACTCCTCAATGCAAACTTCTTCCTTTGACTCACGCTCCGTAATAGTATAATTCTTCTCAGACGGTTTCAACATCCGACTTGCATAATATACTGGTATAAACCATCGGCTGATCTTCTCTTGCATCATCACCGCTCGGACTGCAATATCCGATGCATCAACAAACACATGGAAAGGCAACTGCCAATCTGGAGGTTGAATAATAGGTGATACCACCAACATCTTTTTCAAACACTGAAAATCCTTTTCCTAAGCATCTCCCCAAATAAAATCAACATCCTTCTTTGTCAAATGAGTCAAAGGTGCACTGACATCTGCCAAATACCTCAAATTCCGATTATGCCACTTAATCTGTCCCATGAACATGAAAATCTCCTTCACATTAACAAGTGTTATCGCCTTCTGAATTGCATTGATCTTGTCTGAATCTATGGAAATCCCTTCTGAAGAAATGATATTCCCTAACAATTTCCCTCTTTGGACTGCAATTGCACACTTATATGGATTCAAAGACATCCGAAACAAACGGCACTTTTCCAAAAAAATTCTCAAATATTCCAAATGGTTAATCTTCTCACGAAATACCAAAAAATGATCCATAAAAATCCTCATGAACTTTGTCAAATAGGGTTCATATGTTTTAAATGTTGCTTTGGATTAAGAAGGGGGTCCATTCTTCAATCCAAAACTCATCACTTTGTATGCAAAAGCTCCCCACTCAGTAATAAATGTTGTCTTAGCTACATCCTCATCTGCCATCCAAATTTAATTATACCCTGAAAATCCATCAACAAAACTGTACATCTCATGTCCTGCTACATCATCCAAGATTGAATCCACAAATGGCAATGGGAATGGATCAGCAATGGTTGTTGCATTCACCTTCCTGTAATCTACACAAACATGGATCTTTCATGACTTCTTGGGAACCACCGCTATACGTGACAACCATTCTTCTTGATCAATTGGAACTATAAATCCCACTTGGATAAGCTTGTCCAACTCCTCTTTAACATGCTTAGCATAATTTGGGTTCATTCTATATCTCTGCTAAATCACTGGAACTGCATCCTCTCTCAAATTGATTCTATGCTTATACATAGCCAGATCCATGCCCTTCAATTCAGAATAATCCCAAGAAAAAACATCAATAAACTCAGTCAACAACTGCTTCAATTCTTCCTTAAATGCATCATCCAAATGAACACTTATTTTGACAATTTTAGGACTCCCTTGAGATCCCAAATCAAGATCCTGCAATTCATCCTCTTTGACTCTGGAAACCTTCTCCATCAATTTATCATAAAGAAACTCTACTCTGAGGATTGCCTCCTTGGGTGCAATATCCCCGTCAGAATTATCCTGATCCTTTTTTGCACTATTGTGACCAATTTGCGACTCTTTCTCTGACTTCAAATTTGCATCTGCTGCTTCTAACTTATTAATTGACTTCTTCAACTCTCCCTGCTTCACATACTTCTCTACAATCTTCAGAACATCCACTTCAAACATTGGAACCACTGTAGGATTAGCCTCTATAAAACATGCTTCCTCATCATCTTCAACTTGCTCAGCTAAATTTATAGTCTGAGCCAATATTGGTTTCATCGATGTCAACAACGGCTTCTTGGAACTCATCGGAATCCTCATTGACTTTTTTCCCTTCTTCAAAATGACCTCATTATTTTCCCAATCCTGTTTAAGCTTTGCTGATACCCAACAACATAGAATAAGCATTACCAGCATCTTGCATCTTTAGCACCACAAAATTTGCAGTAAAAGACAATCCATGCACTTTAAGAGTTTGATGTCTCAACATTCCAATAGGTTGCACTCTATGCTGGTCTGCCATCCGCACTTGAAATGGTGCAGACTCCAACTTCACATTTGTCATCTTTTGAAATTCAGTTTCCGACAGAATATTCACCCCGGATCCACCATCCAATATAACTTCTGGAAACACACGGCCATCAAACTCGAGCTGCACAGTTGGTATAGTGAAATCCACATCATCTGGATTGATTTGATAACTCCCAATTGATTTATCCAATGCTTTTGAAGTCATGGGGACTTTTGTCATCCTGGTTGCAGAATAAAACCTATCTCGCAAAATTGGTACCAACGAAAGCAACCGATCCAATGTAAAGTGTATAGGAGTATTTAGCAGTTCTTCAAAAAAATGTTGCTGACGGTAATTCAGAATTGACCCTTTCTGCATTGGCTTTTGCACCTTTTTAGAAATTGTCTCATTAGGACCCAACTTCTAAACTTCCTCTTCTGCTTCATCTCTTACATCTCTTTGCTCCTCCCAATCTAGAGGTGGTTTAAGATGTGCTTTGGAACGTGTTACTGCCAAGCTATCCAAATCTTCCCACATATCATTTGAAGGACTACATTGAAAAGGACAATCTACCGAAACCGTATTTGCTTCGTGATCCGGAAAAACCTCAACACCAACTAAATTGCTCTGAGCCTCTTCCTTTGTTGCTGCCTATTGTGCGGGTGGTGCAGGCAACAGCTCAAAGACGCTGAAGATGAATACAGAAAACTCAGCAAGTCATTGACAGATGTAGAGCGGGAAAGGGAAAACCTAACCCTACAACTTGCTGAAGAGTCCAAGGAAGTGGAAGCCATGCGGAATGTCAAAGAGAAGGCAGAGATATAGAAGGAGGCTAGCCAGGATGAGGTATCGAGCTCAAGGACTAGATTAAAGTTAAAGATCAAACCATCCAACAGCTACGGGCATCTCCTGCCAGATTCAGAGCTACTAGCTCGACTCACACCACTTCAGAGAGTCAGTTTTATGAAGAACAAATGAAAGAGCTCCAGAAGGAGTTAACCTTAGAGAAAAAGCAGAGGCTGATGATGGCCGAGGGGTCAGTAGTTATGCAACCCCGCATGGAAGAAGAGCACAAGGCAATGCAGAATGAGCTAGAAACCATCAAGAGAAAGCTCGAGGAGGCAGAGAAGATAAATGCCGATTTGAACGACCTCCTTGTGAATATGGGAGAGCAAGACGAAGCAGAAAAGCAGACATTCCAAAAACAAATAGAAGCAACTGAGAGGCCAGCAGACAAAAGAGCAATTCAGCACTGGGCCAGCAGCCATGGAAGGAATAGACTTAGAGAATGTGGCAGATCCTGTGGACACACCCATGCAAGAGGAAATCCTTGTAGGACCCTCTCAAGAGCCATAAGATCTGACACAAGAAGAAGAAGAGAAGCTGCGAAAGGCCATAGAAGCGAAAATCAGAGACACGGCCAAAGAAGCCTTGGAATGGGAGGAGAGGGTCTTCAAATCAATGACTATTTAGAAGATAGACGCCAGCTACCTTCGGCATGAATGGCTACAGCCCTCTCTCCCATATCCTCTGCTAAAGTACGAAGCTGCTACAATCAACAAGCGAATCAGAGAAGAGCCAACAGTGCCACTGTACAAAGCAGACATCTCCAAGCCTGAAGGGGTAAAGTTGATAGTCGACTCTCAGCCCAGGTGGAGAAAGGCATGGCTGACAAAATATCCACAGTATCTAATCCATCTGGTAGAGGCACCAAAAGTCATCAGAGATAACCTAAGTTTCTGCCCTCTACCAAGGATGCGGACGTGGAAGGCCCATGAGCTATTGCAATGAAGCCAACCTACTTGGCTAAATTACCCGAAGCTGCCAGGCTTGCAGGCAGGCGAGGGGCGAGAGAATAAGTGTTCAATACATGGTGAAAACCCTAACGGGCGTCATCAAATTGTTCACTGGCTCGCCTGACCTATCTTGCATTATGATGAGAAAGATTTGCAAAGCACTTTTGGAAGTCTTCGAGACGTTCAAACCAGGCCAGGCGACAGACAGTATCTTCTTCTTTCAAAATACATACAGATGTGCATACGATTTGTCCGGTCAGCCTTTCAAGGAGGTGATACATGCATTGTATCAAAGAATCATGTTTTTGCCATCCTATCACCTCCAGGCCTTTGAAGAAGCTTTCTACACCGGCTTCTTCACAATCAGCACTCACATATTCGGCCCGACACTACTGGCTCAACTTGCAAGGTATGAGTCATTGCTCAAGATGAGAGAAAGCCTAAGATGAAGAAGTAGCTCAACAGCCATGTCGGGGACGACATGAGCAAGGAGGGGGGGAGTGTTAGAAGCTGGACACACCCTACCGAAAATGACTGCTCGGCAGATTATTATTTTTTGTCATTACTCATTTATTAAGAAAACCAGACATTTCACCTTTGTAAATATTGGGGCTTACAGAAGGTTCTAGATTGTATCCCAGTTTTGACACTTAGATTGAGTAGATGGTTAAATTGGAACATTAGGGTTTGAGAATTGTAAGGTATTTATACCACTTTTTGACCTTAATGAAAAACCTTTTGTCATTTTAAGAAGTTCAAAGTATGTGAGTGAGCGTACTATGTACGAGAGAGAGTGAGAGCTTCATCTTGACGCTACGCGCGCACCGATGGTCGGAATCGAGTGTGGAGAAGTGTAGCGTGTTGCCTCCGACAAGAGCTACGCGCCAATACCTACATTGCACGTGTACGGTCCGGTTTTGCGAGCTCCATCTACGAGCTTCATCTGATGATTCGGTGAGCATACGTTGTCCGATTTTGCATTGCAGCATATCCACGCGTTCGCATTGAGTAGAGCTACACATTAAGTACTTTAGTTTTTGAAAACTACGACCTGCAAATTTTGGCCAGACATCCTACGTGATTCTGTACCAGGTGTTTTGGATTGAGATTTTGGTTTATAGACCTTAGGGAGAGCGACCTATTGGTGTTAGTAGGGTCTCCTTCAAGTTCTGTGGCGTTTCGAGATCGTTTGATGGGTATTCGGCTCTAGAAAGCGTTGGAAGAAGCTTTCTCTTATGCACTCTTGAAGGCTGTAGCTTAAAACATTGGGTAGAGACCTCTGTAGAAATTAGTTAGGAGTCGGTCGAGTGTAGGTTGACACCCTATGCTTGCTTCAACGCTGCGGGTCGAGCTTCATCCTTAGCTGACAAATCTTGTTAGGTGAGTTCTGACTGTGCTCACGTCCATCGCGGTGTATCCGTCCAACACTTGTGTGTTGAAAAAAAAAACTTTGGCCACTAACACCCAAGGGGTTGGGGGCCCGTCGGGTGTGTAGAGAGAATTGTTCACCGGCTATGGCCAAAGTTACTTGAGCTTCAAGATGCGGCTTACAAGCTACTTGAGCTTCAAGACGCGGCTTCGGCTAATCAAGAGATTTCTCATGAGCTAGATGTGTGCCTAAACCCATATTCCATGGTGCTAGCATCAAGTGCTCCTACTTCCATATGCTTAGAGTGCCAACCTTCCCAAAACTACCACTTGTCTATCATGCTTGTGTAGTGTGTGCATAATGGCTATGGTGATGTTGTGCTTCTCTGTATTGGTGTTCTCCCCCTGTTTGAGTGGAGAGCTCACCCTCCTTATATAGGATTTTGGGAGTGGTGACCTCTCTTACAAGTAGGGTGAGAGAGAGTGTGAGTGTCCCATGTGATTGCGAAACCTGCTCCAGTGGAGCCTCTTCTGTTAACCCTCACGGCTCACGGACACCCTATCACCTACAACGGACGTTGTATTCTCACGGACACTCTATCACCTACGACGGACGTTGTATTATTTACTTGGTAGAGTTAGGTACCTGGCTTGTCGGTCCAATAGGAAAAGGGTAAGAGTGATCGTCGATGAGAGGCGCACTCTAACTGGAACATTCAAGGGATTAGTTGGCTAAGCATGGGCGCCCAAGTGTGAATGGGACGAGCTCATATAAAAGTCAACTAAACCTAAAATTCACTCATTCTCTCATTTGTGCAATTGAAGAGTGCTCTTGCTCCATCTCCATCTTCTTCTTCTTCATCTCCTTGTGTGTGTGTGTATGCATGAGAGAGGGAGAGAGAGAGAGAGAGAGAGAGAGTGCGATCGAGCGTTGCGACGATGGCACAGCGGCGGCGAAGCGATTGAGCGCGGTGCAACGGCGGTCTTCGCGGCAAAGAATCCTCCACGATAGCAAGCGTAGAGCGGTAAGTGACACATCATCGCCATCTTTAAGCTGACTAGTTTAGGCTTGTTGTGTGCTTGGAGCCATTTGTGGCTCGCACATAGTGTATCGGCAAGTTCCTTGCATTGACACGTGCGACATACGCGCACATTTTTGGCACCGCTGTCAGGGAATGCCATACACTAAGCTTGAATGGCACTCTCTGCTTCTTTTGTGGTGCAATTTCAATTGTAGGAAAGGTAAGGAAGGAGGGTGTGTGTGTTGAGAAGAAGGATTTTGTGTTACTACTGTGTATTTTTTTTGTTAATGAAGTTTTCAAAGGTACTGTGTTTTTTCTCTGTGTAAGGTGTTAGTATTAAGGTTGTTAGTTCTATGTAATGTAATGTACAGTAAGTAGGAAGTAGATCTGTGAGAGCTAATAGAGTGTGTTAGTGTGTAACAGTAGGTGTATTATTTGGAAGTAGGTAGGTAGAGTGTGTGTGTGCTCTTGCGCAGGCCGCGGCGACCTTATCCTTTATTATTTTTATAAAAAAATTTAAAGGTAGGACCGGGATCGAGAATATCTCCCAGACCCAATCCCAATCTCACGCTCAAACTTAGGCATCTATCGCCCTTTAAAATTACGAATTTTGAGGACCAACGGAGCTTCAGGTGATCGAACGTTGTGCTGTAAAGCACACCGCGACCCTCTGAGTGATACGCTCGTTTTGAGCTATCACACACTTTAATCAAAAAAATCGATCATTAAAAAACATTTTAAAAACATTAAAAATGTTTTTAAAAAAAACGAGTGAAAACGGACGCCTAAAATAGTAAGTGGTTAACCTTCGAAGTTATTCACCGACGCTTGTAGGGTACCAAAGGCACATGCATCTGCACTCTGGTCGTGTGCTAGAGACGCAGCAACTAGAGTGAATTTTGACTTATGCGAGTTCTCATTATCCACCTACCTTAGGTTCCGGGCCCTCGGCGGGGACCCAAGGTAGTACAAACCAAGACCCGAACATAGCGGCTAGTGACTCTTCCTCTTACTACAACGTCATGGAGGGTTTCCCAATGCCTAATCGTGATAGCTCAAGCCAAGACATGCATGCCATGGGCCCGCGTTCTCGGCCGAGCGTGCTTAGCCGCTTGAAGGAAACCTTTAGTAGAGCCACTCGCTCCGAACATGGAGCTAATGATGTGAATGAGGGGGGTGGGGAAGTAAATTCTCCATTCATGATCAACATAGACCCTATACCCTTAGAGAATGTGCACGTGAATACTTCATTCACTACACCTCCTGACTCTTCAGAGTTATTTCCCTCCGAGGTCATATTACCCAATGGTAGAAGCCTTGCCGAAGTGCAAGAGGTTGAGTGATATATCCTTGCAGCAAGGAAAAAGGAAATCGAGAGCTTATGCAAGGTGGAGCAACGAAGAGAGTTAAAAGTGAAAGCCCCTATGTCAATATCCTTGCTAAGAGAGCAATCAAGTGCTCCTGACTTAGCAACCGCTAAGGGCCAACCCCTAGAAAGCAACATTGCACCTAGCTCAAAGGACACCCCTAGCACCTCAATCCTAGATGGAGAGTTCTTAAATGAGAACTGGGAGTACAAACTACAAACAGAAACTCTAACCGATCTATACACATGTCACACCTATCACATGGGTTGGTTAGATGTCCTGCAATCCACAATGGGTGCTACAAGTGTGGAGGATCAACAACAAAGAGTTTGTGAGGTCATCCATAGGGTCATTGAGTTAGAGAGACAGAACAAGGGGATCAACATGCCTTCAACGGGTCTCATGAGATTCTTAGATACAAGAAAGGCTAAACAACCGACCTTATCGCAAATGGAGACTCCCACGGTAAGTCCGATGGATCCTTCATATGTTGTTTCTCCAGGAGTCTCAGTGCAATATGAGCCCACAAGTGTTAGCTTCACCTTTCCAAGTCTAGCTCGTCTTTCCCTTGATGACACCATGGCTACCATGCCTACTGCAATGATGGGCATGCCGAGAAACATGCCATGGACCTCATTTGTTAGTAAAGCACCACTACATCGTAGCTCAATGCCTGCAACAGTACCTACAAGTGTGTACCAATCGTATGCACCTATGGGTCATCGCACCCATGTAGTCCCTACCCCTCCCATTGTTTCAACTACCTATGCTCCCCAACCACAATACCCAAGTTCTTATTTTCATGGGACTATATCGGCTAGCATTAGCATGTCACATCCGACGTCTATTATGCTTAGGGCCACACATATGAATTTTGGGCCACCACATGGCACAACATCGTACCCAACGTGGAACCCAAGGGCTTTCTATGCGCCAAGCCTAGTGCCAATACCTACTCCACATGTAGTCTCTGGAGCGCCTTCACCCACGGTGACTGCTCTCTTAGGTGACTTGGCAACATTTGCTCAAGCTATTGGTCGATCTATCGCTGAGAATATGTGTAACATGCCTAATAGAGAACCTAGAAGTAAAGCAATACAAATAGCCAAGCTTACACAAAAATTTAGTGGAGATGGGGATGTGAGAAAGCATATCGAAGTGTTTGAACAAATATGCGATTCTGTAGGAGAACACAATGACCTACATAAGAGTAATGCTTTAAGCCTAACCTTCAGGGGAAAGGCAGGGGATTGGTATAGAACCCTAAGGGTGTAAGAAAAAACGATTTACCCTACTCTTAGGAGATTGTTCTTGAAAGAATATATACGAGAGGGATTACTTTGGGGTGTGTAGCCTCTCAGCTCCAGAAAGCCCAACGAGAGGAAGGAGAGTCGACAAGAGACTTTATTAGTCGCTTGAAGCATTTGAATTCTCGTTGTAATCCAAATGAGCACTTCAATAATAATCAATTGCTTGATAGATTCATTAGGGGATTACGACATGAGAATATCTACAATGGCCTAGTCATTAGAGGTATCACCACTTGGGAAGCAGTCACCACCAATGCGATCCAATTGGAGGGTAATTTAATGATTCAAGGAGAAAGAGTGTCTGTTGAGCCTAAATCTATTAGCTCGCAAGCATCAGGGCATCAGCCAATGACCTTAAAGCCTATTGCTAAGGAGCTAAAGATATCTGAGATGACTTTAGCATACCTCACCAACGCTATTCAAGAGAGTCTTAGAGACAATCGTGCTTTGCAAAACAATCATATGTATCCAAGAAGGGAGCAACAATGGTGCTCAGTATGCTATGGACCGCATAGTACCAGTGAATGCCCTACTTTTAGAGTAAAATTCAATGGGAACTGCAATGCTTGTGGGAGGTATGGTCATCAAGCTAAGGATTGCATAGTATTCAAGCGCGCGATGGCCAATCGACCAAACTTAGCATGGACAGACACACCTCGAGTGCCTGCATTGATGCCGGCCCCACCTCTTGAACAAACAGCACAACACATGGTCCCTAGGGCCCAAAATATTGTTCAAACAGCACCTTTACCACCTCCAGTTCTAGGACCGCAACCACCACATCTAAGAATCACTTCAGTGAATCAAGTGGGTTGTGAGTCATCTATTGCTTGTTTGGAAGGCTGTGAGGAAGATATAGATCCTAATATTTCCTATGGGATGGATGTGCTTGAAGAAAGTCCACAATACTACATGGAGGACTATTGGGGACAAGTCAAACATGTATATCAAGTAGCTGCTCTTGCGGCAAAAGGCCAAAATATCAATTACACTGCTAAGAGACCACCTCTTCAATGCTATGAGTGTGGAGGCCCACATTGTGTAGCCGAGTGTCCTATTAGGCTACAGAAGAATACCACACTAATGAAAACCAATCAAGCGAGCATGTCTATAATGCCAATACTCATGTGTAATCGATGTGGTATAGATCATGTGATTGCCCAATGTCCAAATAATCCAAATGCACCAAAGATCACACCATTAAACTTGATTGAAGTTGCCAAGGAGCCATCACAAAGTACACATGTGGTACCAGTAAACGTACTCACACGATCGATACTCCAACAACAAAATTATATCCTTGAGGAAAGAGACACGGCATCAATTGCCCAATCTTAGAAAAAGAAGAAAACAGGAAGGAAGAGATCGCAAAAAGCAGCGAAGTCAGACCAGCAAAGTCAGACCCTAGTTCAAAAACCAACATAGGGACTGGTGACGACCCTGTATATATGAACGACGTTGAAGAGGATTCGGATTCAGGTGAAACCATGGAGACCAAAACGACCACTAAGATAGAAACCAACAAGGAAGATCTTCGTGAGCCACAATGGCCAGGATCCAAGAAGAAGATAGGAACTTATCCAAACCCTACAGAGGAGATTGAGCGAGTCAAGCAATTAAGGAGTTTGGTAGAAGATACCCAAAGGGATCTAGAACCAGCACCTAGGCAGATCCATATTACAAACACCGTATTCCCTACGCAACAATAACCTCACCAAGTCCATAGACCCTTAGCCATACCTAGTGTTATCCAAGAAGAAAGTGACTTAAAGTCATGGGAAAGTGGGCGTACTCACTTCTTGATGGAAAGAATGTTTATAGAGGAACTACTTGATCCTATCGAAGAAATGGAGATCCCATCTTCCCCACGTCAAGGGACTCAAAGCCAAAAGGTGTCGTTAAACATTTCCAAATTGATGGATTTCATGTCTTCAAAAGTTAGAACCACATTATGTCCAAACTATATAAAGACCCTGAGCTAGTATCAGCTCTTTGAGCCTTCCTCAATGGAGAACTAAAGTTTGGGCTACCACAATTTGCACAGATAGATGGAGCGGGGGAGATGCCAATAGAGGAGGAACACTTAGATCCACAACCCAACCTAGATGAGAATCTTGTTATAGAAATACTTGTTAACAAGTTGGGACAATACTTTGAGGGTGATGAATCCAATGTGACCATACCAATCACTACTAAGGGATTAACTGTGAAGGGAATCCTTGATGGTGGCACTGGGGTTATCATTGTGACTAAAAATTGCTGGGAAACTATGGGAAGACCTCAGCTTGCGACCACAACTATAGTAGTGAAGATGGCCAATGGGTCTATTGTTAAACCTATTGGGATGCTAGAAGATCTCAAGATCAAGGTCTTTGGACATAAAATAAGGATTACCTTCATTGTTATGGATTTCTCCAAACACACTATGGCATCGGAGATGATCTTAGGACGTCCTTTCATGAGGGAAGAAAAAACGGTGCATGATTGGTCTAAAAACCATGTCTACTTGTAGTTCCAAGACTCTGTAATTCGAGTGGATCTTGTAATTGGTCGAGCACATCCTCTAGGAAATAGGTTTATAATTGATCATAGATCTGACACCACAGTTCACTCGGCCTCATTGCAGTATTGTTACACGTGTAAAGCGGACACTGATGCTGGGGAAGATTCTCCTTATATGGATGTACTACCTGGGATGACTGAGTCGGACAATGTGGATTGGGTCCACCTAGCAGCAACCATAGACACTTGGGGAAATAGGGGGACGACATGGGTAACACCTGAGGGGGATAAAATACCACCACTTGTACCCTTAAATATGCTAGAAGCAATGCATATAGCTTCTGATGATCTACAAGATGAAAGTTTGACTGGCATTAGAACTAGTAGCACCTCACAAGACTATAGCCCACACGATTTGGGGTCAGAATCATCAATTGAAATTGACTCTGAGGATGAAGAATCTGAGTTAAATATTAGTGCAAATGTGGGGACAAACCATTCAGAGCCCAGTGGTAACCTAGATGACAATCTATCCAAGGGAGCAGAAGACACAAGTAGTGATTCATCTAGTGACTCTCCACTAGAGATCGGCCGTAATCGAGAATTAAACAAGAAGAGTAAGAGAGATAAGAGGCGACGATATCAAGAAAATGTGCGTGCTAGAATAAATGAAAAGAAATCTACCGCAGAATGGCTTAATTATATAGGGGCATGTGATGCTCATCGGAAGTTGGTAGATAACTGGGGTGAATACCTTCAAAGTGTTATGTGGTATAGTCCACAACCCATTGACATCGCACAACTAGAGGCTACAGAGAATCCAAAGTTGAGTCGTAATGTAAGGAGACGATAAAATCGAGAGTTAGCTCAACAACAAAAGGAATCGGAAGTGAAATCACAGTCCACAGAACAACAGGACTCCACAGACTTACACCCTGCACCTGAACATTTCAAATCCTATACCACAGAGGAACGTAAGGTTGTGTATACAAAGGCTCAAAGAAAACCTATCGATGGGAGCAATGGAGTCTATGACGGTCCAGCGATAGTTAAGCAAATAGAGTTAGCAAACCCAGGAGAAGAGTCTAAACCTGTTTTCATTGCCCAAGATCTGACCGAGACTGAGGAGTGTGTACTTAAAGAACTTCTCAAGGAATTTAGGGATATATTTTCCTGGACATATCATGATATGAAAGGTGTTCCACCTTCCGTGGTCACAATCCCCATGAATAGCATGGCTAAACAAGTACAGCAACGACCCTACCTAATGAATCCTAAATATGCAAAAATCATTCAAGAAGAGATTGAAAAGCTTGTGGAAGGCGGATTCATATACCCTATTGAGCACTCAGAATGGGTGTCTCCAATAGTGATTGTGCCAAAAAAGAATGGGAAACTCAAAGTGTGAGTGGATCTCAAGAAGGTCAATGCCGCCACTAGGAGGGACCATTACCCCTTGCCATACACTGAACATGTGCTTGAAAAGAGTTGCAGGGAAGGAAGCTTACAGCTTTGTAGATGGATACTCTGGCTACAATCAAATCAAAATTTCATTGGAGGACCAAGCTAAAACAGCCTTTATAACCGAATTTGGAGTTTTCGCATTTTGTGTTATGGCTTTTGGCTTAACCAATGCCCAGCTACCTTTCAAAGATTAATAAACACTGCTTTTAGAGAATATTTGAGGGAGTTTTGTGAAGCTTTCTTTGACGACCTTTGTGTTTATTTCTCTTGGAAAGAACATCTATCATGCTTACGAAAAGTGTTTGAGAAGTGTAGATTTTATTGCATCTCCTTAAACCCTTTCAAATGCCAATTTTGGGTTAAACATGGAGTCATTTTAGGGAATATAGTGTCCAAAAATGAGATTTCCACAGATGAGAGCAAAATTAAAGCCATTGCAAAATTGCCACCACCTACAAACTATAAAGGAGTTCAAAGGTTCATGGTCCATGTTGGTTATTACCGACGGTTTATTTTAAACTTTGCCCAGATAGCTCGTCCTTTGTACAAGCTTCTTATTGAGTTCTAATGGACAGCGGAGTGTGACCATGCTTATGAGTCATTGAAAAAGATCTTGACTAGAGCTCCTATTCTACGAGTGCCCGATTGGAATGTAATTTTCCATGTGCATATTGATGCATCAAACTTTGCTATTGGGTGTGTTCTAGCTCAACCAAGAGAACATAAACTAGACTACCCCATTAGCTTTGCAAGTCGTCAATTCAATGATTCCGAGAGAAACTACACCACTACAGAGCGAGAAGGTTTAGGTATAATTTATGCAGTGAAGAAATTTCGCTACTACCTTCTGGCCAACAAGTTTGTGTTCTATGTTGATCATCAAGCCTTGTTGTATCTAGTAAATAAATCTTGTTCCACGGGAAGAATTACACGATGGTTGTTAATTCTCCTTGAGTTTGATTTTATCGTTGTGGTGAGACCTGGTAAAAGACATGTCATGGCTAATCATTTGTCTCGCATACCCAATGGTGAAGCCCCTACTGGAGTCGATGATGAGTTGCCTGATACTTCTCTATTTCTAGTCGAAACCATACATGAATGGAGTGAGAAGATTGTGAACTTTCTGGTTAACGATTTTCCACCCAAAGAGCTTTGTAAAGACATAGCTCGAAAACTGTTAAAAGAATGTGAACCTTACTCTCTCATTGCACGAACTCTCTACAGGCTAGGGAAGGATGATATTCTTAGACGTTGTGCCCGTGAGGATGAGTATTTATACCTACTGCAAGAAGCCCACATGGGTATAGCCGGAGGACATTTGTTAGGGGAACTAATAGCTAGAAAGGTGTTGCAATCAGGTTATTGGTGGCCGACCTTATTGAAGGATGCATCACTTTTTGCAAAAGGATATGATGAATGCCAACGTTACAAGATCACACAACGAAAGGATAGGATGCCCTTACACCCTGTTAAAGTGACTCAACCATTTGAAAAATGAGGTTTGGACTTTATAGGCCCTATTAGTCCGGCAGCTCGTAGCACTCAATCTCGATATATTATCGTTTCCACTGACTATGTGGTAAAGTGGGCGGAAGCCAAGGCGACACGTAAGGCTGATGCGAGGTCAACTCCCAAGTTTATCTTTGAGAATATTGTTACAAGATTTGGTTGTCCCTTTGAGATTGTGAGTGACAATGGTACTCATTTTATAAATGGAGTAATAAAAGAACTCACTACCAACTTTATGATAGCTCACCATAAGTCCACACTTTATTATCCACAAGCAAATGGCCAAGCTGAGAGCACCAACAAGACCTTAATCTCTATCTTGACCAAAACGGTGGAAGCTCATCGCACAGATTGGGATTTAAAGCTTTCATCAGCTCTATGGGCTTATCGTACTGCGTACAAAGTTGCCATTAACTGCACACCATTCAAGATGGTGTATGGCCAAGAAGCGGTTATGCCATGGGAGTTTGTTGTTCTTAGTCTTCGAGTAGCTTCTCAAGAAGGTTGGGATGGTAACCCCTTAGTTGAGCGATTATATATCCTTGAAAGGCTAGATGAAGAAAGGCAATTAGCTGTGCAAAATGCACTTGTGGAGAAAGAAAGGAGGAAGAAATGGTTTGACCGTCATCTAAAGAACAAAGATATCAATGTTAGTAATAAAGTCCTTATGTATGGAGTGCGTAACGAAAAGAAAAATTTGAAATAGTGGGAAAAGGACCATATAGAGTATGTGAGATCACCCCACGAGGAACCATTCGTGTGGAGACTCTTGATGGAGTTGAAACCATTGGATCCCTCAATGGTAGCAAATTTAAAAGATACTATGATCCTTTAAGCCAAGAGGAGCTATGTGCCATCCATACAAAAAAGGCAACCAAGGCACAAACAGAATTGAAGAAGATACAAGCTCAAATTGAGGCTAAGGAGCGACAACAACGTATAAGACAAAAATGAGAGGCTAACCTTGGAGTCACACATGCATTCCATGTTGAAACCAATGAGGATTGGTTGGACTCTGACACACCTCTACGATACCCTATTGAGCTAAACAGCACCTATGGAAAAGTGCTATATAACGCCTTATTGGACACGGGTGCTAAATATAATCTGTTATCATATGGGGTGTGGTGTCAGTTAGGAAATCCGCCTCTATCTGAGAGTATTATCCAAGTCAAGGGTGTCAACAAGAAAAAAACTTTGGTTTTTGGAGTCTGGCACACTTCTGTCAGTTATGACAATGGGGTTGTAGCTCAAGACTTTTTGGTCATGCCTGTTGGAACTATGGAGGGTAATATAAATCTAGGACGCACATGGATGATAACCACCAAATGCACTATTGATGGGGGGGACAGGGGGTGTCACAACACAGAAACCAACTCTTAGCCTTGCCACTCAAGTCATAGTCCCTGAGATATTGCCTCTTAAGGAAATAAAACCCAAAACATTGCATGTCCAAGAGGTTGAACCATATATCTCCATAGCCCAAGTCCCTAGAGCTTCAACTGATGTAGTTGAAATAAAGCTTGGGACACACAAAACCCATCCCAATATAACAGAGAAAACATACAAGTGGGTCCCTAAAGCTTCTTTAGCGACCATAGCTAGTGCTAAAAGACAGAAGCCTTGTAAGAAACGTCCCATTCACCCCAAGAAATGTAAAGAAATATTGCGTTGGATTCCTAAAAAACTATTGGAATCCCAAGGCTACTATGAAGGAAATGATCAAATCTGGGTACCAAAATGTAAATTGTGCTCTTACTTGTCACCGGGCCCATGTGAGCTCAATCCTGTGGCTCCAAAATGAATTGAAGATCGCGGAAAGGAAAAAATCACGGAATGTTACACACCTGCTCCATAGCTAGTTTGGGTACCAAAGAAAGAACAATTTGTTCCACCTAGCTCAGGAACAGGGAAATCAAATGAAGCTTCTTGCTCTTCAATTAGTTCCTATACGGAAATAGAAGCTTTGACACAACCTCCACCTACCATTGTACATATCCATACAAGCAACAAAGAGTTTGCACCTCCCGTTGTAAGTTCACCACCTACAACAATGTTGCAAATAAAATCATGGGAGAGTACCTTACCACCCTTGCAACTAGATAAAATGCATAGGGCGGTTGAAAACTATTGGTTAAAGCCTTTACCCATAACAACTTGGAACAATTGGTTTCAAAAGGTGACGATATCATTCCAAAAGGTATGATCTACCCAAGGAAGGGGGGAGTGTTTGCTAACATCCATCATTCACTTGCTTCCCTCTCAACCTTCCTCCCTGACCTCTTAATCTCCAATCTTAGGGAATGTATATATAAAGCCTTATACTCACAAAAACAAGATTAAAAAGTAAAAGAGCAAGAGCCATAACACAAAATCATAAAAACACATAATGCACAAGAACACAACCCTTGTAATAATTTCACTCTAACCATCATCTATTTGCATGTACAAATATGGCTAGTACGCTAGAGTCATCCACTCCTACCTTGGGTTGGAGGTACCCTCGTTACTTTTCACAAATGTTTCACATGGTCTTTCCGGTGCTTGCATGTGAATGGGATTTGGTAGGTACGCTAGCATGTGAGGGGAATTTCGAGGAGTTAGAATGGCTGATACGTCTCTTGACCACGACTCTTCCATACTTAGTAGAGAGCGTTTCTCCCATTGCACAAGCCTACCCTTTTGACCAAGATGACTATAGGCGTCTAGTGACCTTCTTAGTAAACATGGGTACCTATGATGAAGAAGAAGATTTACATGACTACACGGATGGCACATATGGTCTCATGGATGATGACTTTGTTTATCTCGCGACGAGGATAGGGGTTTAGCCTTAGGGTTTCCCCCCAATCTCTACAATATCCTATTCCCTTGACTCTCTAAGGGGAGTGAAAATAATTAGGTTAGGGTTCCCTATGTTTTTTAATTGTGTTCAATAAGTGTTGGTACCTTTTCCCACTGATGTGCCTCCTAGAGGTATTCTTTGTGTTTCTTAGTGTGTATATGAACGTGTTGTGGTTGTTAGGATTTGGACCTTCATGGGATCTTTCTCTCGTTCACACTTCAAATCAAGTGCGACCATCAACACAAACAGGTGTTTCTTGTCCATTAGCATTGTCCCTTATCTTTTTTGCATCCATGTTTCTCTGCTTTGATTGTGACTGGTAGCATAATATTCAACGCATTTGCTTAGTACCAAACATTAAATTCAATGTAATTTTTTGTCATAATCACTTGTCTAGATTTAAAAATCAAGTAGTCCAACTAAGCTAGTTTGACTAAGTTAGGTGTTACAGATCTTCTCTTAATACCATGGGGAATGCCTTCCTAATAATCAATGGTTACTTAGGTTCTTAATCCGATTTAGGCAGCATTGTGTGAAATGTACTAGGGCTTTCTAGTGGGCTTAGTCCTTATTGACCTGTAGCTTAAGTATTTTAAAGGGAGTTTACTAGTGTGATGAGCCTGGGAAGGTGTAACAGTGTTATATGACCCCCCAAAGTTACAAAATTAAAATGCTCAAAATGAACAAACAAACAAAAAAAAAAAAAATCAAAGTACCACAATGTAAAATCTTAAGCTGGAAGAGAAATCGCAGCTTGATTTGGTACTTCACTCACATGTATCACCTATGGTACTAGAGCCCTAGAGGTTCCTAGTGTGGGCGCTTTTCCTTGAAATGCAAAAAACCCAAGGGATACAAAATAAGCACACACATCAAAATTGAATCACTGTGAAAAGACTTTGGGGGGTCAAAGAAAAGGTAATCAGTCAGGCGATGATTTCATGAGAAATTCCTTTTATTGTAGCTTAATTGCAAGGTCTTCTAGGTATAGCATCTAGTCAGCCCTCGAATATGAAATACTTGGCTCTCGCGATTAAACAACTTATTTGACCAGAGACAATTGAGAAGCTTGCCCATGGTATTAATAGTCGATCGTTAGTGCCATTCAACCTTTAAATTAGAGACCCCATACTTGTTTAATTTTTTACCTTTACAATTGTTTATGCATTTGATTATATTGCAATTTAATGTTTATTGCTGACAAATGGTTTAGAATTATGATGCCAATCAATTTGTCTGTCTAAAATTGCATATGTTTTTTAATTGTTTATGAGAATGCAATTACTGTGCCAATGTTGTTTGATTTTGCAGTGACTGGAGAAGGCTAAGGACATTCATCTTAAATGCTCTTCCACCTCAACGGACGAGCTTCAACTCAATAGCTTCCGAGGACGGAATCTACATCAGGAAGGAGGGCATGTTAACCCTCGCGGCTCACGGACAACCTATGACGGATGTTGTATTCTCACGGACACCCTATCACCTACGAAGGACGTTGTATTATTTACTTGGTAGAGTCAGGTACTGGGCTTGTCGGTCCAATAGGAAAAGGGTACGAGTGATCGTCGATGAGAGGCGCACTCTAACTGGAACATTCAAGGGATTAGTTGGCTAAGCATGGGCGCCCAAGTGTGAATGGGGCGAGCTCATATAAAAGTCAACTAAACCTAAAATTCACTCATTCTCTCATTTGTGCAATTGAAGAGTTCTCTTGCTCCATCTCCATCTTCTTCTTCTTCATCTCCTTGTGTGTGTGTGTGTATGCGTGAGAGAGGGAGAGAGAGAGAGAGAGAGAGACAGAGAGAGAGTGTGTGTGCGATCGAGCATTGCGACGACGGCACGGCGGCGGCAAAGCGATTGAGCGTGGTGCAACAGCAGCTCCTTCTTCTTCTCAGCGAGGAATCCTCCACGATAGCAAGTGTAGAGCGGTGAGTGACACACCATCGCCATCTTTGAGCTTACTAGTTTAGGCTTGTTGTATGCTTGGAGCCATTTGTGGCTCGCACACAGTGTATCGGCAAGTTCCTTGCATTGACACGTGCAACATACGCGCACATCTTCTTATTTTTATTAAGTAGGAGAGAGAAGGTGAAGAGAGTAGAGAGAGGGAATGAGACATAGGGACTGGCGTAGGGGTAGGTGAATTTACAAGTGCTAGCCATAGCTAGACTTAGGGTAACTTAGTTTAGGGCTTTTTAACAAGGGTGTTGTTGATGGGGGGGAAAGTCGTAGAAGAGGATGGAGTTTGCTTTTGCCGTCGCCGGTGTTTTGTCGATGTCGAGATGCCACGCGTTCGTCACTTTCGAGGCCGGTCGAGGCATGCCTTTGGCATCAATCTTTGATTGGATGCTGCTTCTGCGTGCTTTTGGTCGTCTTCTTTGTCGATGACGAGTTCCTTTGTTTTTCCTTCTTGTGTGTGTGTATGGCTTGCGTGTGCTGATTTTTGTATGTGCATGTGCTCGTTTGGTGTGTGTGAGTGTGTTTTACGTATGTGTTTTTTTATGCATGTAAGTGATGTGTGCGCAAACAGTGTGGGTGGGTGTGTTTATAGTATATGGGGTTGTGTGTGTGTGTGTGTGTGTGTGTGTGTGTGTGTGTGTGTGTGTGTGTGTGTGTGTGTGTGGGTAAGTGTGTCGGCAAGTGTGTGTGTGGGAATGGGAGTATAAGAGAAATATATTTATTTATTTATTTTATGGTTGGCTTGAGAGAGGAGAGAGAGAGTGAGTGAGAGATGGAATGAGGGTGTGTGTGTGTGTGGGGGGGGGGGGGGGGGGAGTATGTAAGGGTGTGAGAGTGTGTGAATAATGAGAGAGAGAGAGAGAGAGAGAGAGAGAGAGAGAGAGAGAGAGAGAGAGAGAGAGAGAGAGAGAGAGAGAGAGAGAGATTATTCTGCTGTTGCATGCAACTCACGAAAAGAGAGAGAGCGGGAGTCTGAACGAGGGGGAGGGAGATAGTGAGCGAGAGGCAGGGAGAGAGGGATGGAGAGTGTAAGGGTCTTGAGGAGAGAGACGGAGAGTGTGTGTATGTGTGTAGTGGGTGTTTATAGAGAGAGAGAGAGAGAGAGAGAGAGAGAGATTTTTTGATGTCCTGCGGGTTGTCGACACAGGGAAGAGGGAGAGAGCGAGTCAACGAGGGTGAGGGTGAGGGAGAGGGAGGGAGAGAGAGCGGGCTAGAGAGCAAGTGTGTGTGGGTGTGGTTAAGAGAGAGGGAGAGAAATTATCCCATGCATGGCGGCCCCCTCCCGGGTTGATGAACGAGAAACAGAGAGAAAACTTGCTTGCGCCCTATGGGCTGGCCCGACACAGGACAAGAGAGAGAGGGAGAGCGTGAGTGAGGGATGGAGTGAGCTAAGAGTGGGAGAGGGAGTGTATGTGGGTGAGAGAGGGAGAGCTGAGAGTTGAATAATGGATAAGAGAGAGAGAGAGAGAGAGAGAGAGAGAGAGAGAGAGAGAGAGAGCCTAGGGCGGCTTGCAAACAAACAAATGGAGAGGGAGGGGTGGCGATAATGGGGGGGGGGGGGGGGGGGGGGAGGGATGCCAAGGGAAGGGGCGGCCCTGGTGGGCACTTGCATGAGCAAGGGAAAAAGAGAGGGTGGCGGTGGCAACAGGCAAGAAAAAGAAAAAAAACTTTTTTTGTTGTTTATTTTATGCTGCCCGAATGGGGTCGGTTCCTACGGCCAAGCTCCAAAATCCGGGCATATTTAGCCTTGGGTGAGCTAGAGTGCGATACGGCTAACCCTATGTCATTAGCCCTCCCCCTAAAGGTTAAGGCATTTATCCCTCTAACTCATTCGTTTGGTCATTGTCATCGGAGGTGGAGGTTGATGGTGTTTCCTCATCTGGAATGTCGATAGGTGGAGCTTGATCAAATCATAGAAAATAGGATTTAAGCCTCCATCCAATGACTCTTGTCTTATGAAGCTTACCATCCACTTCCATGAGTTGGTAACTCTCATTGGCATATTTCTTCCTGATGATGAATGGACCTTCCCATTGGAGTAGGAACTTCGTATCCTTGCGTGTGTCGAACCGATTGTCATAGCGGAGCACCAACATGCCCTTCTTTAAATCTTTGCGTTGAAGATGTTGATTGAAACTAAGCCGTCTGTGTTCTGCATGTGCCGCATAATGATTGATTGCCTCCTCTCTGTCCAGCTGTAGTCGTTCCAAGTCAAGGATGTGATCTTTCAAATGCATGTTGGGTTGTTGAAGCTGCCTCGCCATTATCGTGAGACTTGCTAGTTGCACCTCAATAGGTAAGATTGCCTCCTTACCAAATACCAAATGATATGGGGTAAACCCCAGAGATGTTCGGAATGAGGTTCAGTAGGCCCGCAAAGCTGGGAGTAGATACTTATCCCAATCCCCATGATGATTGTTACCCTACTTGGTGATAATTTTACAAATCATTCCATTCACTTTTTCAACTATGCCATTACATTGAGGGTAATATTGTGTGGAGTGTCTCTTTGTAATGCCTAGTTTTTGCTTAACTCCCCTACCAAGTCTGCCCTGAAGCCTGCCCCTCTATCAGAGATGATTTCTAATGGTGTGCCAAACCTACAACAGATGTGTTCATAGACAAACTTGGCTACCTCCACAGTTTTGATCCTAGTTGTGGTCGTAGCTTCCGCCCATCTAGTCATATAGTCGACTCCCATGATGATATAAAGCTTTCCGGAGTTGGCCCTAGGCAATGGTCCTATGGCATCTATACCCCATTTTTCAAATGGCCCATATGAAAGGATAGGTGTCTGTAGTTCAGGCATGAGTGACCTGGTGCCGGCCCGTTGACACAACTTACATGTCTTGCACCAGTGGTGTACATCACGATTGAGGCTAGGACATACAAAACCAGCCTGCAAGATTTTG
Organism: Adiantum capillus-veneris; assembly: GCF_014529385.1. Taxonomy (NCBI): domain Eukaryota; kingdom Viridiplantae; phylum Streptophyta; class Polypodiopsida; order Polypodiales; family Pteridaceae; genus Adiantum; species Adiantum capillus-veneris. The sequence continues at coordinate 37,353,535 of NC_140940.1, forward strand.
TTGCTTGTTATATCTAGGGCAAAGTGACCGCCACAAACACCATCATGACAATTGGTAATTACCCCAATAATTTCATTAGAGAGAGGGACCTTCCTGAGTACCTGGTCCTTACCCTTACAATACAGACCGTCATTGATAAGTCCATATCTTGTGGCCTTCCTGGTAAGCCATTGCTTTTGCCCTTTCGCCAGATCTGGTGGATATTCCCCTGTGTCCAAGGAATGCATTATGTCGGGTAAGGTGTCACTACCTTGAGATAGAGAGAGCTTTAGCTTTATATCCCCAACTACCATTTCCTGCAGTCTTTCACTTGCTAAGGCATCGGCTTCATGGTTTTGAGCCCTTGGAATGTGGTGTAATTGAATTGCTTCAAACTTACCCAACAAAGTTTTTATGCAGCTTAAGTGAGTCCTCAAGCTAGGATTCTTACATGTCCATGCTCCATTTACTTGCCTTACCAAAAGTAGAGCATCCCCAAATACATTAAGGCGTTTTACCCCTTTTGAGATGGACCTTGTAATCCCTTTGTCAGTGTTGCACATACTCAGCTTCATTGCTAGAATGTGATTCTAGCAAATGGCCGAGCGAAAATACCTTGATAACTTTGTCATCAAAGACCACTATGCCTGCAGCTGCTTTGTCAGATGCTCGCTTGTAGGCGCCATCAAAGTAGAGAGAGTGTGCTCTTTCTATCACCGGTGGCTCTGGAAGTGGTTGAATTCCCTCCCCTCTAGATTGTTGTACCTTTTTCTCAAAGTGTTGGTAGATCATGAGTCCCCCCAAGCTTGCCCTTGTCGTGCTTTCCACCTATACCGTGTAGTCAAATTCTTGCAGACAAATTAGTCATTTAGTAATCCTAGCAGAAATATCCATGTGTTGTACCACATAGGGGAACATTTCATCCATGGTTAAGATTACAAATTGCATATGCAACAAATATGATCAAAACTTTGTAGTTGCAAATCTAAGAGCCAGGACTGGGTGTTCCACATAGATGAAACCTTATTCTACCGCCGCTGTCATCATGCAACTAGAGAAGTAGATTGGCCTCATGAAAGATGTCATTACATCCTTCTGAAGTATCACTTCCCCCAAGGATTCATCACCCACACTTGAGGTGACATAGAACTTTTCATCCCACTTAGGCGGTGAGATAGTTGGTAGGGTGGCTAAGACCTCCTTTATCTTGTTGTAGTGATGCTCGCTCTCCTCGTCCCATGTGAAAGTCAATTGTTGTGTGAGATATTGTAGTGGTAGAGCAAGTTGTGATAGTAGATGTATGAATATACACAAGTACCTCATTGTTTGTAGAAAAGAGACTAGTTGACGTGTGGTTGTTGGTGAAGGTAGTGCGATGAGTGCGGACACCTTACTTGGATCAGCATTGATACCTTTAGCTGAAATTTCATGGCCTAAGAGAATGACTCTACTTTCCCCAATGGGGCACTTGTCTACATTTAACTGCCCTCCTAGGCTTTGCAGCCTTGCTAGACCCTCATTCACTTTTTCTAAGTGTGAGATGAGAGGGCTATATATACAAAAATCATCAATGAACACTCTTATGGATGTTCCAAAGAACGGTTGAAAGACATATGTGACATATCTCTAGAATGTGGCAGGTGCATTTGTGAGACCACATGGCATAACTCTATAAGCAAAACAACCCCATGGTGTAATGAAATTGGATTTTAGTTGATCTTCAAAGGCTATGCATATTTAAATATATCCAAAATACCCGTCACATATTGTGTAGCATTCAAAACCAGCTACTTTATTTAGAATTTCATCCAAGAAAGGGAGAGGGAAATCGTCCCTCTTTGTGGCTGCATTTAGTGGTTTGTAGTCGACACAGACCCTCCACTTACCATTATTCTTAGTGGGTGTCACCACTACGGGTGACACCCACTCTGAGTTTTCCGCAGGGGTAAATGAACCCTGCTTCAAGTAGCTTCCTTACCTCAGCAAGAAGCACCTTTTCTTGTATGACCCCCAACCGTCGTAGTTTCTGCACAACTGGCTTTACCCCTTCCTTCAACTTAATGTGATGCTCCACTGTTGTAATACGTGTGATTCTTTCATAGTTGTCAATGAAAAGGTAAGGGAATCCCATCAACATTTGCAAAAATTTATCCTTCTCTTCACTTGTTAATTCCATAGACAACATACTTTTCAACCTACCCTCTCCTAGGCCAGGTGATTTATTTTCCTCACCGTTGCTTTGACCTTCTGGTGATGGGTCGCCAGTCGTGCTTGCCCTTTGTAGATTGTTTCCCCCTACTTATTGATCATGCGTAGAAGATCAGTGTCCTAGTCCTACTTTGCCTTCATGGCCATCAACCATGGCCTTCCCAAGATCAATGGATAGCCCTCCCCCTTAGTTGGCATCACAAAAATATCTACTTCTACCTCAGTGTTGAAGGCTTTTACCTTCACGGCACTTACTACACCTGCACATTTTACTTTTGCGTTGTTTTCCATCTTTGCCTTGCATGGAGAAGGCCGGTCAACCTTGATCCCTCAACCCCGAGCCCTAGCCGAAGCATCATAGCTTCACTCATCACATAGATTTGTGCGCCACCATTAATGTAGGTGTTTCCAACCCTCTTACCCTTTATGTTGAAGTCAACGACCGGAAGGATGTCATCCTTCCAGTCGTTGAAGTCAACGACTAGAAGGATGTCAACCATGTTGCAACCTGAAATTGCTCCAGTCACCTTTGCTTTGGAGCACCTCGTACTTACCATTTTAGACCATTGCCACCTTACCTTTGGTGCGAGATATAGCAGCTGTGGCCATGTAATCTTTGTTCCTTGCTCTGCCACATTCAATGTTAGATCATAGGGCCTCGAAATCTCCCCTAACTGAAAATCGATGATGCCTATTTTTCGTTGTGTTCTTGACATCCTTTTGCTAGTCTCTCCCTTCATGCTTCTCTCATCATCAGCTTGTGCAGTTTTCTCCCTCCTACCTCTCTTTATAGTCATGGTTTCAAACGGTTCTACAAAGGTTTCCTTCACCTTACCCTTGCCTTTCTCCTTCACTCTGGGTGGACCCACTACTACAACCTTTCCTTTCTCCTCTAATCTTATGATGCTTACAGTGCAATCAGGTGGTGGTGCCGATGGAAGAGGTGGAATGGGTGCTTGTGGTGGTGCCTAGGATGGACGTAGAATTTGTGTTGGTGGGGCTGGTGCTTGGGGTGGAGGTGCTCTCTCTCCAGGGGGTGATAGTTGGTTTCTCCTACCTCCTCTATTATAGGGTTGTCACGGTTGAGGGCTATAATACATGCCATGACCATCTTCTCCACAGTTGTAGCAGTGATACTCCCTGTTTTGTCGTTGTGCCCTTCCCGGGTCCTGATCTCTCTCCTGATTCCTTCTTTGCTGTATCAAGTGGACAGACAAATTTTGCAGTTGATTAATAATGTGGGCCAACATATCTTGTTGGTCATTTCTTACCCCAGGAGCTAGTGGTGGTGGAGGTGGAGTGGTGGTTGTCATAGTTGGCGGTTGACACGATGTTCCTGCTTCTGTTGACTCGGTTTTTTTGGCTTTCATCTGCAGCTTCTTGTCCTTAAGGCGAGCAATCTCCATGGCTAGCTCATATGTAGTAGCCGAGAACCTACCTTTCATTTTCTCCTTGAGTGGCGGCCATAAGCCATGCGTGAACCGGTCCTTTTTCAAGAAATCGGGTGCAACTCCTCCTCTTGCCAGTTACTCAACCCACCGTTCCCACAAATCCATGAACTTGGACTCATAGATGGCATACTCTAAAAGACCCTCCTGCTTCGAGTCTCTCAACTTGTCCCAAAGCTTCTCTGAAGTGGTACCTCCCCCAAAACGCCTCTTAAAAGCAGTTTTTAGGAGCTCCCAATTATCCTTAGTTTCTTGTGGGAGTGCGTTGTACAACGACCTAGCTTCTACCTTCATGAGATGCTTAAAGATTCTAACCCGGGACTCATCTGTGTCTTTGTTGCTTACTACACATGCTACTTCAAAGTCATCTAAGAAATCTGTTATCAAATCCTCCCCCTTCTTTCCTTTAAATCTTATAAATGCTACACTTGCCATGATTACTGAGAGAGAAAGAGAGCTAGAAAGATACACTGCTTCTTACAACCAAAAGATTTTTTTTCTTTTTTCTTTTTTTCTTTTAAAAGAAGGCATTGTGAGTGGGATGGAAACACACACAATGACTCTATAATCACCCGACACACAGTCTTGGGATGATACACACACACACACACACACACACACACACACACTATGGGGCACCACTCGGCTTGCACAACCCACCTCGCCGAGAGAGGGAACACACCGATGGAGTGAGAGGAGAGAGACTCTCCATTTGCCCACTCAACACAGAGACACACACACACACACACCCAAAAAACTCATCTCAAAAGAGAAACATTTCTAATGTTTAGATACAATTGATCTTGGGCCAACACCGATGGGGCAAATAGCTCACACAATATGGACGAAATATGCCAGATATAATTACAAATTTGAAAAGAGGCTTTGCTCTCACAGGAGAAACTTACACAGTCAAAATAGTAAAAAAACAGTGAGGAATCTGGCAAAATGGACAGCACCATTGCATCTGGAACATCCCAAAACCCCAGTCTACAATATCAAAGTGCTCAAATCCGATCTCGAACGAGCAGTTTATGGCCAAAATAGGCTCCAAAAATAGCAAAAATTGAGTTGCAATTGTTCCTCCTCTTCTCTCCACACTTTTTTGGTTTATTCTCAGGTTTTTCAGTGTCCACACTTCACTTTATCTCTTGGGTACCTTTGGCCTTTTGATTGACCTCAAACGGATCCCGAACAAGACAAAAAGTGGCCACGTAGTGCGTTTTTTTTACCCTTCTACATCCATCCGCACACCTCTGGCACTCAACTTTTTCCAATAATGCATACCGCAATCTCGTGAAGCGACCCCCAAATATAGTCCTCATGATGACCTTTTTGCATAATTGATCACAAGAAAACACTCCCGTTGTGTCCTCGCTTACCACGTGCAAGTATTGACCCCATTCGACCTCCTGACGCCACTAGATGCCATCTGACGCACCTGTTTACCTCATGGCATCGGCCCGCTGATAGTTTTCTCAAGAAGTTTTACGCTCTACCAACTCCTCATTATTATGGAAAAACACATTGATACTAGTGACGATGAAAATTGATGTACTATGTACACGTTGTTCTACATGTACACATGTGGGCCCCACGTAACCACCTGGCTCTAGAAAATGGGCAATCCTTTATTTGATGCACCATGCATGTATATGTACATATGCGCAATCATTTCTTCCAAAAAAACTGCTAACAACGTGTTTACCCTTTCTATACTAGAACATAGATTAAAATCTCAAATGGTATATTGCCTTGTACCAAAGGTAGGACAAATGGCTAATCTGATGCCAGAACCTCAAAGAAGTGCTCCCTCTCAGCATAGTGTTGATGATGTGCTAGTAGTAAGCCTTCCAATCGTGTATTACCTTGATTGATCGTACTCGTATCGGAATGTGTGATCTGCCTTGAGGTAGGTTGTACTGACTCATGTGAAGCTTAGAGGTACTTAGTCGTTGTCAGAACTTGTGGGAGAGAGTGGTGTCCTTTCCTGAAACAGACTTAGTAGATCCCTAGTCTCTCTAGTGAGAGCTGAGCATGTGCTACCGTTATCTATGCTGCAGCATCAGGTGCGACTTGGAAACTGACTATGATAATTACCTCGGTGACTTGAGTTACCCGATTCTCAAAGTAGAATAGTGTTGACTCTCTACTGTGCAGAGCTCCCTCCATCTTGTTGTTGCAGGTTGGTCGTAGGTTGTAGACATGGTCTCGACCTCCTCCTTCTTCTCCTTGGCACATAGGCTATGTATATCCACTGAGTCTGACGTGTTGGTTGTCTTTCCCACTGCAAATCTATCACCATTATGCCTGGCACTCGAGCGTCGATGGAGATGCGAAGTTCGTCCAGTTGTGCTTGAAGCTCTTCTTCTTCTGTCATCCAGTTTTAGCAAACCTTGCTAACCATTCATCCATCCACAAAAGGTTAGGGTTTTTAGTCTTGTAAACTGAAGGGTTTCATGAAAGGATCCTCCGTGGGGGTGCCAAAAAAATGATTGTCGAAAATGACATGCCAGGTGGGGTGGCCTCTATACCACATGTAGCCTAAAATCCCCAAGCATCATCTCAAGGGGGTGGGTAGCACCTCAGTGTTAAGTATGGAGCTTGATTTACCCCTTGTAATTTTTTGTATTAAAAATACACATTTGTAAGGCCCCCATTATGAGAAGAAGCCATCGTGCGTGAAGAAAAATCACTCGCCGGAAACAAAAATCAACCGCCGGAAACCAAAATTTTCACGGCCAGTCTCGAGCCGGAATATTATAGTCGGACGGCGGCCATAATATTATGGCCGAAAAGTGGTCGGAAAATGACCGGTCGGTTGGCCAGTTGGCAGGTGGCCGATAGTCAATGACTGGTGGCCAATGGTCAGAAGTCAATGGCCGGTGGAGGCTGGTGGCCGAATACAATGGCTAGTGGTGGCCGAATTCAAAAGCGGGCTTGTCTTTTCAAGGGCGGCTACACGTGGCTTCCTCTCATGAGAGAGGGTAGCCCTTTTGTCCTATTAAAGGAGGCCATTTCTACACACATTTTAGAGTGTGAAGTTGATGCAACAGGTGGGTGTGAGGTGGTGAGAGTGAAGCAAAGCGGGAGCTCCAAAAGGGTATAATTCCTTTGTAACCTACTTCTTGTTTTGAAGTATTAAAGCCATTGAGTGGCTGTTTTCCCGTGGACGTAGCCCACATTGAGTGAACCACGTATATCGTGTACTCTCTCTCTCTCTCTCTCTCTCTCTCTCTCTCTCTCTCTACTCTATAATCTCTTGTGTGTGAGAATTATCTCTCTCCATTAAGTCATCCACTCAATTATCTACTAAGCTACGTCATATTTCCTAACAATTGGTATCAGAGCAAGGTTTGCTCGTAGATGAATTATCTCAAGAAAAGGATTCCTTGAATTGAGTGGGAGTAATGGCGGAGGAAGGGAAGCTCAAGATCAAGAAGTTCAACGGAAAAAACTACCAACATTGGAAAATGCAGATTGAAGACTACCTCTACCAGAAGGACCTCTGTTTGCCACTAGGCGGTCTTGCAAAGGAATCCGCAATGATGGAAAATGAAGAATGGATTGTCCTTGATCAAAAGGCATTGGGAACAATCCGGTTAAGCTTGGTGTCAATGGTGGCCTTCAATGTTTCGGAGATAAAGACCATGGAGGACTTGATGAAGTCACTTGACAACTTCTATGAGAAACCATCGGCATCCAATAAGGTATTTCTCATGAAGCATTTATTCAATCTAAAGATGACAGACAATGGTTCAGTTGCAGAACACCTAAATGACTTTAACACAAGCATAAGTTAGCTTCGATCGGTGAAAATCAATTTCGATGACGAAGTGGGATCTCTCCTTATACTATCATCTCTACCGGATAGTTGGGACAGCCTTGTGATGGCTATAAGTAATTCTATCTCTGGCACAAATACTCTTAAGCTTGATGATGTTGTGGGTGTTCTCCTAAGCGAGGAAATGCGAAGGAGAAGCACAGGAGAATCATCAAGTGTTGCACTTTCAGTGGAAACAAGAGGAAGGCCTAAGGAGAGGTTCAAAAACCAAAAGGGCCGTGATCGCTCAAGACAAAGCAAGTCACACACAAAGTTAGTTCTTGAATGTTGGAACTACGGCAAGAAGGGCCACATCAAGAAGGATTGCTAGTCCAAGAAGAAGAAGGAGTCAGAGTCTCAAGACAACAAGCCAACATTGGAGGCTAATGTGGCAGGTAATGTAGAGAAAGATGCTCTAATTCTTTCATTAGACAAGGTGTCTAATTCCTAGATAGTAGATTCCGGGGCTTCATTCCATGCGACACAACACAAGCAACATTTTCAAGATTACACCAAAGGTAATTTTGGGTATGTATACTTGGGAGATAATGAAGCTTGTGAAATTGTCAACAAAGGTACAGTTTGTGTCAAAACTGCTAACAGAAATGAATGGAAGCTTAAAGATGTTAAGCATGTTCCTTCTCTTCGCAAAAATTTGATCTCTACAGGACAATTGGACGATGAAGGTCACAACATTGCATTCAGAAGCAAACAGTGGAAGATCTCAAAGGGATCTTTGGTGGTTGCCAAGGGAGAAAAGGTTGGTACACTTTATTGTGTACTGTTAACATGCAATCTTCAACTTGTGCAATAGCTACGGAAGTCGACAGTGCGGTGTGGCACTATCGACTTGGGCATATGAGTGCCAAGTGCCAAAGAAATGCAAATCCTTCAAACAAAGAAGCTTCTACCAGGTTTGAAAGAAGTGGACTTAGAGTTCTGTGAAGATTGTGTTTATGGTAAACAAAAGAGGGGTAAAATTTGAAAATTCTAGAAAGGAAAGAAAAAATAAAAAACTTGAGTTGGTTCATTCTGACGTTTGGGGTCCTGCAAGTACACCATCACTTGGTGGCTCATTGTACTATGTAACATTCATAGACGACGCGACTAGGAAAATATGCGTTTATGTAATGAAGAATAAATCCGATGTGCTTTCCATATTTCAAAGGTGGAAAGCCTTTGTGGAGAATGAAACAAGTACTAAGGTTAAATGCCTCTGATTCAACAATGGAGGCAAATATTGAAGCCAAGCTTTTGAAAGCTTTTGTGATAGCAATGGCATTTGGAGGCAAAGAACAACCCCAAGAACACCTCACCAAAATGGCATTTCCAAAAGGATGAACAGAACAATCAGGAGAGAGCACGAATCATGCGGCTACATGCAGGCCTACCGCTTGAGCTTTGGGCAGAAGCTGTAAGTACATCTGTGTACTTAATCAATCGGTCACCCTCAACGGAATTGGATGGGGGAGTTCCAGAAGAGGCATGGACAGGTAAACCGGTGAATTATGCATTTCTCAAAGTGTTTGGGTGTGAGGCTTTCATGCACATAGATAGAAGCCTAAGATCAAAAGTGTTTCTTCATTGGCTATGGAGAAGGTGACTTTGGGTATCACCTATGGAATCCTGAAGATGGTAAAGTCTTAAGGAGTAAGGATGTAATTTTTAACGAACAAAATATGTACAAAGATTACTTGGAAAGAAAACAAACAAAAGAAACAAGTGATGAGTACATGGAACTTGAGGATGGTGAAGACTCAAGGACTGCAAACGGTGACAATGTGCAACAACGTCAACCAAATGAGGAGCCTCAACCTATTCCCCGAAGGTCTACAAGAGCAAGTAGACCTGTTCGTTCCTTCCTTCAACCATATCTTGATCTCTCAGATTCTGGAGAGCCAGAATCATATGAAGAAGCTATGCAACACAAATCCAAAGAAGAATGGGTGAAGAGTATGCAAGTGGAGATGGACTCATTACATCGCAACCAAACATGGGAGTTGGTTGAGTTGCCTAAAGGTAAGTGGGCACTTCAGAACAAATGGGTGTATAAGCTGAAGGAAGAAGAAGGTGGGAAGAAAAGCTACAAGTCTAGGCTTGTAGTAAAAGGGTTTTCTCAAAAGAAAGGTATTGACTTCAATGAAATATTTTCTCCTGTTGTAAAAATGAACTCAATTAGGCTTGTCTTAAACCTTATGGCTACTCATGATCTAAATCTTGAGCAAATGGATGTAAATACGGCATTCCTTCATGGTGACTTAGAGGAGAAAATTTACATTCTTCAACCAAAGGGGTATGAAGTAAAAGGTAAGGAGAGAATGGTTTGTAGATTAAAGAAGCGCTTGTATGGTTTAAAGCAAGCATCAAGACAATGGTACTTGGAGTTCTATCGATGGATGTTGGATCATGGATTCACAAGATGCAACTCGGATCACTACGTCTACACAAAGAATTTGGGACATGGGAAGTTCATCATCCTAATGTTATATGTTGATGACATGTTGATTGCAAGTGCTAACATGCAGGACATCAAAGTTCTAAAAGAGGAGCTATCTAAATCTTTTTCAATGAACGATTTAGGTGTTGCAAAGAGGATACTTGGTATGAAGATATCAAGGGACAGGACGAACAAGACAATAAAGCTATCTCAAGAGGATTACATCAAGAAGGTACTAGAAAGGTTTGCAATGCAAAATGCAAAAACGATTTCTACACCTTTGGCTGGTCACTTTAAACTAACGAAGGATATGTGTCCAAAGACACAAGAGGAGATAGCCTATATGTCTAAAGTTCCATATTCTACAGCGATAGGTTCTCTTATGTATGCTATGGTTTGGACAAGGCCAGACAATGCACATG